>NC_081406.1:534238790-534838790 GCF_030272615.1 Cryptomeria japonica
ACGTTATTCATAGTTTTCACCATGAATACATTTGATTATAGTGGTTTGGATGAGGTGGGTTTTCCTCGCTACCACTTGGGTCGTTCTCTTCTCACTAGTAGTCCTAATGACCACACGGGAAGACAGGCCCTCTAAAGAATAAACACAAAGAGCCTATTGCTCAAGACACAAAAGACAATGGTTCAATTTTAGTGCACCAATTGAAGTGTTTGCTAAGCTATGAAGACAAGGCCCACAAATAAAATTACAAAACCCTAGCTAAGGCCCTGCAACAAAATTGTTAGTAGTTTGGGTTGTTTCAAATGATAACCCCTTCCTGCAAACACACAAGTTAGGTAAATTTTAAGAAAAACCCAAAAAGACTTTGTGAAAAGGGGCCTTCAACAAAAACGTATTTGCCTCCAAAGCAAGCTGCACAAACCAGGTTAGCTAGATCTGCACAGGTTAGCCAAAAATAAACCAGATCTGAAAACCCTAAGTACAAAATCCGAAAAGCCGAATCAAAAAAACTTGAAACAAATTTGCAAAAACAGAATGCACAGACGCTGTTATACCAGACACAGACGCGTCTGTCCGACACAGACGCGATTCTGTGATTTGCAGACGTGATTTCAGAACACAGGCGCCTCTATATTCTGCAGACGCGATCGTATGGTTCACAGACGCGATTCGGGATCACAGACGCGACTTTCGGAAACCTGCAAAAATAGAAAATGACAGAAACACAGACGCGATAAAAGATGTCACAGACGCCTCTGAAATACAAAAACGCGATCCGAACACTCGCAGACGCGAAAAAAACCTAAAATGTCGTCGAAATCGTCCGATCTGCAACTTCAAAAATGCAAAATCTGCAACAAAATGTTAAATGCAAAGGGACAAGAGTCCCACCGGGCGTGCCAAAATGTATATGGTGAAAATGGATAGCAATAAACAACAATATTGAAAGACTAAAATGGATTCAACCACCAAACCCTAGCCTAACAATGAACAAAGATCCACCATAACATATGAAGATAACCTAAGACAATGCAAAATAACTCAATAAATCACAAAGATTATACCATCACATGTCCACTAGGGTTTTTGATCTCCATTCTTCCTATCTCCATTGATCTTGTTTGATATGCTTGCTCTCAGATTTTTGTATGCACAAGAGCTCAACAAAGAACGGAATGTGGTTGCAAGTAGGATCGTAGTATAGCCAAGTCCTCCAAAATTAGTCATTAGGGTCCTTGGTAATGAAGAAAGCATCTCCTTAAATAGAAGACACAATAGAAAATGGAGGGTTAAGATTGAGAGGTGTAAAAAGAGAGGTCGGCTAGGATTAGAGGGTAGGTATAAGAAATACCAAAATAATGAAAGGGGTAGGTAGTGTAGGAAATAAGAGATGAATGACATGTGTCATGTGTAGAAAAGGTTAATGAATTAATTAAATAAATAAAGATTTATTTAATTAATAGAAGAAGTAGGGTAATTAAATAAATAAAATATTTATTTAATTTAGGAAAGGGATAATTTAAATAAATAAATGTATTTATTTAAATGAGAAATAAGGCTAGAAGAGGATAAATGAATTAATTAAATAAATAAAGATTTATTTAATTAATAGAAGAATTAAGCTAAAGTAATTAAATAAATAAAATATTTATTTAATTAGACTGGACAATTTTGGGTGTCTACAGATACATTAACAAAACAACATGAAGAAATGATGGAGCAGTTCAAACAAATGCTGGAAAGTTGTGGGTCACAAGCAAACCCACCATTCACAGGGTATACACCATTCAAGGTGCAAGTGAATTTTGATATACCCATGTTTCAAGGAAAGATTGATGCAGAGGTTGTTGATGATTGGGTTTCAAAACTGGAAAGGTATTTCTTTGTCAATGAGTTCTTAGATGAAGAAAAAATAACTTGCACTCTTCTCAAAGCTGAAAATCATGTGAAAGATTCGTGGGAAGCAAAGTTAACATCCAAGGCAGCAGAAACTAGCAGTACTTTTATTTTTTATCAAAAACCCACATGGGGAGAATTCATGGAGCACATAAAGGAAGAATATTTTCCTGTAGATACATATGAACAAATACAATGGCAATTGCTTCGACAGAAAAAGGACCAAACTATTTAGGAATATACTAATATGTTTCATGCTTTAGCAGCAAAGCTTGGCATCAAATATTGTGAGAAGCACCGAGTTTTGAAATATCAAAGTGGGCTCCATAGGTATATCCAAACTGAAATGGAATTCCTGAACATGGAGACTTTACCTAGTGCATATAAATTTTCTACAAAAACAGAGGAGAAATTCAAATAGAAAGGAAGGAGGGATAACTTCACAAACAATAAATGGAAGGGTGAAGGTGGCAAAACTGCATGGAAACAAACCTCCAAGGAATTTCTCCTAATTCACCACCGAAAAAGGCATGGGGTATGAAGAAGGCACAAGAGAACAATATGTGGTGTGAATTCCATAAGAGTCCCTCACATAACACAGAAGATTGTAGAACCATAAAAGTTTAATGATGGAGACGCATGAGGACAAGGCATAACCTAAGGTGGTAGAATCTTACACAGAAGAAAGTCATGAATAGGTCATTGAGGCTGATCCATATGCAACGGTAGCTACTACAAAGATATTGCCCCGAGAGGATGAGGAAATATTGTTCCACTCACAGATGTGGGTCGGAGGAAAATCCCTGCACTTTATTGTTGATAGTGGAAGTCAAAAGAACCTAATATCAATAGAGAATGTGAAGAGATTGAATCTAAAAAAAAGAGCACACCCGCAACCCTATTCAATGGGATGGGTAAGTCAAGGGAGAGATGTTCAAGTGCACCAGCATTGTCACCTTTTATACTCTATAAAGCCTTTCAAAGATGAGGTAATCTGTGATGTAGCTCCATTAGATGTTTGTGATGTTCTTCTGGGACAACCATATATGTACCAACACCATGGTGTTTATGAGTCCAGACCTCGCAGCATGACAATCTGAATAGGTGAGCAGAAATACTGAGTACCAGAGGTAAGCCCTGCATACTGTACATATTTGATTAGTGCTAAGCAAGGAGGTTGGTTTCCAAAATGGGAATATTCATATTATTGATGATTCATTTTGAAGAAGAAAGGAGATCAATATATAATTCCGATGCCATCACAAACTCCACAACACTGCAGAAAAGATCAATGGATTAGATTTTGATAAAATATGAGAATCTGTTTAAGTTACCAACCAAGGTACCTACACACTACCAAGTGAGACACACTATTGATTTGATATCGGGAAATCCATTGCCTAATGAACTAGTCTACCGTAGATCAGTGTTAGAAAATAATGAAATTAAGAGGCAAATGCAAGAATCGATTGAGAAGGGACATATTCGTCCAAGTACATCACCCTGTGGCAGTCCCATTGTTCTGGAAAAGAAAAAGGATGGAACTTGGAGACTTTGTATTGACTATAAGGCCTTGAACAAAATTTCAGTCAAAACTAGGTATCCACATCCCTTGATAGGTGACCTTTTGGACCAGCTTAGAGGGGCCTGATTCTTCACAAAAATTGATTTGAAATCAGGATACCATCAAGTACCAATTGACTCAACTGATGTGTGGAAGACAACTTTCAAATCTAAAGAGGGACTGTTTGAATGGCTAGTGATTCCTTTCGATCTAACAAATGCCCCAACAACATTCATGAGAATGATGAATGATGTACTCAGACCATTCACTGATTCCTTTGTGGTTGTATATCTGGATGACATACTCATCTTCAACAAAACCTGGGAGGAACATTTGCAACATGTAGAAAAAATTCTCTCAACTTTACAAGATCAATGGGTTTTATGTAAACAAAGAAAAGTGCTCCTTTGGTATGCAGAGTATTAGATACTTAGGGTATGTTATTGACAGTGAGGGTGTCCATGTTGATCCTGAAAAGATACAAGTGATTAAGGACTAGCCATCTCCTAGAAATCTCACAGAGTTACGAAGTTTCCTCGGGTTGGCAAACTTTTATCGCAAATTTGTGTTGGGGTTTTCCCATTTGTCTTGGCCTTTAAATCAGTCATTGCAGGGGGGAACACAAACAAATTTCAAATGGACAGGTGCTCAACAAGAAGCATTCAAGGAGTTATAATGAAGGTTATGTTTAGCACTAGTTTTATCTCTTCCTGACCTACAACAGTCATTTGAAATACAAACTAATGCATTAGAATATGCCCTAGGAGCAGTCCTCATGCAACATGATCACCCAATTGCATATCATAGTGAGACTTTTCTTGGTTCAGTGCATCGGTATGCAGCTTACGACAAAGAAGTGTATGTTATTGTTCAAGCCTATAAGCAGTGGAAACATTATATTTTGGGTAAGGAGACTGTCATCCACACAGACCACAAACCTCTTCAATTTTTGCAAACACAAGGGAAGTTGCAGAAAGATCGACATCAACGATGGTCAGCCTATCTTCAACAATTTCATCTCAATATTCTCCATAAGAAGGGAAGTAATAAAAAAGTAGCAAACTGTTTGAGCAGGCCTCTGATTGCAACCATAAGTATGGTATTGGACTCATGTGGTCATCAAATTGAAGCCTAGGCTTGCTTGCATAAGAATGATGTTGAGTTTGCAGATGTTCATAATCAATTGGTGAAGGGAAAGAAAGTGAATGACTTCTATTTGCAAGATGGAATGCTTTGTCACCTTGGCCAAATCTATGTGCCCAATGCAGAATGTAAAAAGTTGATATGGAAAGCTCACTATAGTAAGGTTGCTGTTCATTTTGGCATAGGTAAGACTACTGCTATACTTCAGAGGTATTTTTATTGGCCAAAGTTGAGAAATGATGTCATTTCATATATTCAAGCTTGTACCGTATGTGCTATTGCTAAGCCTGCCAATCGTAAACTTGGACTATACTTACCACTTCCTATTCCTGAAAAACCTTGGCATTCAATTTCTATGGACTTCATGTCTAGTCTTCCTACCACCAAAAGGGGCCACGATTGTGTGTGTTAGATTAATCGGGTCTTTACTTGATTAATTAAACAATATTTGTTTAATTCTTTAAGTTCCCTATTATCTCTTTTTACACTTAAGCTAACATTAGGTGCATAATAATTAATTCTTTTATTAATTATTAAGTGCAAGCCTAGGTTTTCCCTTTTAGGGTTTCTTGACCTATTAGAGGTTAATTTTCTTTTTCTTGTATTATTATCACATTATACATTTTGTGAATATTGAGCTCTCATCTTTTGAGCATATTTTTTTGTGTTTTGCTTTTAGTTATTTTTGCTTCCTTGCTTCTCCTTGTAACAAATTATTCAGCTTGTAGAAGATTTTTAGGCTCCTGTGGTGTTGTGTTTCTCAACTCTCACATGGTATCAGAGCTTCAGTTTTGCAGCTCTCTGTTCTTGTTTTGAGAATTTTTGCATTGGAAACAGATCTGGGGTTTTAGGAAGTTTTTCTTTTGAACTTAGGGATAGGCCTTTTTTTCTGAGCACTTTGGGCCTAAATGGACCTCACCATTGTGCTTAGAAGTCCCAAAAACCCCTATAGTCATGTAAACTTGCCTAGTTTTGACTCCTGAGCATCTGGGGGCATTTTTTTCTTCAGTACCAGGCCATACGACCTTGGCACGTAGTTCGAGAATTATATATATATATATATTTGTTTGCCTTTTACTTCATGTAGGCCGATTTTTTGATTTTTTTTTTTTAAATCAAAAAGAAAAAAAAGGGTTTAGAATTTTTTTTTTGGAGTTTGTGTTTTTTGCAGGGTTCAGTACCCTAACAATCCAACCACCATACGATAGACCAGACCTATCAGTTCGGCCCCGCCCTTCGGCTCCCACCGGCCCTGACCCCCACCCCCGCCAGCCTCGCCCTGCCGACCCTAGCCAACCCTCCCGCCGCCCATCGACCCCTTGCCAACCCCACCGCCACTGCCACCATCGAGCCTCTCCCAATGCCAGGTCACCTATTCCGCAGCCCCACCACTCCACCGCTCCTCCCTAGAGTGCCGCCCGTGTGCCACTGCCCCCTGGCTCCTCCATCGGACCACCACCCTCTTGCCCTTTTGAGGAGGGGTTCATTTTTTTACCATATCTTGAGCATCCAGAGTCATTTTTTGGAAAACGAATACGTGTCATAAAGCTAGTTCCAAGCCAGACCTCGTGGTGTTGGATTTTTTTTTGACTCTTATGTTTGATTGTACTTTTTTCCAGTCAAAGTTGGGACTCTTTTTTGCACTTCCGGGGCCGTAGAATGGGCAAATAGACTACATTTTTTGAAAATGAATAGGTGTTGGAAATCTCTCGGCATTATCTATTTAGATATGTGATCTTATTTCTTAGAATTTTTATCAAGTACATGAGATTTCAGTTTGAAGTTTTTTTGCTTATGCACTACTTCCTTCTCATTAGCATGTACTAGGGTTTGGGTTTATCTATTGTGGGGGGTGTTTTTTCTCGCTTTCTGTCATTTATATCAGAAATCAAGAACACCAAAACTCTGAAAACAAACAAACCCTTCTGCATCTTCTGTCTATTCTGAAAGATAACATAATAAAAAAACCAACAAACAAGTGCAGGTGCAAAGTTTTTTTTCATGGCAGATCCTTCAGTTGAGTTGTTGACTTCACACAACTATCACACCTGGAAGCCCTGCCTCATGAGGCTTCTCTGGGAATGAGGGTTGTGGTCTTGTTTGGATGAGGTTTAGCCTCTCTTACAACGTCCTTATGAGCTTCTTCAGCACAAAAACAAGATGGATGAGGCCATGGGTTTGCTCTCTTTGCATGTCTTGACAATCTCTTGTTTCACCTTTTAGAGTTTCTCACTCCTCAGGCTATGTGGTTGAAGTTTGAGTGTCTCTTCGGGAGGGTTAATGGGATTTAGGCATTACAGATTGAGGTTGAGTTGGTTTCCTTGTCACCTGATTCCTTTCCCACCATTGAGGATTTTTTGAACAAGTTCAAGACTACCGGATCTGTTCTTCAGGGATGTGGAAAGACCAAGATAGACATAGAGTGCATTCACTTGATTCTTTCGAAGCTTCAGGGTCATTTTTCAATTTTTTTCCTTTGCTTTCTACTCCACCATGGATGGCTTGGGTTCTCATTTCACCATGCCTACCTTTGATGTTTTTTGTGAGCATCTATCTCATGAGCAGTCTCATCTTTTTCAGCTAGATATGCTCTTAGGATCCAAGAACAAAGCATTGCTTGCTTAGTCCACTAAGGAGAAGCAAAAGCAGAAACTGAAGCCAAAGAAGAATTCTGCTGGTAGTGAGCATTCCTCCAAGCCTCCTCCTAAGTCTAACTCTAAACCACCATTTCCTCCGAAACATGGGAAATATTCACAGTCTGGTGAGTCTTCCTCCAAGACTACGAAGAAATCAGGACACTTGCAGTTTTTGTGGCAAGGAAGGACATCCAGTTTTCAGGTGTTGAAAACACTTAGAGGCTTTAGAGGAAGCCATGCAGCACCATCACATCTCCTCACCTCAGGTGTCTTCTCCTTCCATAGGAAAAGGTCATGCTCTCACTGTTCAAGCTTCAACCTATGGGTCCACATGGATACTTGATTTTGGTGTTTCTCACCATATGAATCTCACTCAGCAGTTGGTTACTTCTCTTGCCTCTTGTGGTACTTCACAGATTGCAGTGGGTGACTCTATTCAGCTTTCAGTCTTCGGTTCAGGTTCTGTTTCTTTGGATGGGGGTAATTTGCATGATTCTCTGGTTGTCCCTAACATCTTAACAAACCTCCTGTCCATTTCTTAGATTTGCCATTCTAGCTCTGGTAAGACAATTGAGTTCTCACCACATGATGTGGTTATTCGGGACCTCCATGACTCTGATTTGGTTGTGGCTACTAGGAGTGTTGATACTGCATCTCATCTATACAGATTTGGTGGATTTGAGCCCTCTGTGGGTGTGGGTTCATCTCTTATAGCACATGCAGATTCAATGAGTAAGCTTTGGCATGAGCGATTGGGTCATGCCAATTATTGATATCTTCAACAGATGAGTATACAGGCACTTGTTCTTGGGCTCCCATAGATTTCCTGCACTGATGGTGTTTGTCATGGTTGTGTTCTTGGCAAGCATCACAAAGATCCCTTTCCGAAGGGACGAGCCTCTCATTCTTTGGCACCCTTGGAGTTGATTCATAGTGATCTCATGTCATTTCCCACCCCTTTTTCTGGGGCCAAGTATGTACTCACTTTTATTGATGACTTCTCTAGACGCACATGGGTGTACTTTCTTAAGTACAACTATTACATTTTTGATTCATTTAGAATCTTCAAGACATTTGTAGAGAAGCAATCTGGTTGTTTTATTCAGCAGATATGTACAGATAATTGGGTGGAGTATGTGAATTAGGCTTTCAAATATTTTTGCACTGAGGATGGTTTGTAGCATCAGTTTACTATTCCCTACACCCCTCATCAGAATGGTGTCATTGAGTGCAAGAACAAAACTTTACGGGAGATGGCGAATTGTATGATTCAGTCCAGGTCCATGGATTCATCTTTTTGGGCCGAGGCAGTCAATTATGCCAACTATATTCAGAATCAGATGCCTCACAAGGCTATTTGACATATGACTCTTGAGGAGGCTTGGTCTCATGACAAGCCTGATGTTTCTTTTTTCTGAGTATTTGGCAGTGAGGCATGGGCTTTTATTCCTGATGCTCAAAGGAAAGCCATGGAGCGGAAGAGCTGACCCCTCATTTTTGTTGGCTACTGTGAGGATATTAAGGCATACAGGTTGTTTGATCCTGATTCCAGAGAGGTCTTGTTTCGACAGGATGTTCAGTTTGATGAGCACCTTCCCACGGTGGATACCCCGACTCCAGTGTCTACTCCTCTACCTACTCCTTCCATTGCATCTCTTCAGGATTATTTTGAGGATGATTCTGATGATGGTACTGATGATCCACCATCCCCACCTCCACCTGCTCCACCTCAGATTCCCAAGTGGGCTCGCTTTACTGTTGAGGTGGCAAGTTCTATGGTCAGTGATCCTTCAGATACTCATCGCACCTATTCTCATACTGTGGGATCTATTATTTTGAGTCATGCCATTTTAGATGATCCTCAAAAGTTTTCAGAGGCTATAGGACACCCTGAGTGGGATTGTGTTGTGGAGGAGAAGTATTCTTCTTTGATGAGGAGTCATACTTGGGATCTTTGTCCTCTTCCTAAGGGCAGAAATATGGTTAGGTGTCTCTGGTTGTATCGCACTAAGTATGTTGTTGATGGTTCCATTGATAAATACAAATCACATCTTATTGTGAAGGGTTTCTCATAGGTTGAGGGTATTGATTACTCTGAGACCTTTGCCCCTGTCACCTAGATGAACTTTATTTGCTTTGTACTCTCTCTTGCAGCTTCTCGGGGATGGCTTGTTTTTCAAATGGATGTGAAGAGTGCCTTCTTGCATGGGGACCTATAGGAGGAAATCTACATGGAGAAGCCTTAAGGATTTATGCAGGATAGCTCTTTGGTTTGTAGACATAGGCGTTCATTGTATGGTCTCAAACAGGCCCCTCAGGCTTGGTATGAGAAGATGGATTCTTTCTTGCTCTCCACTGGTTTCACCCGCAGTCATTCTGATCACATAGTGTATATTCAACTTCTTGAGGATGAGATCCTGATTCTTGTGCTCTATGTTGATGATCTCCTCATCATAGGTAGCTCATCCTCTATGATTCAACATATTCAGTGAGCCTTGATGGACCAATTTGAGATGACAGACCTTGGTCTTCTGTACTATTTCCTTGGTCTTCAGGTGATTCGGTCTTCTGATGGGATCTACATTTACCAACAAAAGTATGCTCTTGACATGCTTCGGTGCTTTGGTATGCTTGATTGCAAGCCTTCTTCCACTCCTTTTCAGTCAGGGGTTGTTTTGATTCCTACTTGTCCCACTCCTTCAGTAGATTCTACACTTTACAGGCAGTTGGTTGGCAGTTTGTTGTACCTAACTCACATCCGTCCTGATCTTTCCTTTGCGGTTGGCCTTGTCTCTTGATTCTCCCATGATCCTCATGAGAGTCATTGGCAAGCTACCAAATGTATCTTGCAGTGCATTCAGGGCTCTAGTTCTCATGGCATTCCCTACACATCAGGGGAACCTCACATTGTTGGCTACACTGACTCGGATTGGGCTGGTGATGTCAATGATTGGAATTCTACTTCTGGCTTTATTTTCTATCTTGTCTCTGGTCCTATCACATGGTCTTGCAAGAAGCAGATTGCTCATGCATTATCATCTACAGAGGTTGAGTACCGAGCTGTTGTGCTCGCCAGTCAGGAGATCTTATGGCTTCGACAGTTGATGCCTAAGTTTGGTTTTTCTCTTGATAGTCCCACTGTTCTTTGGTGTGATGATCAGAGTGCTATTCATATTTTCCGCAACCCGGTAGAGCATCAGCAGATGAAGCACATTGAGCTTCACATGCATTTCACCACCAATTGATTCAGGATGGTTCTCTCATTCTGGAGTACATTCCCACTACCGAGCAGGTTGCAGACATCTTCACGAAACCTTTTGCATCGCCGCGCTATCTTTAGTTGCACTCTATGCTTGGGGTGAAGGAAGTTGTCCTTGGGGGATCTTTATGAGGCCTTCCTTCCTTCTTCTTCTTTCAGCATGTTCTTTTATCTCTTTTTGGAGAGGAGTTTTTTCCCACTGGTTTTTCTCCTTTTTCTCTATTTCATAGAGATTTCATTGTATTTGGGTACTTGATTAGGCCTTGTTGTCGAGACCCATCTTTCCTGATTTCAGTAGTTGTTCTAGGTTTTAGCTTCTCCCTAAGTCTAGCTTAAGGGGGGGTGTTAGAGTAATCGAGTCTTTACTTGATTAATTAAACAATATTTGTTTAATTATTTAAGTTCCCTATTATCTCTTTTTACACTTAAGCTAACATTAGGTGCATAATTAATTCTTTTATTAATTATTATGTGCAAGCCTATGTTTTCCCTTTTAGGATTTCTTGACCTATTAGAGGTTAATTTTCTTTTTCTTGTATTATTATCACATTACACATTTTGTGAATATTGAGATCTCATCTTTTGAGCATATTTTTCTATGTTTTGCTTTTAGTTATTTTTGCTTCCTTGCTTCTCCTTGTAACAGATTATTCAGCTTGCAGAAGATCTTTAGGCTCCTATGGTGTTGTGTTTCTCAACTCTCATAGTGTGTATGTTGTGGTAGATAGGTTATCAAAAATGGCAGTAATAGTGGCTTGTAAAAAGACAATTTTTGTAGAGGACACTGCAAAGCTTTTCGTTGAACACATTTGGGTTCATTTTGGTCTGCCGAATACCATTATTTTAGATAGGGACGACAGGTTTCTTAGTAAACTTTGGTCTACATTATGGGAGAAGATGGACACAAAATTAACAAAGTCTATTGCTTTCCATCCTCAAATAGATGGCCAAACAGAGGTAGTGAATTGAATGATCATTCACATCCTACGCATGTATCACTCAAAACATCCCCGCACATGGGATGAAAGTCTTCCATATGTTCAACATAGCTACAATAGGGAAATTCATAGTTTGAATGGTCACAACCCATTTGAAATTTGTCTTGGTTATCAACCACTTGCACCCATGGATGTTGCCATACCACTTATTCAACCCGATCTGGTTCCACATGTTGGTAAGGAGGAAGATAACGCAACACAGTTCATTGATAGAATTCATCATCTGCAACAACAAGTTTATGAAATCTTGGAGCATACCAATAAGAAGTATAAGGAGAGACATAATGAGCATCATACTCCTCATAATTTTCAAGTTGGGGACAAGGTGTCATTGCATATCCAGAAGGAACGATTGCAGGGTGCTAATAGGAAGCTTCATCCTCTATGTTATGGGCTATACACAATCATGTAGCAAGTTGGTGATAATGCTTTTGAGCTCAATTTAACCCCATTTTTGGGTCTTCATCCATTCTTTAATGTGGAACTCTTGAAGCCATATTTTCCTCCACTATTAGACATTGTAGATGTGGCAGAAATAATTTCCTCTACAGAATTGAATCCAGATGCAGCTTCTCCATTCCAATGCGATTGGATTGTGGACACCATGGTGAAAACACTCAAACAACAACAGAACTATCTGTACAAAGTGGTTCAAGCAAGGCAGATTGCTCAAGAAGGAAAGTGGTTTACTAGGGAGCGGCTTAAGCTCTGTTATCCTCATCTCATTCAAAGTGTTGATGCAATGGGGCCCATTTCTTTTCAAGGGGGAAGTAATGATTAGAAGCAAATTTGAAATATTGAAAAAAATATTTTTATATTTTTTCTAGTTTTTCTACATGGTAGTAATTGGCGTTTTTTAAGGCCTTCGGGGCATTTTCAGCCCTTGAAACTTTGGCATGTCCTTTAGAACATTGTCATAGGCAATTTTTTCATGACTTCGCCTCCAAATCTTGGAGAGCTTTCCAACAAGTTAAATGGCTTGCGATTTCGAGTCCTGAGTGGAAATTTATGTCTAGTTAAAGTTAGGATAACATTTCATATAGTTTTTTGAAAATTTCATAGTTTTGGATTTTATTATGTAAATAAACAAATATAACTGTTGGGTTTTGATTCTCAAGGGGTTTTGGTGACCCTTGGAATCTCATGAACTATTATATGTTGGATTTTTGAATTGAATGGATTACTTTTTGGCTTACTTCAATTCTGTGTTTACCTTGTTCATGTAAACAAATCCACAATACCACAGGTTCTCACTCAGGTGTTGTCATTCAAATCCATAATTCAAATCAATCATCTTGTTAGGGTAAGGAGCATTTTCAACCACAGATCTATTATTTCAAGTTGTCCATCTCATATAAGGAAACACCTTGGATGTAATTAATTCATTCAACATAGAACTCAAATACATTTGTAGAGATAAAAAGATGATGGGTGGCACTAAAAGTACAATAAAATATAGAATAATTATTCATCCACTTTTATTTATCAGACAAAACCAAACATAAATACAAAGCTACAAACTGGTTGCACTATGTATTTTGAGGCTATGGAAATGTGGGTTAAGGGAAACGATGAGGTAGGTGAGGCTCTACTTTGGGCGTGGTGAGGCCAAATCTCTTGCTCATATCCAACTCTTGGGGGCTCTCATTACTAGCCACAAGGAACCAATGGAAGACATGGAGATGATTAACAAGGCCCAGCTTAACCACTTTCAAACCCAAATTGGCCTCCGAACACATCCTTATGCTCGACCCGAACGCCAGCATCTCACAATCTCTACCCTTCGTGTCCAAACTAATACCCAAAAACCTCTCAGACTTGAATTCCTTGGTCTTTTCCCACACTTTTTCATCTATTTTGATTGTCCACACATTCACAAATGCTCTCATGTTGGTCAGGATATCATACCTTCCAATTTTGTAGTGGTGAGTAGAAAGACAAGGAACCAACATGGGGGAAACTGGGTGTGCTCCTCATCGTTTCTTTCACTATCCCTTCTAGGGTTTCCAACTCACCAATGTATTTCTCTTGCATCCAATGTTCTCTCCCCACTGTTCTATCCATTTTTTTATTCACCTTTGCCATATTATCAAGATTTCTAAGAAGCTCTGCCAACACCCATTCCATGAGCATAGCAAAGCTCTTTGTTCCGCCACCTATCTAGTTTTGAGTATGTTATCTTCTGATTCCTCATAATTTATAGTTTGTTTCATCCTCCATATCTTTTTTACTATTTTTTTATAAAATTTATTTTTCTTCCATATTATTATCATTATTTATTAGTACTTGTTGTAGGAAATACTATTACAGTCACTTAAGCCTAATTAATTGATTTTTTGCACAACCGAAAGTGATTATTATTTTTGTTTTCAAAATAACTTAATTTTTATAAAGTTGAGATTTATATATCAAAACTAGAAATTATTTATCTATAATATGATTGGACGAAAAATTGTTATAAATACATGTCTTAGTTGTCATTGATGTCAAACCTACTGATCCATAATGCTCCAGATGTGATGCAGAATAGTCAAGATAGGTATGTATGATTTGATGTAGAAGAGTGGAAGATAGGTATGTATGATATGATGTTGAACAATGGAAGATAGGTATGTATGATGCAGATGTCAGATCCTAGTTGTTGATGTATTGCATATATGTTTATTGCTTTGGAAATATGTATTGTTAGTATGAGGATATGCCTGGTGTTTGTTGTGGCAATTGGTATCGTGCTCCAGTCATTCATGCAGTCTGTCAGTATGCATTGACTTATTTTAGAGGTGTAGTCCTCTGTATTTGTGTCTTGATACATCAATGCAATTATGATATGCTTATTGTCATTGTTTGAGATTTTTGTATTCATGGTTTTGGTGCTCTGATAGTTGTGCTCTAGATTTTGTGCTCCAAAATGCATTCAATTATGCAGTGTTGAGTAGCTCTTTGCGCTCCAGTTTCTTGATTTTTGATGATAATCCTTTGATGAGTATTTGTTCATGTCTTTAATCTTGTAATGTTGAGATTGGATCATGATTGTTGTGCCCTTGTAGCATGTTATTGTGGAAAATTGAGGATATGCTCATTCTAGGTCAGGTCGACCTTCAATGATTTTGTTGATATTTTTCTCCACTGATTGTAGCATGTGATTTGACCAATGAAATATCTTTTGGGTAAAATTAAGGTTGACCTGATATATATATATATATATATATATATATATATAAGTAAAAAAAGAGTAAGGTGGTAAGAAATAAAGCAAGGAGGTTGATGTTCAAATGAGAAAAGAAGAAGGGCAGATCTAGTGCGATAGTATTTTAGAGCAAGCAGATAGCAAAGTGATTTGTAGAGTTTCTTAACCGAATCTACTACAAACAATTGGAGTGTTGTCTGAATTTAATAGGAACTGATCCCATGCATATGTAGATGCAATTTAATCAATTCATTTCTTTATTTTCTATAATAAGTAAACCTTTCTGACAGTGATTCATTGTAATCTAGACAATGAGCCCTCTGGGCTATGAGCCTCTTTTGTAATCCCATATAACTAGTTATATTATCCTGAGAGTTAACTCTATCCGTGGTTTTTCCCATTTGGATTTTGCAAGTATAAAAATTTGGTGTCTCTCTTATGGTTGTGTATGTTGTGCATTTCATTTCTATTGCATACTTCATTTCATGCTATGGATATCTAAGATAAAATTGAGTTTTAGATTATGAAAGTGTTTTTTTTTTAGAATACAAATTCACCCCCTCTTAGTATTCTGGTTTGTTCAATAATTGGTATCAAAGTTTGGTCCCTGGTTGCGAGCTTAGCCACTTGAGGGATATCTTGATTTGAACAAATGGCTTCTATGGATATGGATGAAGAATATTTTTTGGATTAAGAATTGATGACAGGCCTTGAAGATCGTGAGAGTGTGGAATTTGAGATTGAAAACTTGAAAGAGAATGTTAAGGTAGCAAACGAATGTGTGAAGAAGCTAAGGGATCAGGTCTGGAAATTCAAAGAAAGGCATCAAGAAGTTAACAAGGAATTGAAGCAAGTGAATGAGACTATTGTAAATCCAAAGTTACAGATTGAAGAAAGTAGAAAAGTTGAAGAAACATTGAACGATACAATCAATTTAAAGTCAGAAGAAAATGGGCAGCTAGAACAAGAATTATTGAAGCTGAAGTCAAAAACAAAATTCAATGAAAGCAATGCATTATTGGACAAACTGTTAACCACGCATAAATCTCACAAGGATAAGGAAGGATTAGGTTTTTCTGGTGAATGTTCAAATGACAAAAGTAAAGAGAAGGAAAAGGTGGAAGTTGAGAAGAAACCTAAAGATTCAAAAAAAGTACTGAATCCTATATCTGATTTAAATAAACCTCTGGTCCGACAACCTAATGCTCAAAGGTACTTATCATTTAATGGCTATTGTTTTTAATTCAATTATTTTGGACATAAAGTTGTAGATTGCAGGCGTAGTGTAAATCAAAATATTCAATGCTTTACATATAGAAGTTTTGGACACAAGGCTAATAATTACAGTAATCAAGTCATGAATAGAAACTATAGACAATTTATGAATGGAGTAAATGGATCACTTATGAATAATCACTTTCAATATTATTGCCAATTATGCTATAAATTTGGTCATAAAGCTAATTAGTGCAAATTTAAAACAAAATCAATGATTTTAGGACAAAGGAATGTAAGATGTTACAATTGCAACAAATATGGACATTTTGCTAACAAATGCAAGAATATGAATGCTCTAGTGAAATCTAATGAACTTAAGAAGAAGAATTCTATGGTATGGAGAAATAAAGAAACAACTAAGTTTGTTGCACTTGAGTCTGATGTCGGTGCTTCTTCCTCCAAAAAATGATCTTGTAGCTTTGGCTTAGGAGGAGTTTCAAAGAAAGATCTATTTGTACCTCCTCACATGAGAAAGATGCATGTGGCGAATTGTATTATTGTATGCTTTGATGGATTGCGTATGATGAAGTACAAAGCTCGGTTGATGCCACTATGGTAAGATAATTTTTAACAATGAAACCCTAGTTGGAGAGCAGAAGGAGATTCAAAGCGAAGTTTGCACAAAAGGTGTTTTTCACATCTTTTCTCTATGGATTCTAAGAAGTCAGTGGCAAAAGAATCTAGCAGTAAGATCATTCAAAAAATTGAAAATGTATAATTAGAGGAATATAATCATGATAAAATTAGAAATTAGGGAAGTTCTTTGTCAAATGATGATTTGCAAAAAAATGGAGAATCGGGGCATAAGGGTTTGGATGTTTGAAGCAAGTTTTTGTGGTTTGAAAATGAGGACATGATTAAATTTATTTTAAACTATATTTTTGATGATCATATGATGTTGGATAAGCATTATCAAATTTCAAAGGAAGCAATTCTTGCGGTTTCTGGTTTTGTGATAATGGACCCATTCCGATGAAGAAATCAATTAAGAACAAAGAAATTGAAACCCTAACTGGTGTCATAGGTGATTAATAGGCATTAATAATTGATATTATAATCAACCATGTTGTGAGGTATGTTGCATATGGAATTTATTATGGAATTTATTTCAGAAACATAGAAGGCTCTACTTCAGCAATTGCAATGTACATTGCTCATCAAATGGTGAAAGAAGGCAAAAAAATTTTACTTTTGTGAGTTGTTTCAGACACAATTAGCAGAAAATATTAAGATGATAAATGATTACGGATATTCATTTTGGTTTGGTTCTTTGATTGTGTGTGTGTGTGTGTGTGTGTGTGTGAGAGAGAGAGAGAGAGAGAGAGAGAGAGAGAGAGAGAGAGAGAGAGAGAGAGAGAGAGAGAGAGAGAGAGAGAGAGAGAGAGCATATTAAGATTTGGAAACTCCCAAACAATCACAATTGTGCTCTAAAGATTTGGAAACTCCCAAACAATCACAATTGTGTGTGTGTGTGTGAGCATATTCTTAACCCTTTATAGAAGAATACATGTGTGTGTGTGTGTGTGTGTGTGTGTGAGCATATTAAGATTTGGAAACTCCCAAACAATCACAATTGTGCTCTAAAGTTTCATCTTTTAAATAAAAAACTAGAACCAACCCCGAAACCAAATTCAACTCTAAGTTTCCTCGAACATTCACTCTATAATATCTTTAGAGATAAAATATTCTATTTACCTATTACATAGCAATAAATTTTTTCTAATCGTAATATCTATATTATTCCCCAATAAAAATAACCAATTCTATCTAAAAAATTAAATTTATTCTTAACCCTTTATAGAAGAAGTAAACTTACAATCTAAAGAGTAAAGTTTTTATTAGAGTTATCTTGTATTAGCTAATAATTATTTATTTAATTATTAGTCTATTATACTCTACGCTTAAGCTAGACTTAGGCATTTAATAATATTGTAGGTATTTAATAATTATTCTAATTATTGAATACACATTATCCCTTTAGGGTTTCTTTAGGGTTGCTAATATCCTTTTATAAGGATTGTATTGTATTTTTTTGTTTAATGAATTTCCTCTTTGAAAGATAATCTTTTTCTTCAGAGTCATTATTGCTTTTTGCCTTCATTCTTCTCTTGTGACATGTATTTTGCTTGTAGGTGCTCTTGGGATCTATGAAGTTGTATTTTCTCAACTTCTTCATGGTATCAAAGCCTACATCTACTACTACTTGTTCTTGAATTTTTTAGAAGATTTTTGGAGGTTAGGGTTTCAAATTTTTCTCGCTTTTTTTATTGGATCTGAGGTAGTTGTTTTGTTTCTGGTCATTTTGGGCTAAAACGAACCTCACCGTTGAGCTCAGAAAGCACAAAAAAACCCCATTTTCATATAAAATTTGGGTTCTAGACTTTTTTTTTTGGTTTTGCCTTTTTTGGCACGAATTTTGAGAAATTCGTCAGAAAAATCATTAAATTTTTTTTAGAGAAGTTTGGACAAAAAAAAGACCTCATTGTTGGCTTTCAAAAGGCGTTTCCAGTCATTTTGATATATAATTCGACCTATTTCAGTGACAAGGGCATCTAGGCCATAATTTTTTCATTGGCACGCTTTATGAGGCACAAAAATCCATACGGTTGTATCGGTAAATGCATCAAAAAAAATTCGTCTTTTTACCCTCTTTATGCCCTAAAAGAGGGGTTTTTTTCTTTTAGCCATAACTTGGTCATACGGAGGCGCTTTTTCAAAAAATTATATCATCAGAAAGCTCTTTTCAAGCTCTCTTCAGATCTGGAGGTTTGGTCTTCTGATTTTTCTTTTTTGATGGTGTTTTTTTGTTGTCAAAGCTAGAAGCTCATTTTTGCACTCCGGGAGACAACTTGAGCATCCGAACTCCGTTTTTTGAAAACTTTATATAATTGGAAAACTTGTTCTATGTTCTTTCTAGTCATATGAGTTTTCTTTCCAAATTCTGATCTAGGTACATTTTATTCATTTTTTTGCTTTTCAGCACTCTAGTGAATATCTTGGATGTTTTAGGTCCTGAGATCTCTTTCTTTGAGTAGGATGTTGTTGGCTTGATGATGATTGTAAATTCATCATATGTTGTCATTGATGAAACACACACACACACACACACACACACACATATATTCATATTGTCTACCGGTGTAACTTCAAAGTTGTTTACACTACAACCGGTATACTAGAGGTTTATTTCTAATCGGTACTTGGTGACAACCGGTATATATATGGAGACAACCAGTGGATATACATAACTCGGCAGCAACATGAAGATCCAACGGAGATTATCACAGGAGCATTAAGGATAACGGTTTATATGTTTAACTCCAACCGGTATTGATTGTTCCAACCGATATTTACTGATTATGTGATGAGTTATCACAAGTTGTGATGAGTTATCCTTACGGACAAGTTTTGGCGATATTTTTGTGATAAGTTATGATCACTTGACCAGATACATTGCACCTAGGTAATTGTGTTATGATTTCTAGAGGCCGACATGAAATCTAAAATGTCTATATATTGACATCACAATGAATTATTTTTGTATGAGCGAAAATGATATGCTATGTGTAAAGGCAGAAGTGTTAAGTCGTAGAGTATGTTGGTAAAGAGGAGTTAAGTGTGCAGAAGAGGATCTATACAAGCAATTTGTGCTACTACTAGATCACATCACCTATTCATTGCAACAGTCAAATCCCCTAACTGAGTAAGCTCTAACAAGCTTCATTGTTCAAATCCTCTAACCGGGTGATCCATTAGTTTGGATTTAAAAATCCTCCACCAAGGTTACTCCTTACAAGGTACTACCTTTTACAGGGCATAGCTTTTAACTAAGCTTTGGGATCTTTAATAGGATTCACTCCTAGCAGAGCATTTGTAGACCCTAACCGACCAGTTATCTATTACTGCAGATAGTTAACTTGTGAGTCCCATCTCACCGTGGTTTTTACCTATTTGGGTTTTCCACATATAAACACTTGTGTTATGGTGGATGTTTTACTTGTTGTGGATTTTGTTATATCATTTTTTATTGCATGCATATTGTTTAACAAACTTGTCAAGTTTATCTACCGGTCAATGTTTAAAGTAGTACTATTTTTGGTGTCACTGATTCACCCCCCCTCTCAGTGCTTTATAAGTCCATCAGATGTCTCATCTTTGGCTATTCTTTGTGTATTTCCAACCTTATGTCTCTTTTTATCATTTTAGACTTTTTTTTGTAAGCATTTTCTTTATGCAAATGCACTGAGATAAAGTGCCACTATGCATTATATACTTGGGATCTTTCAAATCTTGTGCCTTACTGTACATGCACTACATTATAAAGTTTCATGAGGGGGTTGATGTTTTCCTTTGTTTATCATCTACCTTTGTCATGTGAGTGTTCCTTCCATGACATTATCCTCATGATGTGTGTCAAGTGAGTGTTCCTTCCACGACACTATGTACTTTCTCTGCACCTTCGATGTTCCTAGTTCTTCATCATGTAGTTCTTGTTGGCCGTCATTTTCAGTGAACTTGTCCCTCACCCTTGTCTGCATTATGGGGGGTTTCTCTTGTTGTTCTAATGCTTACTTGGTTCATTGGATCATCTCTTCAGGATTTGGTGTTTTATGCCATCGGATTCGAGTAGTATTATTTGAGGGCACTCATGCAGATTATAGTCTTCTCTACCTGATCATCTTCTATTTTAGTGGAGGTTCTTCAGATCGACAGTTATTCTTCGATAGTGTTTGCAAGTTCTTCATGCTTCAATGATTCTTCTTCTCTTCTTTTGTTCCTATCTTTTGGAACATTCTTGTTTGGAGGCTTCTTCAACCCTTCTCTTGCTTTTTCCATCTCTTTTTGGAGTAGATTTTTTTCCCACGTGGTTTTCTCTATTTCTTTGGTTCATAGAGATTTGGTTGTGATTGGGTACCTCATCAAGCCTTGTTGCTGAGACCCATTTTTTTTGCCTTCACATGTAGTTGCATTTTTTTTGCTTCATGCATTTAGTTTTTTAGCTACTCCCTAAGTTCATCTTAAGGGGGGGTGTTAGAGTTATCTTGTATTAGCTAATAATTATTTATTTAATTATTAGTCTATTATACTCTACGCTTAAGCTAAACTTAGGCATTTAATAATATTGTAGGTATTTAATAATATACATTATCCCTTTAGGGTTTCTTTAAAGTTGCACATATTTAGGGTTGCTAATATCCTTTTATAATGATTGTATTGTATTTTTTCATTTAATGAATTCCCTCTCTGAATGATAATCTTTTTCTTCAGAGTCATTATTGCTTTTTGCCTCCATTCTTATCTTGTGACAGGTATTTTGCTTGCAGGTGCTCTCGGGATCTCTGAAGTTGTATTTTCTCAACTTCTTCAGTTTTCTTATACTAAGAGTGCAAATTAAGTAATATAACTATAGTAATCATATATATTATTATCATAATGTTAATAACTTAACCAAGGATGATTTCCAAAGAATATAAAAATGTTTGACTAAGACTATAAAGAAATACATGAATATAACATCATTAATTGTATTATGCAATGCTTATGGTGAGTCAATTATGAAAATGTGAGCTCTATAGAAATTATGTTAATAATTGAAATTCAATGGCATTGATTAGCGACAAAAACTCTAAGCCATTTAACCAATAACCTCTAATGGCATTGGTAGTTTAATATTCTTTATAATATTTAATAATCTTCTACTATTGATCTTGTAGGCTCTATTTATAACTAAAAGAGTACTAAACTAGCAATTGAGAAATTTCTAAATTA
This sequence comes from Cryptomeria japonica, assembly GCF_030272615.1. NCBI lineage: Eukaryota > Viridiplantae > Streptophyta > Pinopsida > Cupressales > Cupressaceae > Cryptomeria > Cryptomeria japonica. The sequence goes on from NC_081406.1 coordinate 534,260,521, forward strand.
CAAAACTAGCTATAAAATAACAATGCTTTCTTTAATAAACACCCAAATAAATCATTTAACAATTTTATTGACTTATCATAATAAAGAGAGGTCTATAAAGAAAAGATTAATATTGATGAAGGCCATATTCTACATGCAAACAATTTTATTGTTCTTTCAATTTATTTGTGACTTAAATAAATTATGAAACTATCACAATTTTCTATAAATCATTTTAACCATATATTAAAATCCAAAACAAAATAATGGTGAAATGATATTGTATTCAAAACAAAATGGGATCTCTGATTCTAATGCATACTTATCATGATGTACTAATCTCTACCATTCACTTATGACTCATACTGTTTGAACATAAAACACAGTAACTAACAAGCATAACAGGGAAGAGATTTTTCGTCAGACATATCACTTGAAATGCTTAAGTAGGCATACGGGAAAATTTTGGGATTGTAGACAACTAACCTGAAGTGTTTGACAAAATACCTTAAAGAGGTGTCATTCTGTGGGATGCAATGATTGGAAGAGATGCAGAGATTGGGTTTCATAAAGAGGCTTTGGAAACTCCAAAGCAGATGTAAATGGTAGATGTAAAGCCTAATTTGCTAGCAACCAACAGTCAACTGCTATCTTCTCCATTGACACACACTAAAATTTTTTTATTTGCAGCCAATACAAAGATGGAGATTATGGAAATATAAATGAACATAGCGGTAACAAGGATTTTATCCAACGTTCCAAGGTGCTAGATATGGATACAATATACAACAATTATTACTGAATACGTCGAAAATCAGAAGATAAAGCTCCCACGTCTGAAACACTTCCTTCTAAGAACATCTAAAGCCATATTCCATTTTCAACAGCGTACATACAACAAGTAATCTTATCACGCCTTGAAATTAGTAGGAATGGAAGTCATTGCCAAAGAAAAGGAAGCTCATGAGTTCAGAAAAAGATGCCCCAAGATTCAATGTGCCAGTGAAAATGGAGCAGCCAATACCCCTTGACCCTCCTCACACCCAAATCAACCTTGGATAAGCTTTCCTAACACATGACAAGAGCCACCACCAAAGGAAGGACTCATAGTGCTAGAGTTATGCATTCATCTCCCCCCAGTTGTGGAAGAAAACACGATGATTCCCAAGATAGAAATGAAATGCAGTTGAACATAACTACCTTAACCACCTCTACATTGGTGTGGAAAATTCTTAAAATAGCTCATATTTTGTGTTAGCCCTAGCTAACAGATATGATCCTACAACTAGATCAATTAAGGATGCAAAGGGGAAGAAGACTCTCATCAAGCTTGATGATGACTTCTTTGACATAATTTTCAAGTGCCCACATATAGATCAATATGCCAATATTGATATGCAATCAACAATGACCTACTATGACAACAATTTAGATAAATGTAGGAGAAACATCAATGAGAATTGGTTGAAGACTCCTAGGCCTACAATTGCAAGGTGGATTGAAATTCTTCCTTGGAGTGATTTCATCGAGGAGGTCAATGATCTCATTACTCTTCTAAGTAGAGTGAAAGGGCTCCCAATTTCTAACACTAATCACAATGGATGTATCAATGCATTCACATCATTAGGAAAAATAAGAAGAAAATCTACTGTGGCAAGCAGATTGTAGATGCATTGTGCGAGCAATTGACCAAAGTACCTACCACTTTGAAGTTCTAAGTGACTTCATATCTCATCTATGCGGCTGCCTCAATGAGGCATTTTCCAAGTTTATCCACCATAGGTGACAATAGTCAAATTATTGTTTATCAGTACTTCACACAGTTAACTCTCAAGGAGAGTTTACATCATTTCACGAGAGTCAATGATGATTTATTCGCTCATTACATGTGTATGTTTGATAAGGATCTTCAGAACAAGAGGGTGTTAGATGAGGCTTGGAATGTAGTAAGTCAATATGTTTGTATCTTCTTGCAGTTCCCCACATTCGCATATCTCAGGATTGGATGCTTTGATGGAGAACCTTTCATGCTTCCAAGGTATCCGTCAGATAAAATTATTCTCATGGAAATGGCTTGTCAGATGATATCAATACATGAGTGTCAATTTGGAGCTCATAAGACTGGTCTCAAGTTCTCCTTTACCATTGGGAGGTATTCTATCAATTCTATCTACAAGGCCCGAGCCATAGAAGAGGAAATGAGAAGAGTAACAGTGAGATTCTTCAAGGCCATGAAACATTTTGACTCCAGGGGCATGAAGAATAAAATCAAGAAAAGCTATACTCATGAGCAATGGATTGAGGATGTCTAGATTGATTGTAGAACTGAAGAAGACATCAGGAGGCTTGACTACTATCATTTGATAGTAGAGAAAATTGCGAATTTGGATATTGTTGATATTCCTGATGATCTTCAAGAGGATGGAGACATCCTAGATCCTATATATGAGAATAACAAAGTTGTTGGATCACCTTTTCCTCTTATCCAGTGGTCCCAAAAGGAAAACACTTCAATAAGGGCCAGGTTCCAAAACATCCTTGCTAAAACCAATGTTTGGTTAACTCTACATGGTTTTTAGCTAAAGCCTTTTCAGACTGGACCTGAGGATGACACTGCAGGACCTGTGGGAAAGATTTCTAAGTTGATGACCAAGAAAAAATAGGACAGAGTAGCTCCAAAGGGACCAAAATTTAAATTCATAGTTGGGAAAGGCAAGCGCCAAGGAGAGTCTTCTGCTCAAGAGACTCAAACTCATGAAGAGGTTGATGAAGAAAACCAAGATAATGAAGGTGAGAAAGAAGAAGAAGATGATGAACTTGAAAAGGAACATGAACAAGAGGAAGGAGAATTTGATGAGGAGAGATTACCTGAAATCCAAAGCACGTCCTAGTCTCAAGAGACACAAGAAGGTATTCCTCCTGCATCATGAGATGTTTCAAGTACCACTTTAGTTTCAATTTCTGATATTATTCCTTGGGATTTTTGTTGGGTGAATATTTTGTCACCAGCGTACCAATGAAAAAATATGTATTTCACACACAGCTATGTTAAGACAAAGTCTTTCCTCTCATGAAGGGGAGGTTCCCTAGAAGAATTTGGGTATTTCAACAACTTTGAAATTAAATTCGGAGGTAAGCTTAGGGTGTATAATTCTCTTTTTTCAGAATTAACTTATATCTCTTTAATTGATGAAACTTATTACAAAATAACCAACTAATGAAACTTGCATACAATGACTAAACTATATCTCTAGAATTGCATAAGGGCAAAGTCTTAAGCGAGTACAATTATAAATTTCAAATCAGTGACAATTATAACATATATATCTCGCAACTCAAAGTCTTCAAGGTATATATATTTGGAACTTCCAATAATCTAAACTAACCAGCAATAGTAGAAAGCTTGTTATCTAATCACGGTATCACAATACTAATTCCTAAATATGAAAATAGCTCAAAGTCTATTTGCCACAATTTAGATGCTCTTTTAATCACATGAAAAAAAATGCCACCAATATCAAGGAATTAAAGAACATATATAAGTAATGAACATAGGAACATCCACTCATATAAACAATCTTCGACCCAACACAAAGTTTGGAATCAAAAGGAATTGTTTTTTTTATTTGCTTGATTGAATCTTCACAACAAAAAGATCAAAGTCTTAGTTGAGGTAACGATTCGGGAGAGTTTTGCTTAGCATATAAAAAGCTAAATATTTACAAATGAGGTTCCTCCTTTTATAGGAAAGGAGTGGAGAAAAATGTGGGTGCAGTTGACTAATTCAACTGCAGAGTCCTATTTGACTACTTCTACTACATAAAATAAAAATGCAAGAAAATTTGTAGTAAGAAATGATGCATCTACATGAAAACTGCGTAGGGTCAATGACACTTTATTCTTTATTTTCCCCCCTCATTGATTTTTTGGAATTCCTCAAACCTTGCCAACATAGCTTGCATCTCGGATTTGTCTGGCCCTGAAGTCACATTTGAAATAGCATGAACACGAGAGATGGAATCTCCAACTTTTAAATAAACCCTTTTAGCCTTCTTCAAAACTGATGCAAGATCATCTAAGTTGAATTGAATTTCAATCAACTTATCGAATGATGCCAAAGAAAATTGATCATATACCAACTGGTTGATCATGGTGATAAATTCATGTTTGACGGTCTCATTGGGTAAAACCTTCCATTTTGTATCAAATAATTGGCAAGGTAATTTTGATATCCATGATGAAATATTTGTGATTGCATCAACACATTCTTTCTTATTCTAATTCATGTCAATTACTAGTATTTTCATTAGCTCATCCTTATGTGCCAATATTGATCGGGTTTGGATGTACTCACCCCAAGTCAATACTATGTTGTTATCAACAAGGATGTCTACTTTGTACTCTCTCATTTTATCCCAAAGTTCTAAATCTTTCTCAAGTTCCGTTATTTCTTGGGATAATAGAGATTGTACATCCTGAACCTGTACATGAGAATTTTTAAAATCTGTCAAAATCTTGATTGCAGAATCAATGAGGTGCATCCCTTCTGACTTCAATTGATCGATCCATTCTTCCATTACCTTACCCCTTGTACCTAGTCACTCCACCTTTTTGAGTGCTTTTGTGTTGACTGAAGAAACTGTATGTGGGAAAAGTGGGCGAATAAAACTTAAAATGTGAAAATAATGAGAAATACTAGTCCACACACACACAGGACTTCTTGATGCAAGCTATGGAGTAACGATGCGTTACTCAGCTTCCCAAGGAGGGTCCCATGGTTCTCTATCTCACAATGTCCCTCAAACCAATGTTTTGCTCTCAGATTACTGAGCAAAATGGTTTAGGGATGGCAAATATGAGAATGAGAGAGATCTTAACTGTTTTTAATATGAGATGTGTTATAAGCTAGATGAGATGCTAGAAATGCAACAAACTAAATGATAAGATGATGAGGTTAGTATGAATACTATCCTAGCATACTATATTTAATCTGTGATTGAACTAAATGATAAAGAACTTATTCTAAACATGCATATTCATGAATAATTCTGATCTAAAGAGAGGCTAAATGATGAACATATATAAAATGAAAGCTTGAAACAATTTGAGCATAAGTGTGATGCTTCAAATTTGAAAGATGATTGTTTTGAATGGAGGAATGGGAGCTCTATTTATAGCACAAACAGGGCAATGGATGGTCAAGATTGAATGGCTTAATCAAGGGCCAAGTTTGAAAGTTGGGGATCCATGTGCACAATTGGCACCAATGAAATAGTGACAAATGTCCACACCAGATTGGGTTGAAAGAAGAGGTTGGAGGCATTAAAGGCCTGAGGAGACCTCATGGTTATCTAAAGGCTAAGGGTCAAGTCTAAGTTAGGTTTACCCACTGAATTAGGATCTAATCCAAAGATAAACCTTTGTGCAAATGATTAAGAGATAATCATGGTCAAAGCATTAATGACCTGATGAGACCCTTGGGTTGGATAGAGGTTGAGTCAAAACAAATGTTTTAACCATGTGGGAGGGTTTGAATTAACCATTAATGGTTATTGGAGACTTTGGGGATTAAGTGGTTGAAAGTTGGAAGCCTTCAATGGTTTTCAAAGACTTTAGGGTTTTAGTGGTTGAAGGTTGAAAACCTTCAATGGTTATCCAAGACTTTGGGCCACTTGAGAAGTGACCTCCCTTTGCTTAGGGATGTGACAAATTTTAGAGGAGGGTTAGGTTAATTAGAATCGATTAGAAGATTCTAGAAGGGGTTAGGAAGGGGTTTGGGATTTTGCAAGTGGATGAGGGGATAATAGGTTTTAATTGAATTATTTGATTTTCATTCAATCTGGTTGCAATTTGGAGAAATTAAATAAATTAGATTTATTCAATTTAGGATAACTATTTAATTAAATTTGAATTTAATTAAAAGTGGGTAGGGGGGATTTAGTTGAATAAAATGATTTATTCATTAAATGGATATAGTGAATTTCATTTAAATAAATTGAGTAATTTATTTAATAAAATAGAAGAATGTGGATAATTTAATTAAATTGGATTTAATCAAATAGAAAAATGAACATAAAATATTCATTTAGGAATGTGGTCATTTTTATACGTCTACATTTTGCCCCTCTTTGAAGTGACGTGTGTGCACATGTTAATTCAAAGAAAATGATGTGTTTTTGTGTTTTTATGATCAAATGCAATTTTTGTGTCGCTCTTTCGATTTGTCAGTCGTGCCCCAGATTTGATGCGATGCCCCAGATTCGATGTTTGATGTGATGCCCCAGATTTGATTTGATGTGTGATGCCCCAGATTCGAGATTTGTGTCGTGTTGTCATGATTTTATGTAGTTGTCCAATATGAGTGTCGGTATAACTTGTTTTGATGTGAGATATTTCAAGTTATGTATAGATTATCAAGCTGTTGTTTTGATCAGAAACTGATGTATTTGCGTTGTCTGTTTCAAGTTCAATGTGTATGAAAGCCTGAGTTGTTTTACAAGCCGATATGGGTTGGAAACTTGAGTTGTTTTACAAGTTGATATGGGTGGGAAACTTGAGTTGTTTTACAAGTTTATGTGATTGTGGTACTTGAGTTGTTTTACAAGTTTTGATATGGTTTTTGAGAACTTGAGTTGTGTTACAAGTTGATATGAAATGATAGGATTTTGAACTTGATGTAGATGAGCAAATTTGTTTCATGTTGTTGATATAAGTTTGATTTTGATATCTTTGTTGATGTGGAAACTGATATTGGATTTGTTTTGAGATTTGATATGATAATGCCCCCTCGGGAGATCGTTCGTGCACACAAAGCATGAATGATCTCTCGAAAGAAGAAGAATGTTGTTTGAAAGATGGAAGAGTAGATAGTGATGGCATGCATGGGTTTGATAAGATTGATTAGATTGATGAGAGCAAGTCTTGTTTCAGGTATGACACCTCCTGTATAAGACATGGATGATCGAGCGTCTGGTTTCAAGAATGATACCACCTGTATAAGATATGGATGATTGAGTGTTTGGAAGAATGACAGAAGATAGGTTGGAAGAATGATAGAAGATAGTTTGGAAGAATGATAGAAGATAGTTTAGAAGAATGATAGAAGATATGAAAGTGAAGAAAGATTCTATGATGATGTGATAGATATGCATGCGAGGGATGCAATGATGAATGATGAATGATATTTTGAAAATGAGATGTATGATATGATATGCAACTAATTGTAAAATGATATGCAACTAATTGTAAAATTATATGTAGCTATGTGTAAAGTGATATGCAGCTAATTGTAAAATGATATGCAGCTATGTTTTTGGAGCATCTCTCGTTCTGTATTTGCCATCCGATAGAACCATTCATTTGCTTTCTTTGTAAATATCATCATTGAGCATTGATTTTTTTAGGATATGTTGAAAATTTATACAAGCATAATGGTATAATTGAACCATAATGACCTGAGAAAAATTTACCTGATATTTGATTTTGCAAGATAGCACAAGCGTCAAGGTATAATTGAACCAGGACAACCTGAGTGCATATTGCGTAAACATACAAGAGTTAACCTTTGTCCCATACAAATCCGAAATGTCCTCAGCAATATGCCACCGGATTTCTTCATAGGACAAATTTGCATGGTAAAAGGCTTCACTCACAGATAGAAGACAAATAAAACATCACATTCCTTCCTTGCTTCTCTAGTCGTAAGACATCCTGGAGGTGCTCAGGAGATATGATAAGCAAAAATTAACAACCATAAGTAATCATGCATGCTATTGGAAATGTATTCTTGTCAATTAAAACATCTTGCAAAATAGATCTTTGTTCAGTTGAAATCAGTTCAAGTTCGTGATGTTTAGCCTTCTTGCATTGTCATTTGTCATTTGTTGGTTGTTTTGATCCTTGTTGTCTTGCTACATTTTTGGTCTGATGTTGAAAATCTTGAAGGCGAAATGCCCCTAGCGAGGCTAGGATTTTGCCCCTTGTTGTTGATACTACTTTGATATGGATGTGTATACTGATCACCAAGCCATGGTGGGATATTATTTTGGATAATTGTTTCAGATAAACCAAGGACAGTGACTACACTAAGTATGTCCAAGATTGATAAGCATTTGTGAATTTTTGGTGATGTCTCAGATGGATGGATATGATATGTACAATATGATTTGTGAAACATGTATTTCCATCAGTTGATAAAGATAAGGCTAACTATAATAAAATCCAGCAGTCATACTGATTGATGTCATTGTTATGATTTGGTTGATGATTGATGTATAAAAACTTATTTCTCTTGATGAATTTGGAAAAGCTAGGTTGTTGTTTCTTCAACGTGATGTTACGATAGAGGTTCTTTCTTCTCAGAATAAGGGGATTAGTCATGCATGAGTGATCAATGGTTTCCTTTGATTTGTTTGGATTCAGTTGATTCCTGTTTGAGAAATTTCAAATCTTACTTTATCAGAGTGAAGGTTTAGCTGCCCCTTCAGGATAAAGCGTGTCAAATGATATGGATAAAAGCCTCCCGGTCTGGAAACTGGATTTGACAATTTGAAAATTCTAAACAAGTGTTTTTGAGATAAAATCCGTAAGATGGTAAAGGATTTGATTGATACTGATGATGAAAATTTTCCGGATTATGATAGGAGAGACATCCTTTATCGTGCGATTCGTTTAGGATTCAGACAACTTTGTTTGACACAAATTTTGCTTAAGAAATAGTTTTATGGCTTGTTTTTGTCACTCTGCTTTGGTGAAAAATGATGTTGATGGATGGATTGATTATCAAGACTTGATGATTGATAGGAATGTCTAGATTCAAAGAGTGAGTACCCCGTATAAGACCGATCTGTCTGATTTCGAGTATACCTATCCCTGTATAAGACATGTTTGATGTTGATGTTGATTTCAAGTAATGAATTGATTAACAAGACATGTGATAAGTTTGATTGTAGACTTTGAGAGTTTTCCTGTTGTTGATCTGATTTGATGGATGGTCCATGTGTTCATGCTTTGATTTTTTTATTTTTGTTTTTGTTTTGTTGATTTTTGGTTTTTGGATATTTTGATTTTTTTTTTTGAGTTTTTTGGATATTTTGATTTTTTTGAGTTTTTGGATATTTGATTTTTTTGAGTTTTTGGGATATTTTGATTTTTTTGAGTTTTTGGATTAGAAGAAAGATGTATTTGGTTGCCCCAATGTATATCAAGACAAGGAATGGATGAATGGATGATTGAACCAAAATAGATTTGTTGTCCATAGTTTTGATCAAGATCAAGGATGAAAAAGGGGATATGGATAGAGATAGGATATAGATAGCACTGGATGATGGAAGCAATGAATAGATAGGATAGATAGATATGAATTAGAGTGAAGCAAGTTTGTAGAAAGAATTGGATGATAGAAGAAATGAATAGATAGGATAAGGGATATGGATTAGAGGACATGGGAGATATGGTAGGAAAAATAGAGTGGATGAACTTTGCCCCCCAAGCATAGAGGTTTCCATTTGCAAAAAGGTGATATGTAAGATTGTCATAATATTTAGCATCATCTGAATAAGTGTTCTCGAACTTTTCAAAGATAGAGACCCAACCCACACTTAGAACCTCTGAAAAATTCAACTGAACATTTCTAGCAACTAGGAAGCAGACTCAAAAGGGAAGAAGAATCTCAAACTGGATCAAGGTACTTAGTCTTTGATTACCCATGTGTGTGCAAGTGGGTTCATTCTGGCTCATATGATCATTGTAATCTTCAGAATCCAACATGGCTAGCTACATGAGTTACCTTGACTTCAAAAGCATCCTAGATAGAGCCTCGCTGCCAGCGAGCGTCCATAGCCTCGACGAGGTTATCGCTGTAATCTCACAAATATTGCTCCATTGCCAGCCAGGCGTCCATAGCCCCGATGGAGTTACTTGGATGTTCCCATAGCCAATCATTTTGATATTTCATTTCATTGCATTTTTCTTTTCTTGATATTCATTTTTTTGCTCATGCTTTTGATATTTTTTTTTTTTTTCTTCTCTTTTTTTTTTTGCATTGGCTTGTAAGTGATGAAACTTACATGGGTCTGATAATTACAGTGGCGCTGAAGCAAGATTTTAGATTTTTCACGAGCCATGTCTTCAATTTAAGAGATCACAATGATTTAGAGCAATCAATTAAGTGTATGAGATATAGTAATCAAAAGATGTCAGTACCAAGATACGATAAGTGGTTCTTTTCTGGATTGAGTGTGTATCCCAACCAAAAGAAAATGTTAAAGAGGAAAAACCTCGGATTCTAAAGCATTTCATGAATAGATATCTAAGAAAAGGACTGAACATGAGATTCGAGCATGGGCAAGTATGTGACAAAATGACACAAACACCTATCTCATAGATGAAAGATTTTATGCGAAGGATTGAATGAAAGGGATGGAAGGATAGAAAAGAGGTGTTGGATAATAGATAGAATGTTGGAAGATTTGTGCAAGGATAGATAGAAATGTTTTCATGATGAGTGATGGTACTTGAGAAGTGATGAAGAGATGGAGGAAAATTGAATTTTGGGATAGAAGGTCCCAAAATAGATAGAGGAAATGATAGAAGAAGTTTTGGAAAGATGTTTAGATAGAGGATTGAAAGAATTTCAAAGATGTGCTCCTCATTGATCTTTCTTATGGATCATTTGAGGCGATGGATTTGTGGATGGAGGGAAGTAAGGACCCAATATGGATGGAAGGGATGGAGAATTCGATTGTGGAATGAAAGGACCTAAGATAGATTTGGAGGATGAAGAGATTCCTTGATCTTGATCTTGACTTGGAGTAGGATCATTTGAGTTTGTGCTTTTCTCTTGATTTTGAATTAGAATAGTGGAGGATATGGAAGGCCATCTCAAAAGATGTTTTGTTGGATATGGAAATCTTCTCCACTTTATGATTTTTCCTTGTTTGAACTGACTTTTGAGTTTGATTGTTGGATACTTTGCAAGATATTTTGACATTTGTGACAAGAATACATAGCACACATGAAGACAATGATCATCCTAATGCTAAACATTGAGTGTATATTCTTTTGAGGATGTTTTCAAATCCTTGATGTTATCACTGGTTTGATTTACAACAAAAGACACATCAGATAGACTCTTTATTCAAAGGTCATTGACAATATCATAACCCACTAGTCTCGATACTCCGTCAGCTCAAATAGCCTTGTCACCCCCTAGGGGGCACCCATTTTTTTGCTTTTTGCCAGAAATTAACTCAAAGTGAATCGCTTCACAGTTGAGTAGTTATCTTGGGAGATATATGGTGAGTAATCTTGGGGGCGGATTCTTCCCCACCCTTGCACTATGATATTGCCAATGTTTGGCAACTGACTCAGCTCAAAGTTTCTAATGCTAAAGTTCGTAATCAGGCTTCCCGTTCGGCTGTCAGTGATAAACTCCCTCAGGAGGCTTCCCAACCTTTAGAACAAAGGCTTTACGTATCTCAAGGATACTGGGGGAAGGCTAATCGCTGCGCGTAACCGTTGAAAGGGACTTTCGTCACCCTCCACTTTTGATTATAGTGGGTTGGAACACTTGGCTTCAAAGTCGTTCCCCACTTAGGTCGTTCCCTTCACACCGGCCAAAGAATGGCTTTAAGAGTTTTTCAACCCCTCGGGAAGGCAGGCTTGCTAAAGGATGTAAATGCTTGAAGTATAGAAAGCTTAAGAGTGGTTTGGCTTTTTGGTCACCCAGTTATGGGGAGAGCATATACCTTCCACTTTCGAGACAAAGCAATCAAGTTGTTCTTTTTAGCCTTCAAGAGAATGATTTGCTAACTTCTATTTGGAGATGTTGCTCCAAAAAGCATGATGTTATTTTTAACCTTTCATAGCAAAGTGTGTTATTTCCAAAACTTTTGTAAAACAAGTCTGGTCAACAAAAGTAAATCGTGATTTTTGGTCAACAAAATTAAAGTCGATAGGGGAAAACTTTCCCTCTTTGCTTTGCACAAAATGAAGATGAGGTTCTGTTACTTTGCAAAATGAAGTGAATCCTTTTAAACACCAAAGGATGGTGAGGTTCGTTTTAAGCTTTGCAGAAAGTAAATTTGCTTGTTCTTTTTAGAGCTTCCAAAATGATGTGTTTTTCCTAACTTGCAGGAATGAAAGGTTTGTTTTGTTGTTCTTTTTACCTTGCAATAAAGAAAAGATGAAGTTTCTTTTAAAACACCAAAAAGGAAGGCATGAAGTTCATTTTATGCATCCAAATGAAATGATGAGGTTTATTTTAATTTGTGCAAAAAAGGAGAGTGAGTTCTTTTTAACCAACTTTTGTTGAAAGAGAGTAAAAAAAAGAGACTTAAACCCTCTAAACTAACTCCTTCCCCTGCATAAAAAATATTAGAACCTGCACACAATCAATGATCAAATGTTAGTGTGGGCTTACACAAGCCTAAATTCTGATCTTGGTTACAAATTTTACAATTCTGATCCTGAAATGCCCTGAAATTTGACTAAGTCTGAAATTTGGAAGATCTTCCAAAAACTAGATTTTGCATTACAACTCCTAGAGGTCTGAAACCCCTCTCAAACATCCTGAAAGTATATATGGAATATAACTTAAAGTATAAGTTAGAGGAAATGTAACTTATACTTAAATGTTATATTCCATATATACTATGCCTCTCACAAGCCTAATTTTTGACTCTGTCAACTCCATGCGCTAAACTATTGCACGGACGCGCTAAGAAAAAGCACCCACGCGCTATTATGTGCCCCCAATGCGCTAATCTGTTTTATGGATGCGCTATTCTATTTTTCTCCCATGTTGAGACCTACAGAAAAATATTAGTGAAAGTCACGCGCTAAAGAAAGGACTCCACGCGCTAGAGTATAGTTCCCACGCGCTAAACAGTGAGCGGGATGCGCTAGACTGTTAATCAGATGCGCTACTCTATTTTTCTCCCGCGTTGATACCTACAGAAAAATATTAGTGAAAGTCACGCGCTAATGTTTGAACTGCACGCGCTAGATTATGGTCTACACGCGCTAAACAGTGGATTGGATGCGCTACTCTGTTTACCGGATGCGCTAAACAGTGTTTTGCTCGCGTCGATACCTATAGGAAAATTTGTTAATACAGATCATGCGCTAAGAAAAGGTCTTGACGCGCTAAAACAGAGAGCCCCACGCGCTAAACAGTAGGCTAGAAGCGCTAAACTGTTAGGCGGATGCGCTAATCTGTCAGGTAGACGCGCTGATTTGTGTTTCGTCGGCGTCGACACCTACAGGAAAATTTGTCAATAGTGTTATGCGCTAAGGAACAGTTTGAACGCGCTAAGACAGAAAGCCTACGCGCTAAACAGTAGGCTAGAAGCGCTAAACTGTTAGGCGGATGCGCTAAAATGTTTCTTAGATGCGCCAATTCTAGTTTCCCGCGTACCTACAAAAGTTTGCAAATTCAAAAAATGATAGGTTATTGGGGTGCGTGCCCCACGGTGGGCGCCAGAAATGTATGTGGGAAAAGTGGGCGAATAAAACTTAAAATGTGAAAATAATGAGAAATACTAGTCCACACACACACACGGGACTTCTTGATGCAAGCTATGGAGTAACGATGCGTTACTCAGCTTCCCAAGGAGGGTCCCATGGTTCTCTATCTCACAATGTCCCTCAAACCAATGTTTTGCTCTCAGATTACTGAGAAAAATGGTTTAGGGATGGCAAATATGAGAATGAGAGAGATCTTAACTGTTTTTAATATGAGATGTGTTATAAGCTAGATGAGATGCTAGAAATGCAACAAACTAAATGATAAGATGACGAGGTTAGTATGAATACTATCCTAGCATACTATATTTAATCTGTGATTGAACTAAATGATAAAGAACTTATTCTAAACATGCATATTCATGATTAATTTTGATCTAAAGAGAGGCTAAATGATGAGCATATATAAAATGAAAGCTTGAAACAATTTGAGCATAAGTGTGATGCTTCAAATTTGAAAGATGATTGTTTTGAATGGAGGAATGGGAGCTCTATTTATAGCACAAACAGGGCAATGGATGGTCAAGATTGAATGGCTTAATCAAGGGCCAAGTTTGAAAGTTGGGGATCCATGTGCACAATTGGCACCAATGAAATAGTGACAAATGTCCACACCAGATTGGGTTGAAAGAAGAGGTTGGAGGCATTAAAGGCCTGAGGAGACCTCATGGTTATCTAAAGGCTAAGGGTCAAGTCTAAGTTAGGTTTACCCACTGAATTAGGATCTAATCCAAAGATAAACCTTTGTGCAAATGATTAAGAGATAATCATGGTCAAAGCATTAATGACCTGATGAGACCCTTGGGTTGGATAGAGGTTGAGTCAAAACAAATGTTTTAACCATGTGGGAGGGTTTGAATTAACCATTAATGGTTATTGGAGACTTTGGGGATTAAGTGGTTGAAAGTTGGAAGCCTTCAATGGTTTTCAAAGACTTTAGGGTTTTAGTGGTTGAAGGTTGAAAACCTTCAATGGTTATCCAAGACTTTGGGCCACTTGAGAAGTGACCTCCCTTTGCTTAGGGATGTGACAAATTTTAGAGGAGGGTTAGGTTAATTAGAATCGATTAGAAGATTCTAGAAGGGGTTAGGAAGGGGTTTGGGATTTTGCAAGTGGATGAGGGGATAATAGGTTTTAATTGAATTATTTGATTTTCATTCAATCTGGTTGCAATTTGGAGAAATTAAATAAATTAGATTTATTCAATTTAGGATAACTATTTAATTAAATTTGAATTTAATTAAAAGTGGGTAGGGGGGATTTAGTTGAATAAAATGATTTATTCATTAAATGGATATAGTGAATTTCATTTAAATAAATTGAGTAATTTATTTAATAAAATAGAAGAATGTGGATAATTTAATTAAATTGGATTTAATCAAATAGAAAAATGAACATAAAATATTCATTTAGGAATGTGGTCATTTTTATACGTCTACAGAAACTATTGGTTGTACCTCTTGTGATTACTGCATTATTTTATGAAGAATGCTTGTTAGTTGTTCACTTTTCTACTTCCATTCATTCTTCTCATCCCTTTCTTGATCAAATCTATGCATGAGAGAATTGAAAGCATTTTGAGAGTCTTGCTTAACATTCTCATGCATCTCTACACCAAGTTCTACAGTCTGCATAGTATAATACGTAGGTTGAATGTTGTCCTTGTCCTTATCTGAAGATGACACCAAGACCTTAGCATATTTCCTTTTACTTACTGGTTCAACCAAGATTCTAGACATGGTCTTGGGCTTCATGGTAACTTTCTGCTTGACAAAACACAATTGATCAAAATCAAAATCATCTGGTGAAATTACCCGCTTCTTTCTTTTGGGTGCCACCATATCCAACCATAGAGGAAGATTTGATTTTGATGTTGGAGTTGTGGTATTAGTTTGCACAGTCGCATATACTTATAATGTAGTCTGACTTGAAGTTACAGCATCCTGGGACACTGGCACAAGTGAAGTACCAACAACATTAGGAACTTGAGAAGAAGATGTTGTTGTTACAGTGGTAGAAACCAATAGTGGAGCTGTTGTAGTGATAACGGTAGAAAAAAGTGGCGGAGCCTCTGCAGTAACAATGCTTGAAGGAAGCGTCACTCTCTCTTGTTCTTGAGACATATGTGTCATTGCTTCTGTAAAGTCTAAGACTGAATATTCAATCATAGACGTGGGTACATCATCAAAACTTGGAAGGATTGACAAAGTTATAAATTCTTCATCATCTTCTTCAACATCCAAGCTAGAACCTATGTTGTTGTAGAAATGGTGGTAACTAGCGGTGGAAGTGATTCTCCTACATCTTGTATTTCTTCCTCCTGTGGTATTTCATCTTCTTCTTATCCTTTTTTTGATTCTTGTAATGTTAGTTCCTCAGAAACATCCTTTTGTGAAGCTTGAGATGAGGATTCTCTTTTCTTTGGCCCCTTGATAGTGAACTTGTATGTAGGTTTCTTTCCCTTTGACCTGGGAGATGAAATTGGTGGCAGCTCTTGTGGATCTTGTCCATTCTTAGTTCTCATCTTCAATGTCTTTCCCATAGGACCTTCATAATCCTGATCATCAGCAGAGCTTGTGGGAAGCTGCTTCATCTGGATACCTTTCTTCAATATCCATGCATTTGTGTTTGCCATGATATGTGCAAACCTTGCATAAATAGATTTAATTTCTTTCTTCGACCACTAAACGGGAGGGAGAGGAGTATTAGCAATATTATTATTAAAATAAATAGTATCCACAAGATCATCAATGGTATCCTCCCAGGTGTCTGGAATTTTATCCAGATCCAAGTTCTCAATCTGCTCAAGTGTAAGGTGACTGAAATCAAGTCTCCTCACATCTTCATCATCTCTACAATCAGCCCAAACATCCTCAAGCCTGTGTACATGCACATAATTCCGATGGATTTTATTTTTCATTCCACAAAATCAAAATTGTTGCGGGCTTTGAATCTTCTCATTGTTACCCATTGCATTTAATCCTCCATGTTTTTGGCCTTAGGAGTAGTCATAACTAAATATCTACCACTTGATTCAGAGGACTTCAGACTAGTCTTGTGTGAAGATGATTGTCTCTCATGTACATACACTAATTGTCTACATAGCTCCATGACAACAATTTTGTCTGATGGGTATCTTGGTAGCATAAAAGTTTCACCAGTAAAGCAAACCACTTGAATGTATGTCAATGTTGGAAACTTTAGGAAAATACACCCATACTCACAAACTTTCTTATAAGAAACATCAGAAAGCCTCTTTTTCTGCAAATCCTTGTCAAACAAACATTTCCATACTGCAAAGAATGCATCATTAACTCTATGGAAATGGCTTCACCAGTTGAAGATGGTCAATTGGGAATAGTAATCCCATACTAGAGTTTGTCTTCTATCACCTTTTGTGGACAGACCTCAAAATTGCCTCATAGAGGCAACTATATACACTAGATAGGAAGTCATGTAGAATTTCAATGTGGTTTTGACTTCCTTCAACTGATTGCAAATTGCATCACTGATTTTCTCACCCCAGTCAATCTTATCATTCCCTTTCCTAATGATGTTCATATACCAGCACATCCATGGTTGAAAGAAGTGATAATTTGGAAGCCCTTTCACTTTAGACAACAAGGTGAGCATGTCATTATATTCTTCAGTGAAATCACTTCTGTGAAAATATTTTGGCCACCGAGAAGTTGTAGATGTTCGATAACTTGACAAGAAAACATTATTGATTATTTTCTTACATTTATCTTCATTTTCCTCATACCATTTTTGTGCACTTGCTTGAGTGATATCCACCACTTATTTTGTATAAGAACCTTTGAAGACGCTGTTAAAATACTCACTATCAAGACCGATAACCACATTTCCATCTGCATCTTTAACATCTCTGGTGGAAGGATCAAACCGTTCTGTTATTGCCACTAGAAAATTAGGGTCATGAGCAACTACTGGAAAGGATGCGTACTTATGCAACTCACTGGCTATGAGGCGAGATAGTCTTGAAGGAGTCTCTCGGACTCTCTTGATAAATTCCTCCATGTCCACATGTCCAATCTATGTGTCCCAAATTTGGTCCACATTTGATTTGATGGAGCTTTCTAGAAACATGTTCAAGTACTTGTCATACTTATACTTCATTTTCTTGCCTATAGACTTGCTAGGAGAAGGCTCAGAGGACTACATTTCAACACCAGACATTTGATAGAGGACTGCATTTCAATACTAAAAATTAGTTTTCACAAAGAATTGGCATCATTTGAATCACATCTTCATTGATCATAATCAAAACTGGAAGGCAAAAATGCCTTAAGAACAAAAATAATAAAAATCAGCAGGTCGGGTGGTGCAAGAGCACCTAAGCCTCATTTTCAACACAGGTTTGAAAGTAAGTTTGATTTTTATTAGCTTTGAGAGGGAAAGGTTGATTAAGTTGTTTTTGTGTTGTTTTAAGTTGTTTGTATGAGTTTTGAACTCATTGTGTGGTTTTGATTTCCTGTTTTCTTCTTTTGCTCAAAATTGCCAGTTTTGGAGTTGCCTGGCAAAATGTTGTAAAAAGTGAGTTTTTAATGTGTTTTTGTTTTGAAAATGTCTAGGCATGTTTTGTGTTTGTTTTGTATGTGTGAGAAGTGTTTTTAGGTGTTTTGTAGGCTTTGAGATCAACCCTACACTTTCTAGGCATCAAAAGTTGTCATTTAGGCATCAAAATGTCAAATTTAGTGTTCTTGGACATGTACCTATCCGTATAGGAGGCTAAAAACCCTAGAGTGGTATTTATTCTCCTGTTTGAACTATTGTAAGGGTTGTTCAATTGGAGTTATTAATCATTTTGAAAGTTTGCACTCATTTTACCTTGTTTTTCCCTAGTTTCTAACTTCATGTGAATAGCAGTCCGTACAGCGGCTGTACTTGGCTATACTGTTCTTGCATTTTCAGTTTCTACCATGTTTTCTTAAACTTCTCCCTTTGGTGGCATTCAATTTCATTAATTTTTGAGCTTGTAGCAAAATTAGTTTGATTTGACAGTTTCACTGCCTTGTCTAGGAATTTGGCAAGGATGCTTGACCAACTTGGCTTCTTGAAGTCCTAAAATGTTCATGGCTTCTCAAGAACTAGTTGGTCAATTTGTAAATTATGTAAATATATGTTTTGGTTTCAAGAGTGCAGATGCAAGGAGTTTTGTGGCCATGGAGCCCTAGGCAAGTGTGCCATTTGGCTAGGGTCTTGTATAAGTTTGATGCTTTGCTCTTCCATAGCAATTGCATTCATTTGGTGGATAGACCTATTTGATGTCCAAGTGATATGTGCAAGCAAAGAGGCTTCCTAAGCCAGGACGAGGAGGGTGACATGTTTCAATTTTGTGAATTGTAAACCAAAACAGTGAATCACTGTTTGGTAGTAGTTTTTCCTTCCTTTGTTTTCTCTCCACCATTTATTGGTGTGTGTAACCTTGTTAATCTTTGTTTGTTTGAAAATAAGAACAAGGAGTGGTGTAAACCCTACCCATGGGTATTTTAAATGCCAAGATCAAACAATGATCTCTTTAGGCAAAATGATAAATGCCCAGTAGGCTATCACAGTCATTTAGGACTGATTCTTACACTTGTTTTGAAGATTGTATATGTAATCTCCCTCTTTAAATTGGTAGGTATGAAGGACACTAAGCATAAAAAGGTAGAGTATTGTTAAGAAAGCACAAAGAAGACCTTGAAAAGGAGTTCTAACAGTGTGAAGTGCAGGTCCAATGTGAAAAGGCAGTGAGAGGGCAAAATGCAGTCATATTTAACTTGACAGTGAATTACTTGTTAATTGTAATTGCCTAATGCCTTTTGTGTAGGGCTAATTTGATTCCTTCTTGTCTCTAATGATGGCCATGTTCACATGCTTCAATTTTTAATTGGAATTCATGCAAATTTGTGTTGGTAGAAGGCAAAAAAAATGAAAAGTTGTCAAATGTTGCACTTTCCTTATGTGCATTTTGTGAAAATCTTGTTCTCCGCCCTGTGAGGTTTAAATCTTCTTGTTTATGGCCTAGTTAGCCAGCAGCAAAGTAGAACTAAGTGTTCTTGTGTCATTTGGAGGATCTCAAGTTTCAAATTTGGTTTTTGCCAACAAACCCTACCAAAACCCTCTTTTTATGCCCATTTTTGGGACAGTCACGGAGAAGGCCTTAGGGACCCCTAAACTTGGAAAATATTCAAGAAATCCCAAAAGGGTATCCATATATGTGATGCTTTTAGTCTGGAAGTCCATCGCTTGAGCAGGGTGAGCACAAAACCCCAAAAGGAGGGCTAATTCCTTGTAGCCTTTAGGCCTCAAAATTGAGTTTTTGTTATATCGTGTACACAAATGGTGGATGTAAAACACAAAAGTCATCAATACTAGTTGTAACAAGTTGTCCTCACATGAATTTAACACATTTTGTGTGGTAGACTGATGAGGAGGGATGATAGAAGGTTAGTCTTCTTTTGAGGTTGGTGGGCTTTGTTCTCAATGTACTTCCCAAATCAATCCCTAGGCACAAATGGGATTCTTCTAAACCTTTCTCCTATCTCCTCCTCTCTATTCAACACTGCTTGCACCCTATTGTACTGGAAATCACTCCTCCTTACCTTCCATGCTAAGGCATTCAAGTCTGAAATGAGATCCTCTTGTGTGTCACCAAAAATGAACAAGTTTGGTTGTCCAACTGGCTGAATCTCCTCTCTTCCAGGAATGGGCAACTGTTGCAGAACCATGGTTTACCTAACCTTGTTTTCACCTTTGAGGATTTCAATCATATTAATGTGTTGACTAAGCATCTAAACAGGTCTGCAAAGTGTGATGACTGTCCTTCACCTTTCAAGAATGAAAATTTCCAAGTTGGGTGCAAAGAACGTTGTTTTACTCAAGGTAACTTCTAGGTTCAAATGGTCATTTTGATCAAATGACTTTGTGAAATGCTAAGGAGCTTGTAGTAGGGTGTCTCAGGTCTTAACTTATCAATTTTGATGATTTGAAACCATCACTTACTCCTCCTTCCTTACCGATTTCATGAAATTGACAAATTTGCTTCAAAAAGGCTACTAGAATTGGCCCTAGTTTTTAGTGAAATTTGTTCACCCTGCTCAATCTGTTATACTTCATGGAAAACCCTTGGAGATGTGGTCTATTGATGATGAAGACTCAAGGATTTTTTCTATGGCAAGTACTGTACGGACTGTTTGAGTGCTATCCCACAAAATAGGCACTTTTCAAGGGTTTTTAAGAGTTTTGGTGAGGGTTTGCAAATTAAAGGTTTCCTCCATGATGCTAGACCCAAGTTAAATGTTCACACATTGCTTTAACATATTCCAAACACTTCCAAAGATTCAAAACTTATCTTAGACTACTGTCATTATATCAAACAAGTGTCATACTGCTGCCCTTACACAGAAATAACAGTCTAGATGACTGGGACAGCAACGTTTTTAAGATTTTGCATACACTTTGATCATTGATAAACCAAATACAATGAAAGTATGTCAATTAGGGATGCAACAATGGTTTGACATCAGTTGGAACACCCTGCATAGCAAATAAGAAAGGATTTTATAACTGTTGTTCATACATAGTCAACACTGCATTTTTGACAGCAATAAGGTTAATGCAACTTCCTTTCTTTGTTTTGTTTGCTTCTTAACTCTATCCCTGGCCTGAAAAAGGTGTTAATGGCAAGGCAAAAACAAATACATATAATCTCTTCAAAGATCTTTTAATTTGTACACTTGAAAGATGCCACAAGGCATGGCAGCATTATGAGACTATGACAAAAAATACACCTTTCTAGGATCCTTATTTAGGTCCTTTACAACCAAAGTGTGTATCTTTCCTTCTTAACATTGAAGACATTTACAAATAAATTCCATGATGCATAAACAAAGGAATCCATCATTCCATGTTGTCCTTGAGGGAGGTTGGCACTGAGGTTTTAACAGTGAAACAATGACACACTGTCTTTCAGTCTGTTTACACCTTTTCTTCTTGCATCCAACCAAGTCATGAGAGAGACAAGGATGGTAAAGTGCAATAATAACTCTTGCCAACTTAAGTCTACTTCAAAATTTCAAAGTACAGTGCTATGAACAACAAAGTACCATTCAAACAAATCTAAGAATACCCAAGCCAAGTTGCTCACTCCACATACTTGCCATGGGTTTACAAACACCTGTGCATTGTTAGAAAAGGAAAATGGATGTATGGTATAGTATGTACAGATCCAAAAAATTCCCTCAAAGCCATGGATGAAGAGACTTTGAAGAAATTAGTTGGACCACGAATGGTCTTCCATTGGAACCACAAAACAATGCCTTTCTCAAGAGCACTTCAAACAAAACTTGTTCCAAACCCCAAGAAAATATCAGAGATCACTACTAAAACATCAAAGGAGATCACATCAATAAAAAACAAGTTTATTACGGACTCATGGAGCCATGGTACGGACTGTACTCTAAAAAGTGCAGAAAACTAGTTAAAGACTCACAGAAAACAAAAGGAAAACAAGTATTTTTCTTGATTTTCCAAAATGAACAACCCATACAATGATTGGAACATGGTTTTTATACATGTGAAAACTTATTGAAGCCCTTGTATGGACAGGTACAGGCTGGAACTAACCAAAACCACCAAAAACCACTTTTTGACAACTTTTGACAACTTTTTGACAACTTTTTGTTGCTCAAAAATTGCATTTTGACTTCCGGTGACTTGGCACTCAAACCAATGACTCAACATCATTTAGAAACACTAAATAAACATGTTCCAATTCCTTTCAAGGCTTTACAACATCAAAAATTCAAAAATGCCCATTTGGACCCAAAATTGACAATTTTTAGCCTACCGAGCAAAAAACCAAAAAAAATCTTGGAAACTCACAAAATGAGTTCCAAACCTTATTAAACCACAAAACAAACCTATTAAACCTACTAGAAGCATAAAAATAAACACACATGCGTAATTTGCAATAAAATGTTATACCTGCTAGGATTTGAGCATTCAGGTGCTCAGGTGCTCCTGCACCATAGACTCCAAAAACTTAGTTTTAGCACTTGAGGAGGACTTCTACATCTCAAAACGTAGAAGACAAAGACACCATTGGGAGAAAAACTTGATATCAATGTGTAAACCAATAAAAGGAGACCTTGTGCAGTCAAGGAGTAGGTCAGGGATAGAGGAATGAATGCCAAGAGGGTGAATAAGAGTTATGTGACCAAGCTAGAGTGATTATGGGATTGAAGCCCTTGAGTAACCAAGGAGAGTTTGACATAGGGAGGTGGAGCATGGTGAGTTGTTAGACTACCTTTGATCTATTTGCACTCTGATCAAGGTGTTTACACCTTGAAATAGTAAGGAACTTTTGCCAAGTAAACATACTAAACACATAACAAACACCTAGTTCCAACCTCCCTATCATAGTGGTATCAGAGCACAGCTACACTTGGGAAGAAGTAGCAATTTGGCAACCATGGTGATAAATGCAGAACTAGCAAAGAAAGTGGAAGACCAGGAAGAAGAAAATAGGTTACTCAGAGTGAAGTTAGACCTCTTAGAATAGAAGTTGGGTGAAGTAGAAATGAAGGCAGATGAAGCCATCAATAAGATAAAGGGAACATAAGGTAAGGGTAAGCTATTAGCTATAGAGGATGAAACCCCTATACCAGACCCTGTGATAGAGAATGAACCCTTTTTGAAAGCCTTGAAGGCTATGAGTGGGAGAACACTAGAAGGAGTCCCACTATAAAGTGGTAAAATGGACCCAGAAGTGGTCATGGAGTGGATTGAGGAGCTTGAGAACCATTTTGAGTGTGATAGTGTGAAAGAGGCCCAGAAAGTGAAGATGGCTAAGTCCAGGTTGAGAGGAGCTGCCTTAACATGGTGGAAGTTCATTCAGGATGAATGTGCGAAAGAGGGCAAAAGGCCCTTAGCAACTTGGAAGGGAATGTTGTCCAAGATCAGAGAGGCTTACATTCCAGAGGACTATGAAATACAGCTCCATAGGAGAAGGCAAAACCTTAGGCAAAAAGAGTTAGATGTCAGCACCTACACCGAGGAGTTTCAGAAGCTATGCCTTAGGTCAAAGATCCAAGGGGATGAGAATGTCAAGGTTGCTAGGTATCTCAATGGTTTGAGATGGAACATATAGAAAGAGTTAAGTTTGTTGTGCCCTACAACAGTCCAAAAGTGCTATCAACTTGCACTCAAGGTAGAGGAAAGGAGTAGGAAGAAGCAAGAGCAACATAACAAAGGTAGAGGAAGAGGCAGAGATGGTCAAGGCCATCGAGGCAGTTTTGGGGGAAGACACATAGACCAAAGACCCCAGGGGGAATCTAATCTTATAAAGCAAAGTGGGGATTCTCATAGCAAACCTAATTTGAGGGGAAGGGGATCAAGCAACCCAGGAAGGGGTAGGTCTAGTGGCCTAGGTAGAGGGTCTTATTTCTCCATAATGGAATGCTACAACTGTCAGAGATTGGGTCATCCTGCTTATAGGTGTCCTGAAAATCCTAGTTCTTCCCATGGAGTTGAGAGAAAAGTGAACTATGTTCAGGAGGAAGGGAGTAGTATAAGAACTCCAGCAATGCACCTAGCACCTGAAGATGGTGAAAGTCTAATGATGAGGAGAGTATTGATGCAAAAACCTCATAAGCGTGAAGTGTCTCAGAGAAGAGCATTGTTCAGGATCAAGTGCAAAATCTTGGGCAAGGTATGTAAGGTGGTTATTGATTCAGGCTCCACAGATAATATTATCTCAGAGGAGGCAGTTAGCAAATTGAACCTACCTAGAATGAAGCACAGTGAACCCTACAAGGTAACCTGGTTAAACAAGGGGCAACATGTCCTAGTGAATGAACAAGCATGGGTAGACTTCAATATAGGTGAATACAAGGATAGGATACTATGTGACATCCTTCCCATGGATGCTTGCCATCTACTATTGGGTAGACCTTGGCATTTTGACAGAAGGGTACACCATGATGGTGAAAAAAACACACATTCTTTTCAAAAGAA
Organism: Cryptomeria japonica; assembly: GCF_030272615.1. NCBI lineage: Eukaryota > Viridiplantae > Streptophyta > Pinopsida > Cupressales > Cupressaceae > Cryptomeria > Cryptomeria japonica. The sequence continues at coordinate 534,285,046 of NC_081406.1, forward strand.
TGGCATTGTCTACAAAATTCATTCCCTTAGTGAAGAGACAGAGAACAGTAAACCACAGGCACCTAAAGTGTTGTTAGTCAATGACAAAGAGTTCATCCAAACCATGAAAGAGGGAGATGGGATTGGCTATGCACTTGTAGTGAAACCTAAGGAGGATAAGAAAGAAAAACAAGTTGAGATCCCACAAGAAGTGCAGCAACTTCTTGATAACTTTAAGGGCATCATCAGTGATGGACAACCAACAACATTACCTCCTCCTAGAGCCATTAGTCATCAAATTGACTTTATACTAGAAGCTTCTTTGCCAAACAAAGCAGCATACAAGATGACTCCTGAGCAGAACAAAGAGGTAGCTAGACAGATTCAAGAGTTATTGGATCAAGGATTAGTAAGAAAGAGTATAAGTCCTTGTGCAGTACCCACTGTGTTAGCACCTAAGAAAGGGGGCACATGGAGACTGTGTACAGACTCCAGAGCTATCAACAAGATCACAATAAGATACAGAATCCCTATTCCCAGGATAGAAGATTTGATGGATTGTTTAGGGGGTGCGAGGTATTTCTCCAAAATAGAATTAAAAAGTGGTTACCATCAGATAAGAATAAAAGAGGGTGATGAGTGGAAAACTGCTTTTAAAACAAATGAGGGTCTTTATGAATGGTTGGTTATGCCTTTTGGACTCTCTAATGCTCCTAGTACCTTTATGAGGTTAATGAATGAAGTATTGCAGGATTTTCTTAGTAAGTTTGTGGTAGTCTACTTAGATGATATACTCATTTTTAGTAAGACTAAAGAGGAGCATTTGAAACACTTAGCTATTGTTTTGCAAAGATTATCTGATGAGCAGTTAACCATAAATCTTAAAAAATGTGATTTTATGCAGCAAGAGCTAGTCTATCTTGGTTTTGTTGTGTCCAGTGGAGATCTTAAGATGGATCAATCTAAAGTTGCAGCCATAACAAGTTGGCCAACCCCACAATCAACCAGTGAAGTTAGGAGTTTTCATGGTCTAGCCTAGTTTTACAGGAAGTTTATCAGAGGTTTCAGTGAGATTTGTGCACCCATGTTAGATACAATAAAAGGTGGTCATAAAGTCAAGTTTCAATGGACCGAAGCAGCCAATAAGGGGTTTGAGTTACTCAAAACTAGAGTTGCTACACAGCCAGTGCTAATCCTTCCTAGTTTTGATAAACTTTTTACAATAGAATGTGATGCCAATCATCTTGCAGTAGGTGCAATCTTGAGTCAAGATAATAGACCAGTTGCTTTCTTTAGTGAAAAACTGAATGATGCAAAGAAAAAGTATTCATCTTATGATTTAGAGTTATATGCATTGGTGCAGGCACTCAGGAAGTGGAGGCATTACTTGCTTCCTAAGGAATTTGTTGTGTATATAGACAACCAAGTAGTCAGTTTCTTAAATTCTCAGGATAAACTCAACCATAGACATGTGTGAAATGGGTAGAGTACCTACAAGCATATACATTTACTCTTAAGCACAAGAAAGGCCAATGTAACAAAGTAGTTGATGCTTTAAGCAGGAGATTGTTAACTATTTAGGAGATCTAAGTAAAGAGTATTGGGATTGATTGCTTTCAAGATTTATATCCTAATGATGATGATTTTGTTGTTGCTTATAAAGTTTGTCTTGCTTTTGAGAATCATTTTCATAGTGAGTATGCTGACTATACATTGCAAAATGGTTTTTTATTCAGGGGAGGACAACTATGTGTTCCTAAAGGTTCCATGAGAGAAAATCTCATTCAAGAGAAACACAATGGGTGTTTGAGTGGCCATTTTGGTCTCAATAAGACCTTGGAGTTGGTTCAACGCTTTTATTATTGGCCTAAGATGCAGAGAGATGTCCGGAGGTATGCTGAATAGTGCATGGTATGTCAGAAGGCCAAAAGGTCATAGCACTAATGCTGGTTTATATCAGCCACTTCCCATCCCTTCTAGGCCATGGGAGTGCATCAGTATGGATTTTGTTGTAGGTTTACCAAGGACAAAAATAGGGCATGAGAGTATCTTTGTGGTTGTTGACAAAATTAGTAAAATGGCTCACTTTATACCTTGCAAATCTACTAATGTTGCTAGTCATATTGCTTTTCTTTTCTTTAAAGAAGTTGTCAGAATACATTGTTTGCCATCTAGCATTGTATCAGATAGAGATGTTAAGTTTTTGGGTCATTTTTGGAAGACTTTGTGGAAGAAATTGGGTACTAACTTATCTTTTGGCTCAGCTTACCATCCATAGACAGATGGCCAAATAGAGGTGGTGAATAGAGCATTGGGTAATCTCCTCAGATGTCTCACCAAGGAGTATGGACAAAGCTGGGATCAGCTCATCCCACAAGCAGAGTTTGCCTACAATGACAATGTAAACAGATCCACTGGTAAGAGTCCATTTCAGGTTGTTTATGGTATGCATCCAAGAGGTGTTTTTGAGTTACATGATGTGACTAACTCGCAACATGTTAGTGGGACAGCAAAAGATATGGCTCAATCTCTGAAAGAGATACATGAACAGGTTAAATAGTCTTTGCAAGATACCACAACAAGAGTCAAGGCAAGGGTGGATGCTTCAAAGAGGGATGTTCAATTCACAGTTGGCGATTTTGTGATGGTACATCTCAACAAGTCTAGATTGCAAAAGGGAGTTCCTACCAAGTTACAAATGAGAAGAATTGGACCTTGCAGGATTTTGGCTAAGTATGGTCCAAATGCTTATAAAATTGATTTACCTACTGATGTTTCTTTATATCCTATCTTTATCTCCTATGTTGCAGATTTGGTACCTTTCAAGGGGCAGCCTCTAGTAGAGAATCAAAGAGTTTCAGACATTTCAAATTCCCTTTCTGATCTACCTCTCCCCTCTTCTTCTTCTCCCATTCCTGAACAGGTACTCGATTCCAGAATCATCAAGAAGACTAGAAAGCATGACTACTTTGAACATTTGGTCAAGTGGAAAGATCAACCAGCCTCTGAATCCACTTGGATACCTGAACATGACTTCCACAAGGCTGGTATTCCTCTCTCTTTTCTACCCAAAGGAGTCACATGACTTCTTTGTCACCGGGGGAGTATGGTGTAGGAGCACCTAGGCCTCATTTTCAACACATGTTTGAGAGTAAGTTTGATTTTTATTAGCTTTGAGTGGGAAAGATTGATTAAGTTGTTTTTGTGTTGTTTTAAGTTGTTTGGATGACTTTTGAACTCATTGTGTGGTTTTGATTTCCTGTTTTCTTCTTTTGCTCAAAAATGTCAGTTTTGGAGTTGCCTGGCAAAATGTTGTAAAAAGTGAGTTTTTAATGTGTTTTTGTTTTGAAAAGTTCTAGGCATGTTTTGTGTTTGGTTTGTAGGTGTGAGAAGTGTTTTTAGGTGTTTTGTAGGCTTTGAGATCAACCCTACACTTTCTAGGCATCAAAAGTTGTCATTTAGGCATCAAAATGTCAAATTTAGTGTTCTTGGACATGTACCTATCCGTACATGAGGCTAACCACCCTGGAGTGGTATTTATTCTCCTGTTTGAACTATTGTAAGGGTTGTTCAATTGGAGTTATTAATCATTTTGAAAGTTTGCACTCATTTTACCTTGTTTTTCCCTAGTTTCTAACTTCATGTGAACAGCAGTCTGTACACCGACTGTACTTGGCTGTACTATTCTTGCATTTTCAGTTTCTACCATGTTTTCTTAAACTTCTCCCTTTGGTGGCATTCAATTTCATTAAGTTTTGAGCTTGTAGCAAAATTAGTTTGATTTGACAGTTTCACTGCCTTGTCTAGGAAATTGGCAAGGATGCTTGACCAACTTGGCTTCTTGAAGTCCTAAAATGTTCATGGCTTCTCAAGAACTAGTTGGTCAATTTGTAAATTATGTAAATATATGTTTTGGCTTCAAGAGTGCAGGTGCAAGGAGTTTTGTGGCCATGGAGCCCTAGGCAAGTGTGCCATTTGGCTAGGGTCTTGTATAAGTTTGATGATTTGCTCTTCCATAGCAATTGCATTCATTTGGTGGATAGACCTCTTTGATTTCCAAGTGATATGTGCAAGCAAAGAGGCTTCCTAAGCTAGGACAAGGAGGGTGACATGTTTCAGTTTTGTGAATTGTAAACCAAAACAGTGAGTCATTGTTTGGTAGTAGTTTTTCTTTCCTTTGTTTTCTCTCCACCATTTATTGGTGTGTAACCTTGTTAATCTTTGTTTTTTTGAAAACAAGAACAAGGCTTGGTGTAAACCCTACCCATGGGTATTGTAAATGCCAAGATCAAACAATGATCTCTTTAGGCAAAATGAAAAATGCTCAGCAGGCTGTCACAGTCATCTAGGACTGATTCTTACATTTGTTTTGAAGATTGTATATGTAATCTCCCTCTTTAAATTGGTAGGTATGAAGGACACTAAGCATAAAAAGGCAAAGTGTTGTTAAGAAAGCACAAAGCAGACCTTGAAAAGGAGTTCTAACAGTGTGAAGTGCAGGTCCAATGTGAAAAGGCAGTGAGAGGGCAAAATGCAGTCATATTTAACTTGATAGTGAACTACTTGTTAATTGTAATTGCCTAATGCCTTTTGTGCAGGGCTAATTTGATTCCTTCTTGTCTCTAATGATGGCCATGTTCACATGCTTCAATTTGTAAATGGAATTCATGCAAATTTGTGTTGGTAGAAGGCAAAAAAAATGAAAAGTTGTCAAATGTTGCACTTTCCTTATGTGCATTTTGTGAAAATCTTGTTCTCCACCCTGTGAGGTTTAAATATTCTTGTCTATGGCCTAGTTAGTCAGCAGCAAGGTAGAACTAAGTGTTCTTGTGTCATTTGGAGGATCTCAAGTTTCAAATTTGGTTTTTGCCAACAAACCCTACCAAAACCCTCTTTTTACGCCCATTTTTGGGACAGTCATGGAGAAGGCCTTAGGGACCCCTAAACTTGGAAAATATTCAATAACTCCCAAAAGGGTATCCATATATGTGATGCTTTTAGTCTGGAAGTCCATCGCTTGAGCAGGGTGAGCACAAAACCCCAAAAGGAGGGCTAATTCCTTGTAGCCTTTTTAGGCCTCAAAATTGAGTTTTTGTCAAATCAGGTTCACAAATGGTGGATGTAAAACACAAAAGTCATCAATACTAGTTGTAACAAGTTGTCCTCACATGAATTTAACACATTTTGTGTGGTAGACTCCAAAAACTTAGTTTTAGCACTTGAGGAGGACTTCTACATCTCAAAACGTAGAAGACAAAGACACCATTGGGAGCAAAACTTGATATCAATGTGTAAATCAATAAAAGGAGACCTTGTGCAATCAGGGAGTAGGTTAGGGATAGAGGAATGAATTCCAAGAGGGTGAATAAGGAGTTAGTTGACCAAGCTAGTGTGATTATGGGATTGAAGCCCTTGAGTAACCAAGGAGAGTTTGACATAGGGAGGTGGAACATGGTGAGTTGTTAGACTACCTTTGATCTATTTGCACTCTGATCAAGGTGTTTACACCTTGAAACAGTAAGGAAATTTTGCCAAGTAAACATACTAAACACACAACAAACACCTAGTTCCAGCCTCCCTATCATTGGGTTTTAAAACCCGACCTGCACTTGGAAGGATCAAGACTGCATATCGGGTTTAAAAACTCAATCTGCAGTGAGAACAAGAAAATTGACATGTCAAGAAAAACAACCCGACATGTGAAAGGTAGAGCATCATGTGCAAGTCGGGTTTTAAAATCCGACCTGCGATAAGGGTAAGTCAATAGCTACAGGTCAAGTTATTTTTCCCGACCTACGATTGGGGGAAGGTCATCCTGCATGTTGGGGTTTAAAACCCGACATGCAAGCAAAATGGATCAAATGACGGGTCAGGAAAAATAACCCGACCTGCCCATAAATGAAACTCAACAAGCATGTATGGGTTTGACATGCTTGGTTTGCAACAAACACTCGCATGTCAAAACTTAAATTTTGACATGTGAGTGGGGTGGAACAAATCAACAGGTCAATAGGTCAATATTTGAGACCCGACCAGTCAAAGGACAAACTAAACAATGCATGCCAGGGTTAAAACCCAACATGCAATATTGGCAAAACACTTTGCAGGTCAGAATTCAAAATCCAACCTGCATATAAAACACACAAAGAAGATCAAGATTTAAATCCCGACTTCAAAAAGAAGAAAACAAATCGCAGGGCGGAATTATTATTCCAACCCACAAAAAACTAAAACTCTAGCATCAAAAAACAAGAAAAATGAAAGAAATGATTAAAAAAACTTACCTCAAATATGAAAGAAATCGAAAGAACAAACACCAACATCACCAAAACCCTAAATCCACTTGCTGAGGAAAAGTTTGCAATCACAGAGCACCCAAAATCCTAAAACGTGATTAAAAATAAATAATATTAGGTTTTAAATGCATTTAAATAGGTTAAACAAGTGCAACAAATTCACATGCACATCGTGCAGGTCGGGGAAAAAACCCCGACCTGCACAAAGAATGGCCTGCAGGTCGGGGAAAAAACCCTAACATGCTAGAAACTCATGCAAAATCAAAACCGCATGTCAGGGAAAAAACCCCGACATGCACGCCTAAGAAACCTACACAATGGAAAATAAAACCCGATGTGCAAGGACAAAAAGACCCGTAGGTTGGACTTTAAATTCTGACCTATAGTACATGTAAAAGACCAACCCTACAGGTCGAAATTTAAAACCCAACCTTCCATTTGAAGGCAAAGGCCTGCATGTCGGGTTTTAAAACCCAACTTGCAAGGAAAAACCTAAAATTAAATCTAACTAAAAAAAAAAGACAAAAGGCTAATGACGCAAAAAGGAGGCACAAATTACGAGGTAAATGACCATCCTCAGAGTACATAAGGTACGAAACGAACAAGCTTTGTAGGGTTGCCTCATGAATTCAGTTGAGCTGAAATCAGTGAGAACAATTTCATTCCAAGCTCTTGAAATCCATGTCATTCCTTCCACATCCATTAGTGAGTCTGCCCTCGACACGCCTCATGATAGTCTTGATATTGTTTTCCTTTCCAATCTATATGAGGTTACTTCTTCCATGTTGGAAGATTTTGATAAGTTTATGTCAAAAACCCAAGTTCATCCTAGGGTTTCTATTTCTCAAAATACACCTATCATTGTTACTTCTACTCTACCTATTGTTACTACTAGTATTTAGTCTAAGGAGTTGGCATCACACGTATTGACTATTGGAGTGGATGATAACACACCTTTGTCACCTTGGCTAGTATCTAACACTCCTAAAAGAAAGAAGCACGTCATCTCCCCATATGATTTTGATTTTAGTCATTTGGTGCCTATTAAGCCCAACGGTATGAACAAAGCCAAAACTCTATCCAGGGTGAACATAGATTAATCAAAGATCAAGTATGTGGAAATGGCAATTCCTCTTCTAGACACAGATTTGGACAAAGTGCAGCCCTCTAACTATGTTATCAATATAATCAACCTTGGTAAGAAAACACACGGAGGTGTAGTGGAGGATGCTCAAACATATTTTGAACATCTTGTAGCAATGTTCAATGAAGAAAAGGTCAAGAAAGACAAGTTGAATAAATAGGTAGATAAACTCACAGAAGTCTTGATCAATATAACTAAGTCATCAGAGATAGTTGAGCCTATCAATTCTTCAGTGGATGAACAAATCATTAAACAAGTTGAACAGGTTAATTCTTGTGGAAGATCAATTGGTGAGTGGATGGATAGGCTTTTGAGTCAGGGGACTCATTTGATAAGTTTTTTTGTTACTTTGGTAAATAATTTAGAAGGGGTTAAGTCAGAGGTTGATAAAACTTTGGATATTTTCTCACAAGAATTGAACACATATGAGAAGGACTTCAACTATTGGTTGAAGTTAGAAGATTTCTAGTTGGATGTTCTAGTTGGCAATGGAGTGCTCTCTTCAAGGGATATGTATATTGAACAAAGGGAAGTACTAGAACATCAAATGAACACCTTGGAGGCACTTGTCAAAGATATGAGGAAATCTCAGAAAGAATGCAATGATAAGGGAAAGAACATCATTGATAAGATATTTGCATTCCCTTGCACTTTCTTGGATGAGAATCATAAATGCCTTCATGAATAGGTCATCATTAAGGAATTTAGTCTTCTTGTTGGTGAAGAGGTTGATAAACAGGTATTCTCATTGTTTTCAATAGACAAGTTAATAGCTATCTAAGTAAATCTGGATGATCTAGCCTCTCTTTTGAAAAAGAAGACAAAATATTTCATAAGCCTCGGAGACTCTATAACCCGGGTCAAGGTCATCACAAGTCACACCAAAGGACCTAATCAAGAACAGATGAAAGAAGTTCTACAAAAGTTTGAGGAACTCGTGAAACAAGATCAAAATGGAGTGTCTAGTGACACTTAGTATTTTCTATAGTTTAGAAGTTGTAGATGCATTTTTTAATAAGACTTTAACACTTCAAGTGTCGTTTTGTATCCAACTTTTGACATCTATGAAGTGCACAAGTTCTAAGTCAAATAGGACTTTTATTTGATTTAGTCATAGTTTTTCCTAGATTTTCTCAACGCACATCACCTATATATATGAGGTTTCTTATTGTAACATCTACCTAGAATCTTTAATCTATATGCAACAAAACTTTGTCAAAGTGGAAAGCAAAAGTGAAACTTTGTGTTCCTATTGTTATTTTCCAAACTTGATCAAATAAGAAGAAAGCTTTAGCATTCAAACTTTATGTTGGATTCATTGTGATTTACGGTGAGAGTGTTATTATGTCATTGTTGTTGTAAATTCTTATTTTGCTCAAGTAAAGTGTTGTTGAGGAAGCATTGTTAAAGAATAGAAACAATTGTTGGTTTGTGGACTTTGTGTCATATTTCAACTCTTATTAATAGAATAAGGAATTAGTGAGTGTGATATCAGTTTGAACACTTTGAGCTTCGAAATGGTATTTTCAAGAGTAAAGTTAGCTAAAATATCGTAAGATAGCACCTCGAAGACTTTGTCCTTTAATGTGCCATCTTGGAAAAGGAATTTTAATTTGAAGACTTTGAGCTTCATTTTATCATTTTGAAAAAATATTATTTAAATTTGTAACAAAATATCGGAGTAAAGACTTTGTGTGTTGCTTTGAATATCTCAATTTGATACCGTGGGTTACAGAAGAAATTATTTGAAGAAAGGTTGATAGGACAACAATGATTTTTAAGACTTTGAGCTTAAACACTCTTTCTCATCCTAGAGAGGCAACAGAGGACTTTGGGCATTTATAGAAACTTTTCTCCTTTACTTATTTGTATTTTGATCATTCATACATTTTGTGTTCATTTGTAACATTCAAATTGTAAGATTTATTGTTGCTCTATATTGTAAATTCTTTCCTAAAGAAAGAGGAAAGAATAACATCTATTATGAAAAAGAGGATAGGATGATGCATCACCCAAGTCTAGATTAGAAATTGAAAAATTATCTTATTTTACAAAGATAGAGTAGTAAGTTAAAGGGGGAGCCTTCCCTTATAAATTAGGAGAGATTCAATCTCACACGTTGTGGTTGAAACCACAATTTTGTAAACTCACCTAGTTTGCAAAATTTTCAACCAACAATAAACGCCATCAAGATCCTTTTGAATCAGGAAAATCATGCAGAGCTAATCATCTGCTACAACTCATTCATAGTGATTTATGTGAGCCAAGCTATCTATCACTTTCAAGTCTCATGTACCTTCTCACTTTTATTAATGATTATAGCATATGAGTATGGCTTTATTTATTGAAAGGAAAAATAAAGTGTTTGAAGGTTTTCAAAAGTTTAAGGAATAGAAAACCAAAGTGGAAATAGAATTAAATGCTTAAGAATGGATAATGGGAGTGAATATTTCAATCATGCATTTAAATCATTTTGTGAAAATTATGGTATTAAGATACAAAAAATAGTTCCTTATAGTCCTTAACAAAATGGGGTTGTTGAATGAATGAACGAGATTCTTTTAGACAATGCCTCATTGTATGTTGCATTCTAAAAGTTTGCATAATAAATTTTCGGCTTTTGTTGTTCCTTGTGTTGCGGGTATTGTGAATGGAGTACCCACCAAATCCCTCCCAAATATCACCCCTAACAAAGCATGGAGTGGTAGGAAACCTCAAATTGGGTATTTTAAAGTATTTGGGTCTATTGCTTGGGCACACATTCCTGATGAAAATAGGTAAAAGTTAGAACAAAAGAGTCATAAGTGTTTGTTTATGGGTTATAGTGAAGAATCAAAGGCTTATAGGTTATATGATTTGAAAACCCAAAAAATCTTTATCAGTAGAGATGCAAATTTTGATGAACATTCAAAAATTCCAATGACTCCTCACTCTACAATAACTAATGCTCCCTATCTCAATGAGGATGAATTTTTCACTAATGAAATAACTAATGCTTGTGACGAGCCATTTTTGTAGGTAGTGATGATGAAGAAGATGATGTATATAAACTAGACAAAAGACAAGGAGTTTTGAGGAAATCTATAGGCAAGGCTCTAAGAACCAAGGAAGGAATGGTAGTGCTCTCATAGCTATAGTATTACATATAAATGATCCAATCTCATATGAGGAAGCTAGAGGGAAGAATGAATGAGAGCGGGCTATGAAAGAGGAATATGATGCATTTTTAAAGAAAAACACTTGGGTACTTGTGCCCTGTCCCAAAGGTAAGAATGTTATTGGTTGCAAATGGGTTTACAAAAAAAAATTAAATTAATTGGTGCTATTGAAAAATTCAAAGCTAGATTGGTTGCTAAAGGGTTCAATCAAAAAGAGGGTGTTGATTATGAAGAAACCTTTGCTCCTTTTGTTGAATTGAATACAATTAGAATTATTCTTTCCTTGGTTGCAAGTCTTGGGTGGCATATTCATAGAATGAATGTTAAAAATTATTTCTTAAATGAAGATTTATATGAAGAAATGTATATGAATCAACCATCGGGTTTTGTAGATCACAAAAATCCTAACATTGTATACTGATTAAAGAAATCACTTTATGATCTAAAAACAAGCACCATGAGCATGGAATGAGAAGATATATAGGTACTTTTGTTGATGTAAATGATGCCTCATAATTACACTTTACTTAAGATGACTTAGGATAATGAATTCATAGTAGTTTTCATATGAGACACTTAGGGAAGCATGCATCTAGAGAAGTTTCTTGTAAGAGAAATTCCACTTTTTGTGGTCTTATCTTGTTTTCACATTCCACCTCCAGTTGGTGATCCACCTCTTGAGGAATATTTTATTGTTTCTCCTACCTACCCTCACCTACCCTTGTATCTCATTGAGCCACATCTCACGATTCTTATGCTCACATATCCATATGTCCTTACCTTTATAAGAAGGCTAATCTAGTTGATCCATTTTTGCATCTTGATGAGAATACAGTTTGTTCTTATCAATCTTTTATTTCTCTTGTTTGAGCTATTCATTGGACTCTAGATCTTGGTTATTTTTTACAAATTCTTGCATGGTATCAAAGCCATTGGGGCTTCATTTCGTAGTATTTTTAGAGAGATCTTAGTGTGTTCGATATTCAAATCTATGGGGCAGCACAATTCGGGAGCGTCCTACACCAAATCTGACATCACCATTTAGTCAAGAGGTCATTTCCATAAATTTTGAGGCTTTTTCAGTGCAATTTTTTTTATTTGGGCTAATTTTTCATGCTCTCCACAATGTTGTGGTTACTTTCTGATTTTGGTGGACAGATTTTTCAAAATTTTCTGTTTTTCACAAATGTACTTGTCCAACCCTCGATTCTGCAACTTCTCGAGCTCTGTTCAGGCTCATACGACCTCCTTTTCAGCTGCCTTTTTTTAAAGTGCATAATATTTCATCTACTTTCACGTGGCACAATCAGTTTTTCACAATTTTGAGTAGAAATTGTACTTTTAGAATTAGGTTTTTTTCACCTATTTGGTACTTGTAATTTGCTTGGATCTTAGTTTAGATTTCTTGCATTATTGGTTTGAGTCTTGTATAGCCTATTTGAGGCAGTTGTAATCTTGAAATTAGAAGCCCACTTTTCCCTTGTTTTCAAGTGGCCCATTGTACACGCACTAAGTATAAAGTGCCAAATCATCATTTTGGGGAGGTTCTTTGATTGAATGGATTTGGTGTGTGTCTCTATATCTTGTTCTCTTTCATTTTTTTGCTATGGGTTCTCCTAAATTCCCACTTCTAACTCTGCATAATTATGCATCATGGAAAATTAAAGCATGGAGAGAGTTAATAGAAAAAGGATTCATTCATTATATAAATGGAACAATGACAACACCAGTAGATCCTAAAGTTGATTCTAATTCTCAATTGGAATGGTTCACTAAAAATTCTATGCCTCTTGGAACTTTGAGAAAACATGTATCAAATGACCTTATTTTTCACATTGACAAATGTACTACAATTAAAGAGGCTTGGGATATCTATGCCAAATTTTATGGTCAAGTTGATGAGATTAGGGGCTACAAGCTTGATATTGAACTCACAACATTCGATCCCAAGGATTTTGATACAATCTAAGATTATGTCATGAAAGTGAAACTAAGATAAGAGAAAAGCTTAAGGATTGTGGCATTGACAAGAAGGATGCTCAATTGGTCTACAAATTAGTGTACAAGCTTCCATTTGGGGATGCAGCCTTTGTTTTTAGCTTTCACACCCATCGGTTGACTTCAGGTGCCTCATTCACTCCACCATCATTTGATGCATTCACGGAGATGTTGGTACTTGATCAATCAAAGTTGATCGATAGGGGGGTTCTCAAGTCTTCAAAGTCTAAGGCTTTGGTGGCTAATCAAGGGAAAGGCAAGAACCAGAAAAAGTCTAAGTCAAATCTACAACAAGATAGAGTGAAATCATCCTCTCCACAACAAGCCAATTCTTCATCCTCTTCCAAGAATGGGAATACACCTAAGAAGGAGAAACCACCTTGTGCATTTTGCAAGAAAAATTGTCATGGTGAGAATCATTGCCACACAAATCAGATTGATAAGTTGACAAATATTATTAAGAAGAACAACATCAATTTTTCATCTGTCTACAAGAAGAAGGCGTCATCTCCTTCCACTTCCTCGCAGTAAAAAGGAAAAGGGAAAGCATTTGTGGCTAAAATAAGTTCTTCACAGTAGTGGATACTTGACTCAGGTGCCTCTTATCATATGGGTTCTACAAAGGATCAATTTTCTTCATTGGAGCCATCTATGGTACCTCACATTTTCATTAGTGATGATACACAAGTGGAAGTTGAAGGGAAAGGTTTGGTTTCCATGGATGATGGAACTTTTAAGAATGTTCTCTATGTTCCTAACTTGACCACCAACCTTCTTCTCTCTATCTACCAAATAAACCACTATGAAAATGAAGAGAAAGTTGAGTTTACACCTGATTCAATTGTGGTAAAAGAACTTGGGAATGATGCCTTGTTAGTAGTGGGATAAGCCAATCACAATTCATGGCTTTATTCATTCTCCCACTTTGTGCCTCGATCTCCTTCTATGGCCTTTCTCACTCATTAAAATTCAAAAAGTAAGCTATGGCATGGGCGGTTTAGCCACCTCAACTACCACTATCTTTAGCAACTTAGCTCTAAGGACATGGTCACATGTCTACCTCAAATCACATTTTCAAAGGGTGTAAGTTCAGGGTGTTCCATGGGCAAGCATCTCGAAGAGAAGTTTGATAAGGGGAAGTCTTGGAGAGCTTTGTAAGTTCTTCAATTGGTTCACAGTGATGTAGCAAGCCCATTTCTAGTGCCTTCATTTAGAAAAGCCCACTATGTCCTCACCTTCATTTATGACTACACATGCTTCACTTGGGTCTACTTTTTTGTTCACAAGCATGAAGTGTTTGATATATTTCTATCCTTCAAGACTCATATTGAGAAGCAATCAGGGAATCAAGTCAAGATCCTTCACACAAACAATGGAAGGGAATATGTGAACGATAGACTTGAGGAATTTTGTACTCTCAATGGGATTGATCTTCAGCACTCAGTTGCCTACACTCCACATCAAAATGTTGTTGCAAAAAGGAAGAATAGAACCCTTAAGGAGATAGCTAGCTGCATGATTCATGTTTGTTCTCTTGGTCCATATTTTTGGGCAGAAGCTAACAATTGTGCCACACACATCCAAAATCGGGTTCCCCACAAAGCTTTGAAGAGTGTCACTCCTTTTGAGGATTGGTGTGGTAGAAAACTGGTTGTGAGACATTTGGCTCTTTGGGTGTCTAGCATGGGCTCACATTCCTCCACAAAAACATAAGGCATTGGAACCCTAGAGTAGGCCTTGCATATTTACTGGATATCCTCAACTTATGGATCTAGAGACACGAGGTATTAATTGAGAGGAGTGTTCACTTTGAGGAAATCTCTCTTAGCTTAGCATCTCTACCTCCTCCTCCTTCCTCCATTGTGGATAGTGATGAGAGTGACTCAAATGAGTATACTCCTTCAACTCTGACTCATAGGGTTACACCCCCAAAGGGTCCTCTTGCAGTTGAGGAATCTCATACTCCATCTCCACCTAGACCTAGACCTCATTGGGCTCGATAGACTCTTGAGTCAACAGGTTCTCTTGTTGGGAATCCTTCAAACACTCAAAGGACTTAGTCACAACATCAAGAGATTTCACATGCTTACATTTCTATCACTTCCAATCTATAGACCTTTCGAGAAGCATTAGGAGTTCCTAAGTGGGACTCGGCTATGGAGGAAGTGTATAGTTCCTTAATGAGGAAGAACACTTGGGAGTTAGTCCCTCTCCCTAAGGGGAGAGATGTGGTTTGATGCAAGTGGATCTATGGCACCAAGTTTGTAGTAGATGGTAGTGTGGAAAAGATCAATGCATGGCTTGTTGTGAAAGGTTTCCCACAAGTTCTTGGTGTTGACTATAGTGAGACCTTTGCACTAGTAGCTAAGATGAGCTCCATTCGCTTGACACTTACTATTGTCACAACTCATAGTTGTATCTTATAGAGGAGGTTTACATGAAGCAGTCGTGGGGATTCATTCAAGATTCTTTATTGGTTTTGTAGATTGAGGAAGTCTATCTATGGCCTCAAGCAAGCCCCTAGGGATTGGTATGCCAAGATGGACTCCTTTCTTCTCTCTATAGGATTCATCGAGTGTCATTTTGATCTGAATGTCTACATTCTGCTACAGGATGACTCTCACTTGATACTTGTGCTCTATGTTGATGACTTGATCATTACATGGAGCACCTCATCCATCATTGGCAGTGTCAAATCTGATTTGCATGAGAGATTTTCTGTGACTAACTTGGGCCTTTTGCACTACTTTCTCGAGATAGATATATCACAGTCACCTTTTGAGATTACTCTTGTGCAGCCCAAGTATTCTCTTGATCTTCTTGCACAACTCCACATGATTGATTGTAAGCATGTTTTGACTCCTTTTATTTTAGGAGTCAATCTTGAGGCTAAGTGTTCCACTCCACTTGTTGATGCCACATTGTATCGTCAGCTTGTTGGGAGTTTCATCTACTTGACTCACACATGCCCTCATTTGTGGTTGACATAGTTTCACGCTTTATGCAAGAACCACATGAGCTTCATTGGAAATCTTCCAAAGGTATTGTGCACTACATACAGGGTACACATCACTATTGGATTCACTATCCAGCAAGCACAAGACTTGCCTTGGTTGGTTACACACACTCAGATTGGGTTGGCGATCTTAATGATCATAAGACCACTTTAGGTTACAACTTTCATCTTGGTTCGAGCCCCATTTGTTGGCAAAGCAAGAAGCGACATGCTATTTCTCTTTCTTTGACTAATGTTACATATCGAGGGGTTGTTAATGCAGCTACTAAGGCTATTTGGCTTCAAAACATTCTCACAGAGTTGGCTTCACCACTCCATGGCCTACAGTCCTTTATTGCAACAATCAAAGTGCCATTCAAATCTCAAAGAACCCAGTTCACCATCAGCAGACCAAACACATCAAGATCCACATGCACTACATCAGGGAGTTGATTCAGGAGCAATTCATTGATTTGCATTATTGTCCTACAACAAAGTAGGTTGCACACATCTTCACCAAACCCTTCACTAAGAGTAAGTTTCATCATTTGCGAGCTCCCTTGGGGGTGAGAGATATTTTATCAAGGGGGTCAAATGACTTCTCTTTTCTCTCTTATTGGGGGGACTCTTTCCTCTCTTGAGGTTTTTTCCTTCTTCTTTGAGAGTTCGTTTGTATTTTCAACTCTCTTTTGGGGAAGATTTTTTTCCCACTGGTTTTCTCCCTTTCTCCTTTTGTGAGAGATTTCATTGCATTGTTTTGATTGTATTTGAATTTGTACATGGGTACCTATCATGGCCTAATAGTCTGGACCATCTTGCATTGTAAGTTTGAGTCTACATTCGCCTAAGTTACACTTAAGGGGGGGTGTTGGTGTAAATAATGCCTCATAATTACACTTTACTTAATTTGACTTAGGATAATGCATTCATAGTAGTTTGCATATGAGACACTTAGGGAAGCATGCATCTAGGGAAGTTTCTTATAGGATAAATTCCACCTTTTGTGGTCTTATCTTTTTTTCACATTCCACCTTCGGTTGGTGATCTACCTCTTGTGGAATATTTTATTATTTCTCCTACCTACCTCACCTACCCTTGTATCTTATTGAGCCGCATGACATGATTGTGTGCTCACATATCCATATGGCCTTGTCTTTATAAGAAAGCTAATCTAGTAGATCCATTTTTGCATCTTGATGAGAATACAGTTTGTTCTTATCAATCTTTTGGTTATCTTGTTTGTGCTATTCCTTGGGCTCTATATCTTGGTTATTTTTGACAAATTCTTACAAATTTTAACTTATAAGATTAAAAAGTGTAAGTTTGCTCGAAATCTTTATGTAAAGAAAGTTCAAGATGAGATTATTATTTTTGTGGTTTATATAGTTGATTTACTTATTGTTGGACCAAATATTAGGTTGATTAGTGGTTTAAAATATGATCTTAAGAAGGCATTTCATATGAGTGATTTGGCAGAACTCAATTATTTTCTTGGTCTACAAGTTTGCAGACTCAATGGTGAATTATTCATCTCATAATCAAAGTATGCTTTGGATCTTTTATAAAAAAATTACCATGCTTGAATGCAAGTGATGCTCTACCCCCTTTCAATCAGGAGTCAATCTTACTATATAAAGTAATTCTAAAAGAATATATGCTACTTTATATAGACAACTTGTTGGCAGCTTGGTTTATTTGACTCATTATAGACCAAATATTTATTTTGCAATCAATCTAGTATCTAGATTTATGCAAGCACCTAAAGAAAGTCATTGGTTGGTTGCTAAGAGAATTTTGAGATACATTTGTGGAACACTACATTTTGGTGTCCATTATGGCTACAATTCTTCGATTTCTTTGGTTGGATATACATATTCAAATTGGGAAGATGATATAGATGACAAAAAATCTACAGGTGGTTATGTTTTTCAAGTTGGGTCAAATCCAACTACATGGAGCAACAAAAAACAAACAACTACGTCATTGTCTTCATGTGAAGCATAATATAGAGTATCAAAAGTAGGAAAGGAATCAATTTAGATTCAAAATATTTTATTTGAGCTTGATTTTTCTCAAAGTTCTACTACTACTTTGTATTGTGACAAACAAAGCACCATCCAAGTTGAAAACAATCTAAGTTTTCATGCTAAAACAAAGCATATTGAGCTTGATGTTCACTACATTCAAGATCCGGTTCAAGAAGTTATTGTCACTTTACAATTTTGTTCAAGTGAAAAAAAAATCGTTGATATATTTACTAAGAATATAATTGAGGCCAAATTTTTGAATTATGAGAAATGTTTGGTATGCTAGAGGTGAACATTAAGGGGGATAGTCTTATAATGTTCCCCTCTCCTTTGTATCTTTGTTATAATATTATAGTCAATCTTAAGAGGGGATGTTAAGGAAGAAGATTGTCTAGAAAGTGAGGAATTTTCCAGAAAAAAAAAAAAAAAAAAAGAGAAACAACTAGAAGTTGTCCAGGAGAAAGAACTTTCTAGTTTTTTATTTCTATAGAATTCTAGAAGTTTCTAAGCTTGGCTATAAATATGAAGTTGTTCATTATAAACAACAATATAATGTGTGATTGTATATTGTTAGATTGAATATAATAAAAGCTAGATTTCTCAATCATTTTCTTTAATTTTTAGTTCTTTATTTTACCTTGTTTACTATTGTTATTTTAGTTTATAATTATATTTTGGATCTTTTCTTACACATTGGAGGTGTACCAAATAGCTTCTCCACATTTATACCTTATTGAATGATTTTTAAAGAGCTCTCACTTCCCACATCACAAGCAAACATTTTATCTTGTTATTCATTGTGATAATCAAAAAGAGCCATATCCAACATTTGATCTTGTTGTTCATTGTGATAATTGACAAGAGCCATTTGATCTTGTTGTTCATTGTAAACACAGTTTTAGCGCTATTGTCTTGACTCAACTAGGAAGCTTGAAAAAAGACATCAAAATGCATAAAAAGCAAAAATTCAAATGGGCATACCACTGGTCCGTAGTCATCTGACCGTTGGAATCAACGAACCCACTCTAGTCGATGATCTGCTATTGGTATTGGCATCCTGACTGCTACTCGCTCTTTCACAAAAGTCACTATCAGAGCTCTAAATCGTTGTGGAGATGGATGCAAATGACCCTGTTGGGTATGACGAGTATGAGAAAGTTTAAATTTAGTGAGGACCATATCAGTGGGTCAACATAAATATTTATTTTTATTTTTAGTAGTAAATATTTTGTACAATAATCTCCTTTAAGATTAATTTAATGATTATTTTTTCATACATTGCTTCCTTTCAGGTTAGAGAGATCGCTATGACATATATGTAGAGTGTATTAATAATATTTAGTATATTGGAGTATAATATTTTATGATTTATATTATTTAACTTCTATTAGAAATTACTAGTTCAAAAAATTCAACAATCTAACAATTGAAACCTAAGGTGATTGTGGTCTAATATCACTTGTAAGGGAACAACGAGTAGTATAATTAGCTTCATACATTAATCTTGAGAAAATAAGTGTACACAAATTTAATTTTATCTAAACAATTGCCAAAAAAACATAGAAATACATATAATAACATAAATAATAGAACACATTACACCAATATTATGTTGGGAAAAAACCCACACTCCAAAACTAGATCAAAGTATTATCAAATCATATAGGTGATCACAACACATTTGTAGTGCAAGCTTTAAAAGGGTTTCACCAACATCAAATTTTAGAGTAATTTCAATAGTTTTATGTTATCTACAAATTCATATAAACATATTACAACTAAAATTTATAATTCATAAACAATGACCAACCTAGAAATCAACAATGGTTTTACAAAATGGTGTGATGAATTGACTTAGTGGTATGGTACCCAAGTAGGAGCCCAATACCAATGTCCAGCTAAAAAGATTTCATAATCTACTAAAAATAGTAAATCAATATTTCCTCCTATAACTATCATAATATGTGTAGTCACATAAATCTCTCCATTTAATTAAATGAATATTTACTATTTATTTGATTAATAAATCCACTAGCCAACAGTTAATTAAATTAACATTTAATTAATTCATCCTCAACCATTCTCCTATTAATTAAATAAATTATTCAATTTATTTTAATTAATTCATTAAACCAAATTTACAATCAATTAAATGAATAAATCCTATTTATTTAATTTAGCCCACTTTCTTCTTTTAAATAAATAAAATATTTATTTAAATCATTAAATCCCCACCCCACTTGCATTCTCCTACAAATGCAAGTTGCAACCACAATTGAAATAAATTTATTTTATTTTAATTAAAATCCTATTTTCCCTCACCCACCAAACCCACTTGCAATCCTAAATCCCCTTCTATACCCTTCTAACCACTTTCTAATCATTCCTAATTAGCCTAATCCATCCCCTAAATATTGTCACATTCCTAAGCAACTTGGAGTCACTTCTCAAAGCCTTCAAAGTCTGAGAAAAGCATTTAATGCTTTATGTGTTCAACAAGCTAACCTCTAAAGTCTGCCAAACCACTAATGGCTCTTACATGACCATTAATGGCTCTTACATAACCATTTATGGCTCTTACATAACCATTTATGGTTAAATCCACTTGCCTCCATGGTTAGAGACTTTACCTCTAACTCAACCCTCATTTGACCCATGGGTCTCTTCAAGCATTTATTGCTTTGACCATGGTTATCCTCACTAACTCTTGCACAAGAGTTTATCCATTGGATAAAGACATTATTTATTGGATAATAGCTTTATTCTTTCAACTCAACATTAACCTTACCTCCCTAGTTAACCCTCAAGTCATGTCAAGCATTTAATGCTTATTCCCTCTCCTCTCAACCCATTTCTTGTTGACATTTGTCATCCTGGGATTGGATTGAAAGCCCTCACATGGATCATAAACCCATTAATCCTGACCCTTGTTGAAATTACTCAATCTCAACCCTCCATTGCTCCATTTTACCTATAAAAAGAGCTTGTTTCTTCATAATCCAAATCCTGAAAACTTGTATTCATCTAACTTATAGTGAATTTTAGAGACAATTTAGCATAATCATCTATATTTGTCATTTTGGGCTAAGATTAATATTAGATAATATATCATTTTAGCTTGTTCACATTAGCATTTTCATAATCACCCATTTTACAATCTTGAACCTCCATAAGACATCCAGAATAGTGCAAAAAGCTACTAAGAGCTACACTCTTTTGGGAACTTGGAGAGGAGAGGAACAAGGGAGGAAAAGCTACAAGCATGGTGGAAGGCATTTGGAGACGTCTTAGAGCATTTATTTTCTTTTTTAAGCTCTCTATTTTGCTTTTAGTGTCTCTCTTGATATGCTTGCTTAGGATAGTGTGTTTGATTTCTGATTTTCTAACACTAACAATTGGTTTCTTGTTTGTTTGTTGGTGTTTGTCATCCTAACCATCCTTTTTGCAGTGCATCAATATGTAATAATATTCCACCTAACATGGGCACCCTAGTTTGTAATTTTCACTACCCAGTATAAAACTGCATGACAAGTGTAAAACCCCGGTGCAGTCACCGGTTAGGAGGGACCTCAAAGAGATCAATTTGGACCGGTCAGCAAAAGTAAACACAAGGATATGATGGAGGCAATGCAAAAATGAATGAATTATATCATGAAAACTTATTACAATCAACCGGTAGCAACCGGGTTACAGAAACTGGCTCATTGGCTTGCTAAAACATGCTTAATTACAGAACAAGTCACAATTGGGACCTCAAATCTTTAGATCTATAATCTATGTTCTATATCTTAACTTATCTCTACTTATCTCTCTACATTCTAATGCTCAATTACAATGATTTATACAATCCAAGGGGATCCGGTTGGCCCAAAAAGGGAACAAATACTGAAGAACAAGCCCTAATGTGTAAAAACAACAAGGTCGGCCTCCGCCAAAGAAACTCCTGTGGAAAATCCAAAGGATGAAGTGTAGATCAAAGGGCAGGTCAGCCACATGCAAAAGAACACTGGAATCAACGCTCAGGGCTCCACAAGCTACGTAAGGGATCCAGAAGGTCCTAGTAGATTACAAATGCAAATAGGTCCAGGAAATCGGTACCAAAAAACTGTCTCGGAAATCGGTAGCGATAACTTGCTGGAAAATTATCCAAATTCTTTACGGTTTGGGAATAAAGTAGATGATCAATTCTTCAAGCAAAAATCCAACTCCTAGAGATTTGGTGAGCCAATGCTAGAAGATACAGAATGAAATGTTGAAACTGCAAAACTGAAAGGAAATATTTTTGGTTGATGCAAGATTTTCAAGAACCGGGGATGCTCCTACATCAGACATTTGAGGTTGTTGAAAAAGAGAGTCTCTCACTTTGCTAGGGTTGGAGGAAAACCAAGGTGGTCTACCTCTGCCTGAGAAATCCAAGATAAATCTTCAACTAGTCTGCCTTTTCACTTTACTAGATACTCCTTATACTGACTGCTCTGGATACTATGACCAATCCTACTGTCCAAAATGTCTTCAATCTGATCCGGTTCCTTCCAAGGCAACTATTTCTCCAAGTTTGCAATACTGTCCTCACTGAATTCTAGTTCATGATATTGATGTAGTTTTGCAATGTTAAATATAGGTGAAATACTCAAAATATCTGGTAACTCCACTTCATAAGCATTTCCAGAACTAAACTTTCTCAAAATATTGCAAGGTCCAAACTTCCTCATCTACAACTTGTTATAAGTTCCAACCGAGAATCTTTCTTTTCTCAGATAAACCATCACTTCATCGCCAACTTCAAATTCCTTATGTCTTCTCTTCACATCTTCTTTCTCCTTATTCTTGTTGTTCATGTCCTCCAAATGTTGCTTAACTTCTATCTGTAATTCCTTTATGTGATCTGCAAATTCTTCTACTTTTGCACTTCTCCGGTCTTCACCACTAATATCTCTTAATTATGATATACCTCTAGGGTGTGCTCCAGTAACAATCTCAAAAGTTGTCCTTTTGATACTCTTGTTTACTAAATTATTGTGGACAAACTCTGTTTGTGCAAGAATCAAATCCCAACTTCCGATTTTGTCTCCAACTAAGCATCTTAACAAATTTCCCAAGCTCCAGTTAACTACTTATGTATGTCCATCAATCTATGGGTGAAAAGTAGAACTAAATTTCAAATATGTCTTCATTTTCTTCCAAAGTGTTCTCCAGAAATAACCAACAAACTTAGTATCTTTGTCTGAAACTATGCTCTTAGGTAATCCATGCAATCTCACCACTTCCTTGAAAAATAGGTCAGCTATATGCACTGCATCTAGTGTCTTTTTACAAGGTATGAAATGAGTCATCTTCGAGAATATATCCACTACCACAAATATAGAATCATTCCCTCTCTGTATTTTAGGCAATCCAAGTATGAAATCCATGCTTATATCTTCCCAAGGTCTCTCTGGTACTGTCAAAGGTTTATACAATCCCACGTTCTAACTACTACCCTTTGCAACTTGACAAACTCTACAACTTTGCACATATTTCCTAACATCCTTATGAATCTGGGGCCAAAAGTAATGCTCACTTACACTGTTGTTGTTTTATCAACACCAAAGTGTTTGGCTAATCCTCCACTATGTTTCTCCTTTATCAGATTCTCTCTCATAGAACTCTTAGGTATGCACAATTGAACTCCTCTGAACAACATCCCATCCTGAATGAAGTAATCCAACCACTTGCTTCTCTCTACCGTAACCAATTCTCTACATGTTCTCCAAGGTCCTGCAAAATCCGAGTCATCATCAAACAAGGTCTTCAACTCCTCAAATCCTAATATTGTCACTCTCATCTCTGTTAGCAAATTCCTCCTTTACTCAATGCATCAGCAACTTTGTTATATTTCCCACTTCTATGCTTCAACACAAAGGTGTAACTCTGCAAAAATTCTACCCATCTCATATGTATCTGATTCAACTTACTATGACTATTCAAATATTGCAAAGCTTGATGATCTGTATACAACAAAAACTCCTTAGGCAACAAGTAATGTCTCCACTTCTTCAAGGCTTGAACTATGGCATAAAATTCTTGATCATACACTGATTATCTCCTCTGGTCATCATTCATTTTATCACTGAAATAAGAAATTGCTCTCCCTTCTTGACTCAAGACGGCTCCAATTGCAGTTCCACTTGCATCACAATCCACTTGAAATAATTTATTGAAATCTGGTAAAGCTAACACAACGTTCTTAGTTACTTTCTGCTTCAGCAATTCAAAACTTTTGTTTGCTCCGGTGGTCCACTTGAATTCCTTCCTATCTCCCCTCATTGTCTCAGTCATAGGGTTACAAACTCAATTGAAATTTCTGATGAGCTTCCGGTAGAAACTAGCCAATCCATGAAATGATCTTACCTCTCCAATGTTTTCCAGTGTAGGCCATTCAACAATTACTTTTACTTTCTCAAGGTTCATCTTCAAAACATCCTCAGATATCACAAAACCCAAATAGACTAACTCTTCCTTCATGAAAGTACACTTCTTAAGGTTTATCAACAACTTTTCTTCTCTCAACCTCTGCAAAACTTGTCTTAAATGCAACAAATGCTCCTCTTTTATCTTACTAAAAAATGGAATTTCATCCAAATATACAATCACAAACTTACCCAAGAATTTCTTCAATACCTCATTCATCATCCTCATGAAAGTACTTGGTGCATTATTTAACCCAAAGGGAATCACCAACCATTCATGCAGTCCTTCATTTTTCTTGAATGTTGTATTCAACTCATCTCCTTCTTTGATTCTGATATGATGATATCCACTCTACAAGTCTATCTTTGCAAAGTATTTTTCTCCACTCAAACAGTCCATTATGTCATCCATCCTAGGCAAAGAGAACCGGTATTTCACTGTGATCTTGTTTATTGCTTTGGAATTGGTACACATCCTCTATTCTCCATTCTTCTTAGGTGCTAATATTGTTGGTATTGGATTGAAAGTTTCTTTGATCAAACCTTTCTTCAATAATTCTTGTACTTGTCTATTCAACTCTTCATTCTCTGTCAGTGTCATCCGGTGTGCACCTTTGTTAGGTAGACTATCTTCGGGAACCAGGTCCATGCAATGACAGATACTTCTCATAGTCGGTAATCCATCGGGCACATTATCTAAAATGATGTCTCCATACTCTATCAGCAACTCTTTTATCTCTTCTAGTTCTTCTTCTTTATGATCCAAATTCTCAGTCTTCTTAGGAACTAAGGCAAAACACACATTCTCATGTCTCATTCCATTCAAGAATTTCCTTCCATCCACCAAACAAATTATAGCATTCATATAGACTTCATTCTTCAGAGTCTCCTCCAAGGGCAACAAGGTTTGCTTCATCCCATTGGCCACAATAGTGTATGTATTATTTCTCCAATCATGCATTGTTTGTCCATCAAACTGCCAAGTCTACCCAACAAAAGGTGACAAATATCCATAGGCATAATATCACACAAAACTTCATCATGATAATTCCCAATTTTCAATTTCACCAAACATTGCTCACTTACCAACAACTTATGTTCATCCTGAATCCATGCTATCTGATAAGGATTAGGGTGTTTCAATATTTCTAAACTAAACTTATTCACCATCTCTTCTGAAACCAGGTTATCTGAACTACCACTACCAATAACAACTTTATAGCACTTACCAAATACCTTACATCTGGTCTTGAACAAATTCTTCATCTACAAGGGCTCTTTGTCTCCTCCAGTATGACACAAATCTCTCCTCATCATCAATAGTTCTCCATCTTCCGGTTTATTAGCTGATCTAGTGGGGTTTTCTTCCACCATTGTTGTTCTTCTGGTATTATCTGCCTTCTTACACTCAAAGGCGTGATGTCCTTCTCCTCCACATTTATAGCAAGTTCCTCTAAACACTCTCTTGTCTGGTCTTCTATCATCTTTTCCAAAATTCTCATTTCGTTAGCCATCCGGTTCTCTCCTCTAGTAGAAATTTCTATCATCTTTCCAGTATGAATTACCTTCTTTTCTCACTTCCTTGTCCTTGTTTTTATCCATACAAGTTCCTCTACCTTCGCTATATCCTCTTCCTCTAAAAAATCTTCCACCTATACCTCTCTGTCTTTGCTCATGTCTTTTGTTCAGCTTCTCTTCTGCTTTCAAGGCATACTGGTAAGCTTCTTCAATACTACAATTCAATCAAACTGAGTTCATCTTGTATAGACATCTGCAATCCATTCAAATATCTTGCAACGTGTTCAACTTCATTATCAATATGTTTGGATCTGATATTCAACTTGTAAAATGCTTTGGTGTACTCCTTCACACTAGATTCCTTCTCCCTCAAATTCTGCAACTTCCAAAACAGATTCACTTGATAATCAGTTGGCATAAATTTTGATTTCAACTTAGCAACATCTAATCCCATGTCTTGATCTTCTCTTTACCTCTTCTCTGTCTATCAACCTACAAATGCTCCCACCAAAGAGATGCATGACCTTTCAACCGGGTACAGGCATATTTTACCTTTCTTTCTTCTACAATGTTCTCAAAATCAAAATATTTCTCCATCTCTGAGATACAATCCATCAATTCATCTGAATCCAACTTTCCATCATATTCCAATGGGGTAAAATGTGGTTTAGTATTCTCCCTACTCAAAACCCTCAAAAACCTCTCTTCATCTGGATCAATCGCCGGTGGGCTTATTTGTTCTACCAGGGCTTCTTCTCCTTCATCTTCACTCACATCTTCAATATGTCAACCTCTTCTCTAGGCTATCTCAACGGTTTCCAACCGGGTTACGATTCCTCGCAACATTTCCATCACAACAAAGTCTTCATTCCCACACGCTCCACCATTCCTATTTCCTCTTCGCATCATCTTCATGCTAGTCCTTTGTAGCTGCAGGTTAGATCCACAGTCCGCCACCCTACAACAAAATTTCTTAGGACAACACAATCTCCAGAACGAAAGCTTGCTCTGATACCACTTGGTGTAGTCACCGGTTAGGAGGGACCTCAAATAGATCAATTCAGACCGATCAGCAAGAGTAAACACAATGGAAACACAAGGATATGATGGAGGCAATGCAGAACTGAATGAATTATACCATGAAAAATAATTACAATCAACTGGTAGCAACCGGATTATAGAAACCGGTTCACTGGCCTACTAAAACATGCTTAATTACATAACAGGTCGCAACAGGGACCTCAAATCTTCAAATCTATGTTCTATGTTCTATATCTTAACTGATCTCTACTTATCTCTCTACATTATAATGCTCAATTACAATGATTTATATGATCCAAGGGGATCTGGTCGGCCCAAAAAGGGAACAAATGTCGAAGAACAAGACCTAACGTATAAAAACAACAAGGTCGGCCTCCACCAAAGAAAATCATCTGAAAATCCAAACGATGAAGTGTAGATCAAAGGGAAGGTCGGCCACATGCCAAAGAACATCAAAATCAACGCCCAGGGCTTTGCAAGCTATGGAAGGGATCTGGTAGATCCCGGTAGATTACAAATGCAAATAGGTCCAAGCAATCGGTACCAGAAAACTGTCTCGGAAATTGGTAACGATAACTTGCCGAAAAATTATCCAAATGCTTTGTGGTTTGGGAATAAGGTAGATGATCAAGCCTTCAAGAAAAAATCCAACTCCTCAAGATCCAATGACCCAATGCCAAAACATGCAGAATGAAATGCTGAAAGTGCAAAATAGAAAGCAAAACAAAAAGGAAATATTTTTGGTTGATGCAAGATTGCCAAGAACTAAGGATGCTCCTGCATCAAAACCTATCATAATGTTGACCAAGATTCCAAAGTAAGTCCCCTCTTTTAAGCTCTTACATGTCATAAGCATGTATCATAGAATTCCCCAAAATAAAGTGCTCCAAATTTATTAATAACAAACACCTTAAACAACTTATAAGTTATAATGCAAATTACTAACATATGACAACTAATGTCAATTGAAAATCTCACACCTTATTTATGATAAAGAAAAAATATTAAATAAAATATATATATATATATATATATATATATAATAATATGCAATTAATGGTATGATGAAAGAATAAGTATCCGGTCAACTACTGAGAGGGGGGGGGTGAATCAATAGATAGAAAAATTGATACAAACTTCACCAATCTCAAAAGTCAATCTCTCAAAGTAAACTTAGAATTAACAATGTAATATCACTGTCAAGATAAAAACTCATATGATAAACCGGTTGACTGTTACCACAAATTAACAGTAAACAGCTTCTTCATTTCTCAATGCTTCCGATTATCATGACTTATCAAAGTAGTTAAGTAGTTAAGTAAATCAACCATGAAAACATTCACCACTTGACACAAATATTTTTGACGTGGAAACCCAAAATAAGTAAAAACCATGGTGAGATGAGACTCACAAGATAACTATCTGAACTCTTCTGAAGTTTGCCCTGTTAAGAGCCTAGCCCGTTAAAGCTTTACAAAAAGTCATGTTAAGAACTGATCCTGTTAAGAATCACCTGGTTAAGGGATTGACTACAAATGCCTTGTTAAAAGCAATACCCTGTAAGGAGTAACCTCGGTAGAGGATTTGAAAATCCAAACTAATGGATCACCTTGTTAGAGGATTTGAATAGTATCAAGCTTGTTAGAGCTTACCTAATTAGGGGATTTCAATTCTACTATAATTAATAGAAAACAACAGGACTTTGTTGATCTATCTGAATAGCACTACACTTGCTTGATCAAATCCATTTCATGCTCCTATTTGCGTTTACTCAAACTGCAGATGCATCATCCGGTTCAGCAACCATACACTCAACTGATCTGTGCCAACTCTTTGCCAACTCTCTAAACTAAACAACTTCATCGACCTTATAAACAAATCAATCAGGTCGGTAACACAACAAAAACCTAATTCCCATAGGGATTACAAACAAATCAGTCAAGTATGACCGTTGGATTACATAGATCTCTACACATCAATCAAGAAAACCTTGATTGCTCCTTGATCACCGCTTCATCGAGCTTAGTAACTCATCACGCGCTTTGCATTAGATGCAATACATTTGCTCATTCCCTAGACAAAAAAATTGTTACAACAACTCGCCAAAATCTCTTTGATTATCTTCATACAATAATCATACGTGTCATAATCATTACCGCTCATCATCAGATCATAAACCAATATAACCAATTCACCAAACTTAATCGATTAGGGTTTATCAAAAACAACAAGTAGGGTTTACCGGTTATATCAATAGATAAGGTTTACACCGATTACCGGTTCACTCCACAAATTCTTCCTACCGATTACAGTAACAATATTACAACAATATCAACAATATCATTACCGGTTAATTGACATCAATGACAACATAACATATCATTAATGCAATCTTCATGCAAATGCCAACAGCAATAAGTTGCAATAAAATGAAAAATAATTAATAAATAAATCAAGAATTGTCAAGTTGAGGCATCTTAATTCTAAAAATCTCCTCTAAAAATTACACTCATCTTCACATTCTCCCTCTTCCAAATTGTTTCCACCCTTCATTGTTTGATTTAATCTTCTAGACTTGTAATATGATTTGTTAAGCAAAATACACAAGATACAAGATGATATCTCAAACATAAACGTATCATTCTTAATGTATTTATATGAGTGCTTCATGGAGAGAATTTGTTTAAGATCCAATCAAATTATTGAGCGTGCAAAAAAGTAAGCTTAAGGATAGTAAGCAAAGAACTCCACACTTTCAATTTTGCTAGTCTAAATTAAAATGGAGTTTTATTAGTTGGTTGTTAGTCTAAACAACTTTGGAGTGAAAAAACAATGGATGAACAAATATTCAGACTTTAGTGGTTAAGTGAGCATTTTCTTGAAGGTCAAGTCATTTGTATAGATACTTTTTTTTTGAGAAAGGTCACAAAAATTCAATAATTTTGTGAACATACTTCACATAATTTGAAACACCTGGGACGCTACTTTTATGCCAAACCTTCTAAAAAGTGTTTCTAATTAACTATTTTAAATTATAATTATTTTTACATAGTGTAACGTCATAAATTGTACGCACTTGCTAAAGCAGTACAATTTCATACCTAGTTTAGCACCCGCCTTGGCGCAGTTTGCATTTTGCATTGCGATTCCCCTTTAGCACTTAATTAATCAAATTAATTAGGTCTAAAGGTTCTATTTCATCATCTTCCACATCATAAAGTCGAGCCCTTTCATTAAAGTGTGCCCCTTTCATTTTATTCCTCCAATACATCACTTAATCAAAAACCCTAATTAGGCCTTATTCTGAGCTTGGGGGCTTAATTTCGGGGGTCAAAACATCTCGAAATCACCTATAACTTCGGGATTCACTCTAAAATCATCATATCTGACGGCCCTGAAAATTTGGTGAAAAGTTGTCGGGACCATGGCGCTCGGAGTGCACACGGTCCCGGACATTTTTCCCAAAATTTTAGGAGAGCGATCCAATCATAAAATAAAGCTTAACCCCAAGAAATTGGCGGGATATTCAATCTCTAGGTCGGCCAAAAGTTGGAATTAAGACCTAGGGTTTCATACATAAGAGCTCTCTTTCTTCATTGGAAAGGATCCGAATTTTGTTTTCAGGAACCTGATATGCAGCGAAAGAGAAAATCTTTGAAGACTTCAGCAACATCCAACATTCATCCATCAAGCATCCATCAATTTCATTCATCCATTTAGGGCTTTGAAGGCATTGAAGAGCAATAAGGGATCACCGACTGAAGATTGGCTTGTACCCCCCCCTTGGGGTTGGGTATGATTTCATGTTGTTTTCATGTCTTTGCATAAGCTTCCTTACATCATTTATATTCATGCTTTAGATCATTCTACATCTTGATTTGGAGCATTTACATTGTCATTTACAAGCAATTAGGGTTTACTTTCTAGGTTGCTCTAGTTTGCTTACTTGCATTTTAGATCTTGCACACACACAAGGTCTGCACACACATTACTTTTACAATACAACTTGGCTATTCATGGAGGTGGAAATCACCGA
The DNA here is from genome assembly GCF_030272615.1 of Cryptomeria japonica. NCBI lineage: Eukaryota > Viridiplantae > Streptophyta > Pinopsida > Cupressales > Cupressaceae > Cryptomeria > Cryptomeria japonica. Next base: position 534,315,687 of record NC_081406.1, read on the forward strand.
AGCGGGGGTTTGACTAAGGCAAAACCCTATATAGCCACCCAAACACCTTTTCAGATATAAGTGCAGATTTCAGGATTCAGACGACGCCGCAAGTTGCAGATCCGAAAGAAGCAGACGGAGACCGAACCCTATACCAAATTTCAGCACAAAAGACCAGGACAGGGGCGTGGGGCACCCTGGTCCTGCTAGGACAGGGGCGCTAGGCACCCTGGTCCTTGGGACAGAGGCGCTGGGCGCCCTGATCCCCTTGACAGACAACAAGTTTTGTCAGTTCGGACAGTTTTCCAGGTTGCAAAACAGCAGTTTCAGGAGTAGTTTCAGGAACAAAATCAGGACAGTGGCGCCCGCGCCCCCGTCCCGAACATTTTCACTCAGATTTTGACTCCGGGTACGCATCTGCATTCTTGTCTTGTCCTTGTGTTTGCAGCTTTCCATTATTTAAGTTCAATTCTGCAATCTTGTTATTAGTTCATACTTGCATTTTGGGGTTAGGAATTGAACTTGCATAATCTTACCTTTCAATTACAACAAAGGAATAGAAACCCTAATAGGTAGCCCGTGGCTCTCTCTTTCACCAAAAAGAAGTAGCCAATTGTGCGATACCTCTAGGCTCTTTCGTATTCCGTAATATGTGTCAAAAGGTAGGATTAGGACATGTTAGCCTAGTCTCGCTTTTTCCCCCACACATTTTGGTGAACCCGACGTGAACCGAATTATTTCTTTCTCTTGCATTGCATTTGTTAGATCTAGATCTAGATTTAGTGTGTTTCATTTAAGTTTCATTTTCAAAAAAAAAAAAAAAAAAAATTGTGTTTTTTTGTTTCTTTGCATTGTGTGTCTAAGTTTTATGCAACTTTTATTTCAAAATGTCGGATTTTTATTTGCAAGATGTTCATATTTATGATGATGTATGCAATTATGCCGATTATGAGTATAGCCAAGATGAATTAGATGAAGCTTTAGATGAGTTTTTGAATCCTAAAGAGGCCAAACCTTCGTTTTACCAAAAACTCATAAACCTTGTTACTATGCCATTTCGTTGTGATGAGAAAGATAAGTTGAATGATTCCTCTCAAGGGTACATTCCTATCAACTCTTCCACTGAATCTAGTAACATGGTTGTTTGCAATAATCCCCTCTATGAGGAGATGTCTCCTTTTGAATCAAAAGATAAACCTTTTTATGATCATGCTTTGTTAGATGATGCTCTTGATGACTTTGTGGCTTTATCGAAATCTCTAAACAAGAACAAAACCTCTAAATTAGTTAACATGATAAACCTGAATGAGCATAATAAGCCTCTCTTTGAAGTCCAAGGTGCTTGTCCTTCTACCACCTTTCAAGTTCCTAAATCACCTCTCCTTACTGTCCAAGGGGGGTATGATTCCTTTCTTACTCCAAATAAACCTATCATCATTGTGCAAGGAAGAAAACCTATAAGTCCTTATAATTATGCCAAGCAATTAACTAGAGAGAGTTATCATGCAGTTGCCCATACTTATCACACTAGAAATAATAGGCAGCCTAATCCTCCTCCAGTTACTCCAGTTTCTCTTCCTAATCCTCAACCAATTCTTCTGCAAGCTCCACATATTTCACAAGTTCTTAGTAAGGAATATGATCTCATTGAACAACTTAAAGCTACCCCTGCTAAGATATCCCTTTGGGATTTGATTCAAACTTCTTCTGCTCATCACGGAATGTTACAAGATGCTTTGAAAGATTTGAATGTTCCTCCACCGAATACATCTAGTAATATAGTGTCTTTGGTTAACTCTGTGTTGAATCCTAAAGCTCATATTGTGTTTACTCAAGATGAGTTGCCCACTAGTGAAATTCAACATCAATATGATCCCTTGATGATTGTGGTTATCATAAATGATATTGCTATAAGATGAACACTAGTAGATAATGGCTCTGGTCTTAATGTGTGTAGCATTAATCTTTTGCATAAGATGAATGTGGATACGTCTCTAATTGAGCCTGACTCTCGTCCTATTCGAGGCTTTGATAATGTTGCTAAAACTTCATTAGGTACTATCACCTTACCCATCACAGTGGGGCCTGTTACTTTGCCTACTCCTATCCATGTTATGTCGGGAAATCTAACATACAACTTGCTATTAGGGAGACCTTGGATTCATAGTATGCAAGTTGTCCCCTCTACATTGCATAGACAAGTTAAATTTATTTATAATAATAAGACATATACCTTGATAGGTGATACTAATTTCCAAGCTTGTTTACAAACATCTACTTCCAAAGGGGGTCCTTCTAAGCCTTCCTCGTCTAGTGATGACTCTTTAAACAAGATACCTATCGATGAATCCTCGCTCTCTGATGATCAAAATTCTTTGGATGAGTCTGGAGCTCCTGAAGAAGATTCTTCTCGACTTGAATCTTCACATAAGAAGGATTTTGATCCTGAGAAGGCTCTCACAGAAGACGATTGGGGATCTCTTGATTTTAATCCCACCTTTGTAGGTGAATATAAGGTTCCTTCTAGAGAGCTTAAAGCTGAAAAGAAGGAAGAAGCTAAAAATCAATCAACATTACTTGAGCCTATAAGCAATAACTTCGTGGCCGCTTCTCAGACTTCTTCTCCTCACACTTCCAATTCTGAAGGGTTTGATTCTTTGTCTTATGAAAAACCACCTTCTCTTTCTGAAATGGCTGATCGTTATGGTCGTGGTTTTCGTATTCTAGCTAAGCATGGGTATAATGGAAATGGTTGTGGCGCTCACAAACAAGGAATAAAGGTTCCTCTAGAGAATAATCTTTATGATTATGCCTTTGGACTTGGTTATAATCCCTGCAAGCGCACTAAAGCTTCTAGAAGACCATGTATTAGTGTTAATGTTATTTCTACATCTTTACCAATGAGACACCCTGAGTATATTGATCCTTCGTATGCCTGTGCTTTGGATGTTTTTCCTACCGATGAAGCTTTAGCTGATTTTTTAGGAGCATATGATACTCTTCCTCGTTATCATCACAATAGGGGATTCCCTTATTGTTTGAACACTGAAGCCTATTTTGGAAAAGAGACTAATAACGATGAGATTGTGAAAGAATTTCCTCAGTTAAAGGATACTCCTCAACAAAGTAATCTTCTTATAAGTGGCACCATTAATGTTAAGATGGATTCTGGCAATGAAGAAAAAGTTATTAAATTTGGAAAATGTCTGGACGAAGAGGAACAAAAACAATATGAAGATTTATTGCGTGAATTCCCTGAGATCTTTGCTTGGACATATTCTGACATGCTTGGTATAGATCCTAAGATTGTCACTCATAATATTGTCTTAGTTCCTGATGCTAAGCCGGTGAAACAAAAGATTCGAAAAATGAATCCTAAGGTGGCTTTGCTTGTTAAGGCTGAGATTGAAAAATTATTGGAGGCTGGATTTATCCGCCCTATTGATTATTCCCCATGGATTTCAAATATTGTCGCTGTGGCTAAATCAGATAATAAAATAAGAATGTGTACTGACTTTCGAGATTTAAATAAAGCTTCTTTGAAAGATGATTTTCCCCTCCCAAACATTGACATGATAGTTGATTCTACAGCAGGACATGCTTTATGATCCTTCATGGATGGTTTTTCAGGATACAATCAAATTTTCATTAATCCTCAAGATCAATTCAAAACTGCTTTCACCACCCCTTAGGGTACGTTTTGTTGGGTAATGATGCCTTTCGGACTTAAAAACGTCAGCGCAACTTATCAACGAGCGATGACCCTTATCTTTCACGATTACATGCATAAGATTTTAGAAGATTATGTTGATGATGTTTTAGCCAAATCCATTCTCCGCATAGATCACATTAAGATCCTTCGTCAAATCTTTGAAAGGATTCGTAAATATCACATGCGCTTGAATCCCCGAAAATGTGTTTTTGGTGTGGATAGTGGAAAACTATTAGGATTCATAGTTTCGCATCGTGGGATTGGGGTGGATACTAAGAAAATAGATGCTATTGTCAACATGCCACCTCCTAGAAATGTGTCTCAACTCAAAAGCTTACAAGGAAAGATTCAAGCTATTCGTAGGTTTGTATCTCAACTTGCGGATCGTACTTTTCCTTTTACTCAACTTCTCAAAAAGAATATCACTTTTCAATGGAATGAAGATTGTCAGCAAGCATTTGAAGATTTAAAAGTTTATTTGGCTAATCCTCCTATCCTTCAACCTGTTGAACCTTCTAAACCCTTTCTTCTTTATACAGTTGCTTCCTCTCATGCTCTTGCAGCATTATTGGCACAACATGATAAAGATGGTAAGGAGTGTCCGGTTTATTATATAAGTCGTACCTTACTCGATTATGAGACCCGATATTCTGCAATAGAAAGACAATGCTTGGCCTTGGTGTTTGCGACTCAGAAATTGAGACATTATCTTTTAAATTCAGAAGTCCACGTCATGGTAAAGTTTGATCCGTTGAAGCATCTTTTCTCTAAAACTGATTTATCAGGACGCCTAGTTAAGTGGGTTATGATGTTAACTGAATTTGACCTTAAATTTGTTTCACAAAGAGCAATTAAAGGGCAAGCGTTGACCGATCACCTAGTTGAGGCCCCTTCACCTTTCTCCTTCCCAAACCCTGAGTCTTTTCCTGATGACTTCATTCTTTGTACAGAGAAAGATGAAACTTGGGAGTTATACTTTGATGGCTCTAAGTGTCGTACGGGATCGGGGGCAGGTGTTGTTCTGATTTCTCCTACAAAGAAGTCCATTCCCTTATCTTATCGTCTCAATTTCCTATGTACCAATAACATTGCTGAGTATGAGGCTCTTATAGCAGGAATAAAAGCAGCCTTAGATTTGAATATAAAACACATTCATATTTTTGGAGATTCTCAACTGATTATAAGACAAGTAATAGGACTGTATCAAGTGAAACAAGACAAATTATCACAATATAAAGACCTGGCTATCTCTTTATTACAAAAATTTGATTCTTACACCATGGAACCTGTTCCTCGAAAAGATAATCGACATGCGGATGCAATGGCAAGTGTGGCTTCTCTGGTATCTTTAGAGGACCCTGTGGTCGATCTTAAATTTGTCATTCACAACCTTATTTCTCCAGCTATTGTAGATGATTCTAGCTTGGTGACATGTTGTGACTTTATAGACTCAGATGAATGGTATTCGCATATCATAAGATATTTAACCGATGGTACCTTTCCTGATTCCGCCAATAGGAACACTAGGGCTAGAATTCGCAAGCTGTCCGCTAGATATATCATTCTTTCTAAAGTTCTTTACCGAAGGGGTTATAACGGTCTTCTCCTTCGTTGTCTTAACAAATCGGAAATCCCTATTGCTCTTGAAGAGGCGCATTCAGGTGCCTGTGGGGGGCATTTTGGAGGCAAATCCTTGGTTCAAAGGTTGCTCCGTATGGGATATTATTGGCAAACTATGCAGCAGGATTCCTTTTCATTTGTTAAGAAATGTCATCAATGTCAACAACACAATAATTTGATTCATGCTCCTGCCCAAGAACTTCGTTCTCATGTAGCTTCTTGGCCTTTCTCTGCATGGGGGCTGGATCTTATCGGTAAAATCTCTCCTCCTTCATCTCAAGGACATACTTTCATTATAACCGCAACAGATTACTTTACAAAATGGGTAGAAGCTATTCCCCTTCGCTCTACTACTACTGAAGTGATTTGTCGATTTCTTCTAGAAAACATTATTTCTCGATTTGGGATACCTTCCACTATAATCTCTGATAATGGGACATCATTTAAGAACAAGGACGTGAATAAATTCCTCGAGAAGTATCATATCAAACATCGATTTTCTACACCATACTATCCTCAATCAAATGGTCAAGCCGAATCATCCAATAAGATAATTGAACAAATTCTTCGTAAAATCGTGAATAAGCATGGTAAGGATTGGAGTACTCAGCTAATCTATGCTCTTTGGGCCTACCGAACGAGTGTACGAATTGCTACAGGAACTACCCCTTATAATCTTGTTTATGGTGCTGATGCTATTATGCCTTTAGAATTAGAGATTCCATCACTTAGAGTTTCTCTCAAAGGTATAGTAGATGATGACGCTTATAGAGAACAAAGACTTCAACAGCTTGAGATGCTTGATGAACAGTGTATAAAAGCTCTTGAGCATATTCAAGCGTATCACAAAACTTTACAACGAAGCTATAATGATAAGCTTATTCAACGTTCCTTCTCAGTGGGTGACTTAGTTCTCTATGAGAATCAGCGCAATGTGAATGCCTTACCTGAAGAAAAGGGAAAATTTAGTCCTAATTGGCTTGGACCGTATATTGTTATTGAAGATTATGGATTAGGTGCTTATAAAATAGCGGGTGTAGACGGTACGTCTCTTAAAGACCCTATAAATGCTATGCACTTGCGTAGATACTATGCTTAATTCCTCATTCCTTATCATTCATCTATTTCCTTTCTCACTTCTTCAAAATTGGATAATATGTTAACATATCTTTGTTAGAGCAAATAGAATTAAAGGATGTTTTGTTTAATCTATATTGCTTCGTTCCTGACAAGCGTGTTCTTTACTTTATGGTTTGTCTTGAATTCATTTATGTAAATTACAAAAAAATTTACATTTTTCATTATGTTGGCATATTATACAATGTCTTTATGTGTTAAGTTGAATCGTGTCATGTTGTGTTTAAATTCAAATTAAATCACTTTAGTTATATGATTCTTAGGCTTAACACATATTTTCTTTCCTATCATCAATGTAGTACTTGATCAAATATTTTAATTAAGTCACACATGTATCAATTTAATCATGGAGCATTGAGAAATCAATCACATGGAAATTAAATTCAGAACATACATGTACATCTACCAAATGTATTAACTTTAATCAAAATACACATTGTTTTAGACATTAAGGATAACACGTTTGAGACAAAGAAGCATGTATATATATATATATATATATGTGGATCAATATACAAAGGTAGGTCACTATACATCCAAAATGTGACCTACCCTACATCATAAGATCATCTCCTATCCCTAGGGCTGGTGGCTGGAAAGTGACGACTAGATGCTCCCTCCTGATCCGACTGTGCAGGTGGACCCATAGGTGTATAGTGTGATATAAATCGTGAGTGGATCCGTGAGGAACTCCTACGATCCCTATCCATAAGGATCACGCGATACGAGGTAGCCTCGGCCTGAGCTGCTGCTAGATCACACTGTGCCCACTGAAGGTCCTCTAATAGAGCTCGCTCTCTCTCCCTCCATATCTCTACCTGTACTTGAAATGGGGAAAGCAAATCATCATGTCGACCCGCGTTCCCTTGAGGTCTATAAGCAACCTGTGAGGAACTAGGGATCTGCGCCGTCGTGGAGATATCTGTCACTGCTTGCTGGATCAGAGAACGCGACTCCTGCACATTAGCTGTAGGAGTAGAACAGATTTTGTGTTAGTACCATTTTATATCATCAAAACATTACATCAATCAATATAAACCTACTATACCTAGATCTCCCTCACGCCAGTAGGGATCGTGATATGGTAGCATCTGTGACTGGGAACTACTAGGCTCCCCACGCTCGAATGATCTGTGTGCGATGGGTACAGGTCTCTGTATCGCCTCATGTTCCCCCTTTTGGGGAATAACGGGAGGATCTAAGGCTATGGTATCATCTCCTGAATGGTGAGGAGCTGCATCTGACTCCTCCTCATCATCTCTATCCTCCTCCTCCTCGTCATCCTCATCCTCATCTGCATCCCCGTTCTCCTCATCATCATCTCTATCTATGTCATCTTCCTCTCCTTCCTCCTCCTCAACACTAGGTTGATCTCCTATGGGTGGATCAGGCCCTCCTGCCTCCTCATGACCCTCTCCCTCCTCTGGCTCCTTCGATCTGGATCCTTGATCCTCATCTCGGTCTCCATGTCTCCAAGGACCTGGATGGCCTGTCGGGTGATCTGGTGGAAAGATAGGCCCCGGGTATGTCCTCACAAACCATGAGACATACCTGCGCTGTGCTCCGGGGTCTGCTGCATAATCAGTGACCACATCCTGGTCGGACCCCTCTATATCTGTGATCTCGATATCATCTATCGTGGGTCTCGCTACTGCTCTGGGTCTGGGAAGGACTCGTGAGTGTCGAGTGTAGATGGGTACATCGGCTGGAACACACTGCTCTAGCCCAAACTGTCTCCATACTCGGTCAAAGTAGAATGGGACTATGATATGTGGATATCGCCCTCTCAGTAGGCGGTTCCTCTGTAAGCATGCTAACTTTCTCTCCATCCCATCCCATCTGTGCATCCGCAGATATGGTCTTCATACAGTCACCTCAGCTGTCAATCTGTCAAATGTCAATCTCCAATACAATAAATCCCCAAATCTCCACTCGCTGGTAAGTGGATAAGCAAATACCCTAGGTCGCTCGCTAGCCGCACTCATCGGATAGCCGACAGGCCTGGTGCATGTAAAGTGCTCAAATATCCACACTTGCAGAAGTGTGCATGTCATCAAGCTGCAACCCTGTTCGAAAACATACTCCTCGAGGTCATGATAGAGATGTGCAAGCATACTCCGACCCTAGGCGTATACTCTCCTATGTCTCTCCATAGCCCTGATGCACCATGTGAGACCCCCATGCATGTGTGTACCTCGCCCATTAGGGCAGACAGTTAGTGCAATGATGGCTATCATAAGACGTCTCATGAGGAGCACCTCTCCTGTAGGATGTAAGAGCCAGCTGACCATGATACGACCTCTTGTCTCACTCGGAATGACTCTCCCTATGCAGTATACCTGCTCCCTCTGATGATCCTCTACTGACCGATCGGTCGCATATGTCATGGTAGCTCCTCTGATCGGTAGGCGAAGAATGTGGTACACATCCTCAAGTGTCACTGTCATCTCCCCTACTGGAAGCTGGAAGGTGCATGTGTCAGGATCCCATCGCTCCATGAGTGCCATCAGCATCGCAGGATGAAATCGAATGGCTGGCATAAGAATCATAGACCACAAACCTACTATAGACAATGTATCTCTCTCTGCCTGAGTCAGCCGGGGAATCTGATCTCGCAAACTACGAAGAATCTGCCCCGCTGTGTGCTCTCTCATGTATGGGAGACCCTGCAACACAAAAACATCAATGTAATCAGTAATCAATCATCAAAATCATCTATGCCAAATACGCAAACTGACGAACATCGAAAGTTGACCCTTGCCAAGTCCTGATTGGGACCATGGCGCCCTGAGGGGACCATGGCGCCCCACAGGGACCATGGCACCCCACAGGGACCATGGCGCCCTGAAGGGACCATGGCGCCCTGGTGGGACCATGATGCCTTGGGTGGGACCCAGGGTCAGATTCCAGGGCCCGCTTTCGATCACAGAAAATTCGAGTCAACAGAAATGCAGAAAGTCAAAGTTCAGTCAACTCACCTCGTCCAGTGGCTTGTCGTCGATCACGGCCTGTCACATGATCTCAATCCTCGCGGGACGCTCTGGTCGTCGTGAAGGCATGATGATGGCTATGTGGGCTCCGCTGCAACGAACAATACTCAGAATCAACAAAGTGACGAATGCAATAGTCACTTTCAAGGTATATACTTTCATTCCTTTACCTTTACTTTCAAAACCCTAATTTTCCCTAAATCACTCATTTCATCATAACTTGAGTTTGGGAGATGCGATTTTCGAACCGTTTGTTGCGTAGGAATCGTATTTTCGTTCCCTTACTCCCTTAATGTTCCAAAATGTGCTTTGATGAAGCCTTTGTAGTGAACATCTCTCATCAATAATCATTCACACAATTTGTTGTAAGTAAACATGCTACCCTGTTTCACCTCCCTAATAAGCAAGCCGAAATAGGGGGGCATATAGCTACTCGCAAATTTCATCACTTTCCTTAGTAAGCATTAGGTGATTTTGTGATCTAACGTGTGTTTTGTAGGGTGCGGTTCCTAACTGTGTACTGCAGATACCGCTGGGGGCTTCGTTCAACAGACTTATGGATATATCCTTTTTTCAAATAATGTTTACTTTCATGTACTTTAGCTTGCATATGCACGTAGTACTCATATGACCGCTAAAGTGGGGGCTAAATGTAACGTCATAAATTGTACGCACTTGCTAAAGCAGTACAATTTCATACCTAGTTTAGCACCCGCCTTGGCGCAGTTTGCATTTTGCATTGCGATTCCCCTTTAGCACTTAATTAATCAAATTAATTAGGTCTAAAGGTTCTATTTCATCATCTTCCACATCATAAAGTCGGGCCCTTTCATTAAAGTGTGCCCCTTTCATTTTATTCCTCCAATACATCACTTAATCAAAAACCCTAATTAGGTCTTATTTTGAGCTTGGGGGCTTAATTTCGGGGGTCAAAACATCTCGAAATCACCTGTAACTTCGGGATTCACTCTAAAATCATCATATCTGACGGCCCTGAAAATTTGGTGAAAAGTTGCCGGGACCATGGCGCCCGGAGTGCACACGGTCCCGGACATTTTTCCCGAAATTTTAGGAGCGTGATCCAATCATAAAATAAAGCTTAACCCCAAGAAATTGGCGGGATATTCAATCTCTAGGTCGGCCAAAAGTTGGAATTAAGACCTAGGGTTTCATACATAAGAGCTCTCTTTCTTCATTGGAAAGGATCCGAATTTTGTTTTCAGGAACCTGATATGCAGCGAAAGAGCAGATCTTTGAAGACTTCAGCAACATCCAACATTCATCCATCAAGCATCCATCAATTTCATTCATCCATTTAGGGCTTTGAAGGCATTGAAGAGCAATAAGGGATCACCGATTGAAGATTGGCTTGTACCCCCCCCTTGGGGTTGGGTATGATTTCATGTTGTTTTCATGTCTTTGCATAAGCTTCCTTACATCATTTATATTCATGCTTTAGATCATTCTACATCTTGATTTGGAGCATTTACATTGTCATTTACAAGCAATTAGGGTTTACTTTCTAGGTTGCTCTAGTTTGCTTACTTGCATTTTAGATCTTGCACACACACAAGGTCTGCACACACATTACTTTTACAATACAACTTGGCTATTCGTGGAGGTGGAAATCACCGAAGCGGGGGTTTGACTAAGGCAAAACCCTATATAGCCGCCCAAACACCTTTTCAGATATAAGTGCAGATTTCAGGATTCAGATGACGCTGCAAGTTGCAGATCCGAAAGAAGCAGACGGAGACCGAACCCTATACCAAATTTCAGCACAAAAGACCAGGATAGGGGCGTGGGGCACCCTGGTCCTGCCAGGACAGGGGCACTAGGCGCCCTGGTCCCTAGGACAGGGGCGCTGGGCGCCTTGGTCCCCCTGACAGACAGCAAGTTTTGTCAGTTCGGACAGTTTTCCAGGTTGCAAAACAGCAGTTTCAGGAGCTGTTTTAGGAACAGAATCAGGACAGTGGCGCCCGCGCCCCCGTCCCGAACATTTTCACTCAGATTTTGACTCCGGGTACGCATCTGCATTCTTGTCTTGTCCTTGTGTTTGCAGCTTTCCATTATTTAAGTTCAATTCTGCAATCTTGTTATTAGTTCATACTTGCATTTTGGGGTTAGGAATTGAACTTGCATAATCTTACCTTTCAATTACAACAAAGGAATAGAAACCCTAATAGGTAGCCCGTGGCTCTCTCTTTCACCAAAAAGAAGTAGCCAATTGTGCGATACCTCTAGGCTCTTTCGTATTCTGTAATGTGTGTCAAAAGGTAGGATTAGGACATGTTAGCCTAGTCTCGCTTTTTCCCCACACACATAGAATGTATATTTTAACGAGTATTGTAGGTAGAATTGATTTTATGCTCAAACAATTTGATATTTAAAGCCTATGTCACATTCCATAAAGTTATTCTTAACATAAAGTTTTATGAAATTTATTTTTCTTTGTCTTTAATAGTTGAAAAATGGTGAATGTTTATAGATAATAAATGTTTTATATCTACTTGTTGAAATAGTTGTTTAAAATATACTCATATAATTTTATGATAAAGTTATATCATGAATTGAATTCTAATTTGATAATTGTCTTTTATTAGACCAAAGGAGAAACAAAATCCCTAACCCTATTGCAATGCAAACCCTTAGGCAAAGGCAAATACAACCTCCATTAAGAAAGTAAGAAACAATGACAACTAGGACTCCAAAGTAACTTCCCTCTTACCAACTCTTGCATGAAGCTCTTATGTGTCATAAGCATCTATTATAGAATCCCCCAAATATGGTGCTCCAAACTTGCTAATGATAAAAGATCTAATAACAACTTACAAGTCATAATACAAATTGCTAACATGTGACAACTAATGCGAACTCAAAATCCCACACCTCATTTATGATGAAGTAAAAATATTAAATAAAATATATAAACAATATGTGCAATAAGTTGGAAGAAAATGAAAATAAGTAATAAATAAAATGAAGAATTGTCAAGCCGTGGCATCTTAATTCTAACATGTCTCCTCTAAAATTTGCACTCGTCTTCACATTCTCCCTCTTCAAATTGTTTCCACTTCATTGTTTGAAAATTGCTCTTCTAGACTCATCATATGATTTGTTATACACGCAATAAAAGATGATATCTCATTCTTAATGTATCTACGTGAGAGCTTCATGGAGAGATTTTGGAATATCCATAATATTGGTTCAAAAAATTGACCAAGATGGAAAATGTGACAAATGCAAAAGAAGATTTCTCTTTCAAGTGGCTAGAAAAACATGTTTGTAATTCAATTTGTTGAAGATCCACTCAAATTATTGAACATGTAGAAATATAAGCTTAAGGATAGCAAGCAAAGAACTCTGCACTTTTTTGGTTATTTCTTGTGGGTTTTCAAATGAAAATGATAAATATTTGAGCATGCTAAAATTAAAATGGAGTTTTATTGGTTGATGAAGGAAAATCTTGGAGCACGAACTTCAACCCAGAAAAATAAGGGCAAGTTAGTTGTTAGTCCAAGCAATTTTGGAGTGCAAAAAAAATAAAATTTAACACATATTAAGCTTAGTCGAGTGCACATTTTCTTGAAGGCCTAGTCATTTGTATGGATAATTTTTCTTTGAGAGAGGTCACAAAATATTCAATAAGTTCATCAACATACTACACATAATTTAAAACATTTTGGATGCTACTATTGTGAGAAACCCACTAATAAGTGTTTCTTAGAAACCATTTTACATCATGATTATTTTAAGATAGAATGTCTATTTTCAAGACTATTTTAAGTAAAACTGATTTTATGTTCAAACAATTTAATATTTAAAGCATATCTTACATGCCAACAAGCTATTTTTAATATAAAATTTTATGAAATTTTTTTGTCTTAAATAGTTGAAAAATAGTGAACATCTATGTATAAATTTTTTTTTATCTTTTTGTTAAAATAATTATTTAAAACCCACCTATAAGATTTTGTGATATTGTAATATTGTGAGTTGAATTCTATTTTGATAGTTGTTTTTACTAGACCAAATGAGAAACAAAAGTCCCAACCCTATTGCAACGCAAACCTGTAGGCAAAGGCAAATACAACTTCCATTAAGGAAGTAAGACATGATGACAACCAAGTCGTTAAACAAAAATAACTACACACTAAAGTACCTAAGAGTCAAACCTAAACAATTCCAAACTAAACCCTCTTCAATCTTACACCCTTCACTCGTGTGAGATTGAAAGATAGATTTGAGAAGGCCTCCCATACTTTGTACTATCCAAAAAACATCAACTTCCAAAACCTCAAACCAAAGAGGAAAAAGTGAAGATTCCCCCACAAAGATCCAACAAAGGGTGCATTAGAAACAAAGGAATATCGAACCAATGTTGCAAAACATTGAGCTATTGCTACTAAAGTAGGTTAGACCTAAACTAAAGTTGATGAACAACCAAACTAAGTGATCACAGAATAAGATTTCTACAAATCATCAATAAAAGCCAAAGAAGCAATAGGTGCAAGATCATCAATAGAAGCTAAAGAAGCAATAGGTGCCAATAGGTGCAAGATCATCAACCAACATACATGGATGGTGAAGGGTCCACCACCCCAACAATCATTCGAACATAAGACTTTAAAGCACTCATCATGCCCCACCACTAGAGAATCAAGAGGAAAATCCAAACAGTTTGAACCATCAAAAACATTAAGTATTGAAGAGGATGTCAATGCCACTACAAAGCAAAACAGGTATTCCTACAACATGAACAAGGGCAATCAAAAGTAAGGTACCCAATAATAAAGCATTGCCTACAATGCAAGTGAAGACCTTTGTTGTCAGTAACTTGGGTCCAAGACATATCCTTAACAATCAAAACAACCTCCACAATAAGTTTATCAAAACAACCCCCGCAATAAGTTTTGATAGTTACAAATTTAATATAAACAATAGTTATTGATTACAAATCTGCTTATTTAGTGGAGTGATCATTCAAATTCAATGTAAGCTTTATGTAATTAATCTTTCTAACATTTAATTCTAAATAGAAATAACAAACATATACATAAAGTGTTATGTAATGATTATATACATAAAAATTATAACATAACACATTTTGAAAGTAAACATTAAACTTGTAGCATCGTAATTAAATCTAAATCAAAGCAAGAGGTCAAATAATATATGTTCATAAATGCACATAGTAAATAGAAAATAATTCTTTAACCAAATAAACTAATTGAAATTAATATTTCTGAACAAAGTCTTTATACACACTAGATTTAACGAGAAACAAAATTTATATTCATAAATGTTTAAAGTAAATAGAAAAATGTTCTTAAACCAAATAAACTGTGAGAAATTAATATTTCTAAAATTTAATGACGACAGTTTTTGTTTTAATTATGTATTAGAATATCAGCACTTCAAAATGATTGCATCTGTTCTTTCCACAGATTACATTTGGCCTCGACATTTAAAAACTTCTCTTTAGTATTTTTAAATAATCAATCAACTAAAATTTAAATCTTGTCATTGATGATATAATAAATACAAACATGAATAAATTAAATGAACAAAATATTTATATTTAATTAACTTGATCAGCACTTCCTATACTTGGGCATTAAAAAATTTCTATTCTGTTCTAAGGCTTTCCCATATTTTTAAATTTCCCTGATTTTACGTTTTAAACTCATACTTAAATTCCATTTGCACTTCCAATATGCCTTGTGAAAGAAATGCCATAGTAAGGTATTGACTGTCATACACCATTCTTTGAAACATGGTTGTCTTAGGTTATTGTTACCAAATGCTATCATTTGTGAATATTTCAGATTTAAACTTGCCAACCAACAAGATGCCATGAAATAGGACACATTCATCATGCCATAGGAGGTGGCTGATCTTATAATTTTCTTGATTAGATCTGCAACTTCTGCAAAATTATCGTATATTTTCCTTGATTATACCTGTAAGTTGTAACCATCTACAAATATACATATTTCTGACATTTTCAATTGTACAACTCCATTAGTCGTCCTAAATTCTTTTGAGGCCGTTGCCGAGTAAGATTGTCTATATCAATTCGCTCCAAAAAAGTTGGCACTGTACAATCAAGGAGAGCACGAAAAATTAGTATATAAAATAATGTAAAGGACAAAACAAATGCATAATCATTTTATCCATTTCTGAAGTCCGGTATTTGTATAAAGAGCACAAACATGTGACAGATTTCTGGATTCGAGAGTCTATGATTATCTAAAACAAACGTCTTGGGAAATTTAAACAGAAAATGTGAAAAAAAATTGCAAATACATTGTGCCACACAAGCATTGCATTTATAATAGTTCTCAGATGCCTAACGATATGTCTATCAGTGTGTCCTCCAATGAATTAAACTAAACGTGTACCAGGATTCAAGACACTACTATTTCACAGGATTTGTCCATCTCTTCTTTAGAGATGGGAGGGCCTGACAGGATGTTGGTTAAGAATATTTAGAATGGATTTGCAGTTTATTTTGATGCTGCAGTTTCTTAAATTTCAATTGCTTAAAGTAATACAGTTATGGATAAGCTCAGGATCAATGATGAAAAAATATAGGTGCATATGTCAAATTTTTTGCACAGGTTGAACTGATGGGCTTTCAGGTGCACCTGGAACATACAAGTCTGTTCCTTTGAATGTGAATTTATTTGCCATCCAGGATACAGACATCATTTACTTTTGCAGTTCATTAGATACATAAAATGTGAAATCTTAAGAGTATTTAATAGATCTCAATGTACTGCTATGTCTCCACTCGTAAAGGCTTTAAACTCTTTGATGCGTTTCATCGGTCTGAATGTCCTGATGCGTCTCCTCTAAGACACATTCATAAAGTTCCGAACAGTACAATACTTAAGTACACTAGTTTTTAAAATAGACTTAGCCTTCTGATTTCCTTTTGGGACGGTATGAAAATATCTGATATTGATTTGGCGCCTCTACAGGGCATGGTTTTGAATGCTTTGCTTACTTTAAACACAATAGTTAAAAAAATTATATGGTGGAAAACAACTATACCTCTCTAGTCTAGAGTAATCCAGACACACATAACATAAGAATAAAACACAGGAAATAATATTACATAAAATAATACAGAAAATTCAAAATATAGAAAACAAAAAGTAAACGTAGCAAGGATTTCATATATCATGAATCTGCTTATTAAAAACTCAATGGGCCACATATATCATGAATCTGCTTATTAAAAACTCAATGGGCCACTTAGCTTCGGACTGTTCTCTCTCATGCCGCAGAGGTGCTGCCACTTGGTGGAAGGATGCTACTGATGATCACCTAACAGTTAATGCTCTACTGTAACTGATTCTGTCTCTTCTCAAGAGGATGTTGTCTCCTCCCGAGACGAGGTGCCCCTTACTGCTGTTTGATCTTATCACTGCTGTTGTAGCCTCCGCAGCCCCCGACACTCTACTCTTGTTGCTCTTGCTCCGCAACCTACTCCTAATTTTGTTCCTCTACAACAAAATGTTGTTGTTTTGCAACAGCACACTACTAGTGCTACTGATTGTAACCCTATGGGGCCCCTCCCATATGACCTCTCTTGATGGTCCTAATGACAGTATCGCTTGGATTGGTTTGTCACAGGCGGAAGGGAAAGTCTTCCCCCCTCCCCCAAACTCCTATGTGTCAAGGCTTGGGTGCCTCTACCCCTGCTTGAGTTCGGTTTGGGTTGTTGGCTTGACAAGTTTTTCTTTTCACCTGTCAGCTTGTTAGTTTGTTATGGTAGAGCCGCTTTGGCTAGTTTTGATTTTGTAGCTTTTTGCTGCTACTGCTTTTCTGGTTGGCTTTATGCCCTCTGGGCTGTTGTGTTTTGGATCAGCACCCTTGTTTTGCTGCTTTTAAAATAAAAAACAGTAACAAACATACACAGGCATGATACAAAGTTTGTTTGAAAGGCTGAAATAATTTCCCAACCAACAAAACAACAAAGACTCGGGAAACTCACACAACTGCTACATCAAAGACAGCGCCTCTAGAAATTAATTTTGCCTGCTATTCAACGCACATCTCCTATTCAAGGAGAGGATAGTGGAGAACAAGGCAAAGTAGAAAGGGAATTCCTACAATGCTCATCATCTGAACCCTACCCATCAACATTGGGTAGTGGGGACCGTATAGTCAACGATTTTGTCACTGCACACAATGTTGTTATGGACACCTTTCACCTTCAAATGAGGAAGTGTTTTACGGCTCTTCAGATTCCTGTAGCATTACAAACAAGCAGACAGCAGAGAAGAGATAACAGTACCTGGGTTGGCACCACGGCTTCATAAAAAAGGCGTTTTATAGTTATTCGGATTATTGAAAAGAATCCAATATTCTTCTACAAGAAACTTCACTTCACATTACACATCTACAAACATATCTCATATAGCCTGACATTCCATCTTCACAACAATTTCCTGAGGAGTACCTTTTCCTTAAGATGGAGCGCGTGCAAGGAACTGGGGCGGCTAGGGTTGTGGATGATGCAACAAGGGAGGAGGACAACGGCGACCCAGATGGTGTGCAAGATGTTGAGGGCTCCCTTTTTCCCTCTCTCTGCTATGTTCCCAAGCGGATTGGATGGCGGTTTCTGTCCGAAGCTCGTGTTGGGAGGGTTTGGTGGCAAAAGTTTTAGGCCGTCGTGCTTTGCATGTCATCAACCAAAGATCGCTTCCCTTGCCTGGTTCCTTTGGTCGTTTGGTGGACTGTGGCAGTGATGGCTCCCAGCGGTAGTATTGTCTCGGGGGTTGGATCATTGGCCCTTCCATTTCCTTTGGTTGTGGTCGTTGTTGATGCCCTCTTCGGGTTTGGTTGCAGCTTCAAGGGTTCCTTCCTGTGTTGTGTCTCGGGCTGGACTCGATGCAGGGGACACCCCTTTCTGTTTTATTCTCTCTTCCTTGATGAGGTTATGGCTTCTTTTATTTGGGGCTTTAGGGGTTTTTTGTCCACTGCTGCTCTTTTCTCTATCAAGGAGGAGATGTTCTTTCTATAGACATGGCTCAAGGTCCTAAGGGTGGGAGTGATCTATCTATTTTCTGCACCCTCAATTTTTGTTGAAGATTTGTCGATGGGCTGTCCTCTTCAGTCCAATCATGCCTCTGTTTGCAAAATTTGTTGGTATGCCCTCATGGGTTTTCTCCTGCTTGCCTTATTGAGGTGGCCCTTCCTTATTCGAAGGCGGAAAAGGATGGTGTTGCAGACAACTTCTCTCCTATAGAGGTGGAGTTGAGTCCTACTATGGAGGTTGTGTGGTGCTGGAAGGTGGCTAGAGTTGTCCTTCTGGACTACTGGAGTTCTAGAGATCTTTCTCCTAGCTCTTCAAGTGTTGGGAGCCTGTCAAAACCCATTTTTGAGATCCTTATATTTAAGATGGCTGGGTATGTGCTATGTTTTGCTCTTCCTCCTCTGATCCCTATTGAGGTAGTGATTGTGAACAGCTTTCAATTTCTAGCCATATTCTTGTTCCTTCTGGTTGAGGGAGCCAATAAAAACCCTTCTCCATTTGTTATTTGCCAGTTTTAAAGGGCACACCTTGGTTTCTTATTGTACTTGTTTTTGGTTAAGGGGTGTTGGGCTTGAGAGCCTATTTGCAGGTTGTGGGATCCTGGTTAAAACCCTTTTGTATGGTTGTGGGTGCCAGTCAAAACCCTCGGTGTCTTTCAGGTTGTGGGAGCCTATTTAAAACTCTCTTTTGTGGTTGTGGGTGCCAATCAAAACCCTCAGAGTCTTGTTTCTTTGTTGAGGTCTAGCCTGATTTGTATTGTTCTTTGTTGTCCTGTGGCTGGCATTTCACTCGAGGTTGGCTGTTTGTATTCGTTGTATATCTTTTGATCAGTTGTTTCTTGTTGGAGTCTGGATGCTAGTTCATCCAGGGGGTTTCGGGTCCCCTTAAAACCTGTTGTACGGGGTTTCGGGTCCTCCTCAAAACCTACTTACGCCTTAATAAAAAACAATTTCCCAAGAGGAGTCAATATTTTTCTCCCATTATACTTCAGACACATTACACATCTATAATGTACATATATCTCATGTATCATAATAAACAAGCAAACAAAAGAGTAGAGGAACAATACCTAGCTTTTAGACAAAAGTTTCATTAAACGGGTTTTATAGCTGTACAAGAAACATCAATATCAAAGTTTCATAGGCATAGATACAGATAGAGATAAGGTATTGGATACACATTGGTTATTTTTCATATCAATGCCCTCTCGTTTATCTACACACACACAATAAATAAACAATAAATAATAATAAATGTGTAAGAAAATTAATAAATAATAATCCTATTAAATTTACCAATAATAAATGTTAAACTTATTAAAACCAGGTTGTAGTGTAACAATAATGGTATGCTTTCAAATGTGAGCAACCAAGATTCAAACGTTAGTTTTTTAAGTAAGTAGTGTCAATCAATTGTGAATCCATGGAAGTTGAAGTTGAAGGTGACACAAATTATCATCAATGGTTGTAATCACGGATCGTTTAAGGTTTGAAGGCTCAAAAGTATTATTGAGTGTTCAGATATAGGAGATCAATTCAAAAATATGGTTTTTTCCCATTGCTATGGCGAAAGTGGCAGATAGAATGGCTAATGAAGGTATTTCCCAGCTTCCTTTCTCTGCTAAAGCAAGCTTGTTTCCTCTTCATTTTCTAAATGTAGGAGCTCCCCTACACCTTGCACTATTATGAATTTTACATCTGTTGTGTACCAGCAATTGTTCATACCTAGCTTCCATTCACCCGGTTAAGTGTATGAGGAGCCCTCATTTTTTCAAGAGATTGAGTGGGCAACATCACTGCCCTTGGAAACTTAGATTGCTCCCATGTGCAGAAGTTGTTCGGCCAAGTGTAGAGTGTCAAGAAATGATTAAATGGATTACCATTATTGGGGTTTGTGAAAGTACTTGTGTTCATTGTTTTCTTGCATTGGCGGATTGACTTCTGCAATTTTCCTTGCAGCAATCTAGTTTCTGTGTGTGAGCCTGCAGTGGCCAGAGTTGAGGGGAAAGGTGTGTGTGACTCCCCTTTGTGCAGTCTCTGATAGAAGACGGAAACAGACCTTCTGCATTGGGAAAGGTATGTGTGACTTTGGCAATGACAATGATTACAACTGTTACTGGCAAGATTGTTGTTTGCAGCGTGTGCCATGGCAGCCATCGCAGGAAGTTTCGAGTATAATCTTGCTTTAAAGGTGTTTGGTAAGAGAGTCAAAAAATTGATTTTAGAAAAAAATGTGCTACCATGTGCTGGAGATATTCTTTTTTGTTGGAAGTTCAGAAGATGAAGGAGATGAGCAGCAGAGCTTGGATTGTTGCCTTTCTGATATGAGTTGGAAAGCTTAGGAAAGTTGTTTTCTCCCTCAAGTAGCAGCAAAAAAAAGTGTCAAAATTCAGACAGGATATATCTCTGTATCATGATAATTTTTATGTTATTGTTCCAAATGAATCTTTGGTAGTCTTTAGCAACTTTAGTATGCCCTCACTCTATTTCAGGGGTTTTTCAGAATTCTCTTCATTCCTTCTTGGAAACAGGATCCAAGTGGGGAGCTGAATTCAGTTATCAGTTATTCTACTGTATCTTTATTGTATCTAGACTTGTGAAAGTTTTAAGTGATGCCAGAGATATCCAGGCCCATCTTTCACACCATTAAGTTTTGTTTGTACACGGCTACAGATTACAGTTTATCAACTTCAAAGGCCCTCCATTCAATGTCCCAGCATAACTAAATAGCATATAAAATTATTATAAATTGATTAAGTGCCCCTCAGACCTTATCTTGGGCTCCTGCACTTTTCACACAAGGAAATGGATTACGAAAGGAAGACACACTAATGCTGAATTTGTGAAAAAAACATCAGATCCTCTCCTTCAGCACATATCTCCCTTTCAGATGCTGGTAGAGATGAAGCAAACAGGTCACTAGTAAGAATTTCTCCTTGGCGACGTTTGTATCAACAAGAAGGTAAGTCTCACATTTTTGGAACCAAAGCTTTAGTGCAGCTTGAATCTGGTGATTTTGAGAATGTAGAAGATGCTCCACCTTAAAATGAAGAAGATGCTCCATCTCAGAAGGAAGAAGAAAATCATTTTGCTTCTACAAATATCCTCGCCATTTCAAAACAAATTCCAAGACTTGTAGTCCCAACAAGCATACAGGAAGATTGAAGCAGATTGGAAGCTGTTAACATAGTTAGGGAGCATTCACAGTGAGCTATGGATGCTATTCTGTTCTTACAGCACACTATTAAAAGCTCTTGGTACTTGGTTGAGTTTTTCTGTGCATAGCAGACAATTGTCCTCCTCTTTGGCCACAGTGAAAGTGTAACTAAAGGTCCTTATAGCTCTTTGTCTGTTAAAGATTCTTCAGATTTTTTGAAAAGCTGATTTCTACATTTTCTTTCCGATTACAGTTTTGTTGGGATGTGGGAGAGGGCCCCAATATATTTCCTCCTTTATGAATCAAAGAATATTAATAAATTTTGTTATATTAATAAATTAATCAAATTTAAAAAATTAAAGCATAACTTCAAAAAATAAAAATAAAACATATTAAAAATTCAAAAGCAAAAATTTCATGTTAAAACTTAAAACCTAATCATATTAATGACCTAAAAGTTAAAGTTATGTTTCCAAATGCACACCAAAAAAACAAGTTTCAAGAATAATACCTAGGAGAAACTAGGTTTTAAAACAACATATAACATGACTACTTGTGAATGATGCCTATGTGGGGAAAAAAATGGGTTCCTTGGTGTTTCCATTTTAGCTAATACAATTGAGGGGAGAGGTGAGGAGGATTGAAGGGGGTGGGAAATCTCAAACATGCACAACAGCAGGACTAGAAACACAACAGGGAGGAAGATGGGAAGGACTCAAATTCATATTGAACATATACCCATGTCTAGTAGATTGGTATGCAGCCAAGGGAAGGGAGAATATCCTGCAACTCTAAATTCTAATCAATACATATTGCACATGTACAAATACATCTCCCATTGTATAACAAATAGGCGAACAGCAGGATAGAGATAGATGCATATAGCTTGGCACTACAATTTCACAACTACAGCCCTCTCTAATCTACAAGTATTCCACATACAACCCTTGAGGAACACAGTTGTCCACACACATACCCCTCTTGAGTATCCCTCTTCAGCCTTTGTACACAGAGACTACACACACACCCATTAGCACCTGCAAACTTCATTTCAATTCATCACAATGCTCATCAAAGGATGCCTAGAACTTTAACAACAAACTGTAATATTATGTACTCTACTCATGTACAAAGTTTATGTTAATATTTTTTTCTTTTAGTTTTTAACAGTCCCGAGTTGTTTACAAAAGCTTCTTTAGTAATCCAAAACTCCCCAAAAAAATTTGGTCAACATATCAATTTAGTGATTGGCAAGTTGAAGTGATGTTGGTGATAGTTGTTGAATTAATCTGAGAATGATAACAATGATTCAGTGGAGCACAGTTTTGCTGAAACATTCAAAAATCCATTTAAAATTTAAATACAAAAGATCAGAAAGGAGAGAATGAAAATGAATACGATAATATTAACTTTCATTATCTCCTTTCTGATCTTTTGTATTTAACTGGATTTTTTAATGTTTCAGCAGAACTCTGCTCCACTGAATCATTGGTATCATTCTCAGATTAATTCAACAACTATCACCAACATTACTTTGACTTGCCAATCGCTAAATTGATATGTTGACCAAAAACAAGTTTGGGGTTTTGGATTACTAAAGAAGCTTTTCTAAAGAACTCAGGACTATTAAAAACTAAAAGAGAAAACAATGTAAGCAAGAACATGTCCCCCAAGAACTTCTTCTTTTTCCCACAAATAATTAGTGCAAATACAACAAATTGAGCATCTAGCTTATCCAAACCATTCACTCACTGAAAACAGAGGTATAAATTGATGCATAAAACTGACTAATATACCATTGAAGTAGATGTCTCAAAAATCACTAAATCCTCTTTCATAATATGCATGTATTTACTTTGATGTCCAGTAAATTGTTTTCTTATACTGCTTAATAGAAAACCAAAGGTAACAATATAAAATCAATGAGGCCAAAGAACCAGCAAATACTATTTCAGTCAAAATGAACACCCCGGAGTAACTATAAATCATTGGGATAACAACAAAAACACAATTACAATATCAAACTACTTAAACTTATATCAGTTTAAACTAAGCTATGCTCAGTTCACCGCTAAAATCACAGCTAAACCAACATCAGATTTTTATCTCTATCTTCTATATTGACTTCAAATTCCACAAGGCACATCATGATCTAACAACACACCAGCCTGATGTTCAAGTAACATTTTTCCAATTTTAACAAATTGAACATTATCCAATTGATTTTCAAGTACATTATCAACATATCCACAAATTTGTTCATAATTTAAAGGATAATCATCATTGGCATTTGGTTCTTCAAGCTCACTATCATTTCTTTTTCATGTCTAGCCACCATTCAGCATGAAGGATAACAGATTTGTGAAGAATTATTGCACTATGGTCAAGTGGCTTATAAAATTTATCTTCACGAATGTCCGTAACTATTGTAACCTACAAAGCAGTGAAATAGAAGGTGACTTCATTGCATGAATTGGTAACCTTCTCTTGTCCTAAAAAAATCATTATTTCTACCTCTCAATAACAACCACACAAACCCAATTGAAAAACCAACCAAAATTACACAAATCTTTATTTAACCCCTTAATATACTTTAATAAAAATTTCCCCTAGAAAATCTTCTACTTATTTGCCCCCCAAGATCCCTTTGAAACAGATCCAAATATTTTTTGCATAAGGGCAATCAGAAAAAAGGTGAAGAAAAAAGGTGAAGATAAAACGCTTCAACATTACAAAAACAAAACACCTAGACATAGGAAAACCAAAAAAAATGAAAAGATCTAATAGCAAGCTTCTTAAACAACCACCACCATCTAAAGCAAGCTTTCTTGGTTCAATCCAAGAAGACCAGATCAGTTTAAAGACAAATTTCCTATCATGAGAAGATAAACGAAGACCCCATTTACTGTTCAAAACATTTATCATGACATACATAGCTATGTTCCACAAGAACACATCCACAACCCTAAAACCAACGTCCCCATCCCCGGTGACAATTCTAGGATGGCAGGGACTTCCCTTGGTCATCCCCCTTTTTTTCCAAATCACAGAACATCACTCAAACATGTCCAATGTTGCCAACACAAAAAATCTTGTAAACATTTTTTGGGTCTTTTGTTCAATAGCAACTTGTTTAGGGCAAGTTTTGATTGCTTGGAGACCACATGGGTTACGTCGCAAAGCCAAACATTGTTTGTCAAAAAGTCATTAGTTCCTCTCTATTGTCAAATCTGCAGGTGTGGTCAAAGTGAACAAGGTTAACTCAATTTTGATTGTTCTTATATGTTACAAGTTAAGCCATATGTTATTGTTTGTTTAGATTGTCCCCATATGTTAACTTGTTTTAATTGTTTATTTAAATGTTAACCTTACAAACAAAGTGAACCAATAAACAAGCAAAGTAATCAAGCTTAAAGCTTTGGCCATCATAGACAAATATCTCATTTACAAGTTTGGAATAGAGAATTTATTTATTTTTCTCTTCCCAATATAGCATATAGCATAGAGCCATTCATAAACAAGTCACCAAAGTCTTTTAGCCCTTTAGAGAATGAAAAAGTTACATAAATCTAGATTATGGGTGGACTGATGGAGTTGACTATTGGAGGATACCAAGTAGGTTCTTGAAGCTATACAAATACAAGTACTCATGTGCAAGAGAGGATAGGTCAAACCTTAGCAAGGAAGAGTATATGCAAAGCATAACAAATAGGGAATTCTATGGCAAAAGGAGGAAGGGTGATGAATCATACCACAATAAATGATGTGTACATCGAGAAACTGGAGAAATTGCAAGTGCAGTGTTTGCAGAGGAAGAATCAAACATCTAGTGTAGAGTTGAAGGAAAGTTAAGGTCAACATTTCTAAACATTTGTGTTGGTGTCAGAGTGAATTTACACCAAATTCTTGAGGTTATGGCTCAGAGGTGGTGACAATGATATTTTATCTTGAGGCAACTTGCAATGAGGACCTATACAAACTGCTAATCATTAGGGCAATGCAATGAGCTATGTGCATATTGCCACACTTGTGGAGCTGAATTTTCATCCTCGAGAAGCATGCAACGATGACCTATACAAACCATCGACCATTGAAGCAATACAATGAGTTGTAAGCATACTGCCAAAATGGTGGAGCTGATGTATAGGCAAACCATTGCTTAAGAGCCAAATTAAGGATGGACAAAGGAACAAGTGAGGAATCTACTTTTTAACTAACCCAAAGAGTTTGATGCAAGAGCATCCGAGAGAATCTCGAAGATTTGAAATTGGATGTTGTGTTACAAAGAGATCCATTGGAGAGTACCACATTTCATTATCTAGCCTTATGGTTTGGAGATGATAGAGTGGGATCTGTGTTAGTTTGTCAGATGAGGGAGTCATTGAAAAGTGCTACATTCTACTACACTTGAAAGTTATGATTTGTGGTTTGGAAGGAGAGTATGTCTACACCTGTCAAATTCCAAAGTATCTATAGTTGAGCTTCCACGAATAGGAAGTTAGACATGATTAAATAGTTATCTTGCAAGTTGATTGACTAGGTTGCTATTTTGAATTGACATGCCAAAGGTTTTGTAACCTGTGCTCACTAGAAATAGTGTGTGGATGATTGATTGGACCAAATATGTATACATTGAATAACGCATAGTGCATTCTTTCTTCTAGAGTAACATGTGGGTTTTTGGGTCGAGCCTATTACTCATTTAGGTGAAGGCTTTATGATTGTGACCAACACAACTTGTCTTGGAGTGTTGTGTATGATATATAAGTGTGACCTTTGATTGCTCCAAGGTAGAAGAGAGGGGGAAGGAGAACCGCGAAGCAAGAAAGAGGTACCAAAAGCAGGAGAGAGAGCAAAATTGGAAGACAAAAATGAGAAGCACGATGTCAAAAATGAAATTAGCGACACACTAAGCAAATGAAGGATGGAGACATGGGCTATTCTACATAGGTGCCATAGTGTTTACTTTGTATTACTATAACCCTAGGCTCCAACCTAGCATGTATGAAGCCCTAGGGGCAAATGTAATTAGTTTTTTTGTGATCTAATATAAGAAAGGAATCTTGAGGCTGGATTTTCTTTCCTTTAGGGTTTTTCTAGAATAATTCTTGTTTCTTGAAGCTCTATTGTGCCAATTTTTCTTTGCATATTATTGTTGTTTATGTTCTACATGTGTTCCAAATCATCAAGGTTGCAAGGCTAGACAATCCATTCCAAACCCTCCATCCTTGATTGCATCAAACAAGAGACAAAATCTTGTTGTTACATGAAATGTTCCACCAAAAGGATCTAAAACAAATGTTGTTATCCTTTCTAAAAGTTTCACAGCCTATGATAAGTTGTATGACAAACTCCTAAGCCTTCCTTATATTACAAAAAATAGTTTCCTATTGGTGTCAAGAACTTAATAATAATAAGCAAATCATGAGGATGGAGTCCATTCCATTCCTTTTCATGTTGGGTGACTACATGGCATTTATTATTTCTAATAAGGACCTTCAAAGGTTCGAAGGCCCAGAATGTACTTGCCCTTAACAAAATTTGTTTGAAAAAAGGATATAACCTTTAAAAAACATATTTTGGTTATCGAGGCAAAAGGTCCTTAGACATGTTTTTTACCTCAACAAGACAAAATTGAGCAAAGAAAAGACACAAAGACCAATTTGCAAAACATGATTCAATTTTCAATCTTATTCCAAGCTTCAGCCATGTAGATGAAAACATCATCGTTTAAATAAGATCATTCAAACGAGTTAGTTGCAATCAAAAATAGTCAACAAGGGATAAAATAACAAGTATCCAAAGGATGTTGGATCTTCCTATACCTTTGCGTATCCCTCACCATAGACATACCCACTTGAAATCTTGTAAAGGGTTCCAAAAGGGGATTCTTAGTGAATTCTAAAAGATCTAGTCATTGTATAAAATCTATCTAGATCAGTTCAAATTTGGTCTGGTCTAAATACAAGACCACATTGAGCCTTCCCTAGGTGCTATCCAAGATCTCACAAAAGACCTACAAGTTTGTTTGAGATGAACCCGAGTGTACCCATAGCAAATTTGATGGGGATCGACACTTAGATGACAAATTTGCTTTTTTATTAAATTTGCTTGACTTCTAGGTTTAACTAAAAAGCCAAAAATGACTCCTTAAACCCTAAGATGTGGATTCCACTACATTTTGAAGACAAAAACAAAGTCAAATCTCTTAATATGAATGCAAAAAACAAATCTCTTATTGTGAATGACTAATGATGTGCACCATGAAGGTCTATGTGGTTTTAAAGGTTTTCATTTGGGCTTGGCATGGGAGCCTCTCACCTCGACCTAAACCCATATCGCAACAAGGAATGCATTAGGCACATTTCCCCAAACCCCACAAGGGGCATTGTCGTGAGACCCCTACAAGGGGCATTGCCAATTGACCCCACTAGAAGCGCTACCCCTCAACCCCAATGGGGCATTACCCCCAATGAACTCATTTGATTTGCCAAGTACTCTCCAAGTCTAAGTTTGCAAACAATGCTTCCATGTTTGCATACAAGTCTTCATCTCCAATATCATCATCAAATTGGACAATCTTCCCTAATGTTACTTGATACTTGTATGGACAAACCGAAAACGAATCCAACCCCAAAAAACATTTTGATTAAACCCAAACCAATATCGAGACCAATAACTTAGCATAAAATGATGGAAAAGTAAAGAATGGCTTAATGCAACAATCAAATGTATTGTACAAGCATGTCACAACAAGGCAAGCTACAAAAGACCATAGAAATGCTTGTCAACGCAACAATGCATTTGAAGACTCAAAATTTAGAGATTCGCATGCAAGGTTTATAGGCTACTTGAAAACAACTAAAGGAATATGAACCAATAAATGGCATGTAAGTAGTAGAAGAAAAGTTAAGTAGTAGAGAAAGGATGTTGAAAACAACACAAGTAGAAGTCGAACATTTCCTTTAAACATAAATCCAAGAAAATGTTTCATTTACTAAGCTAGTTGGAGAAAAAGGAATGAAGAGCCATGGTTATATTGATGTCCACAAAAGGTCAAAACTAGCCCCATGGGACTCAGAAAGCAATATGTTAGGAAAAAATAAGGATTGTATGGGTTGGAAGAGCAATATATGGTGTGAAATGAAGTAGAAAAGATGTATATAGGAAACAATAGAAGTAGAAGAATGAAGTGAAAAAAGGATAGGAATAGATGGTGTGGAAAGCACTAAGAGAAAAGTAAGTACAAATAATTATATATGAAACAACATGAGTAAAAGTACAATGTTAAAAAGGAATAGGAACACATTGTGTGTAATGTAGTAGAAAAAAATTAAGTAGAAAATACATATATATGAAACATCACAAGCAAATGTATGAGTCAAAACATTTCATTACACATTGCCCCAATAATAATCAAGAAATCAAAAGAGTATGTAAGAAACAAGCTTAGACTAAAAATATGAACAACCTTGAAAAGAAAACACAAAATCTCATTGAATTCCATCCCACTTATGAACACTACAAGAAAAAAAAGTATGTTGAATGCATAAACACTTATAGCCTAAACATGCACCAATTCACATCACTCAAATGTGAAACCCACATATGAACAAGACGAGAGAATTCTAGAAAATAGAATACTTGCTGCTCAAAAAGTTGAGCACCCACAGCTAGCCAAAATAAACCAAGCAGCCGCATGGGAACCTGCCCTTTTAGTTCACTATCAAAAAGATCTCACAACAAATACTTAGGCAAAAAACTTAAGAAAAATGTATGCATGAAAAAAGAGAAGACACATGGAGCCCCTTCGCAAAAGAATAATACCTTAAAGAGAATATGTCATGTGCCTCGTGCTTCAAGATAATTTAAGCCATCAACCAAACTTCGTGCGTTGACTGAGTGAACTTGCTTTACCAGTGTATCTTACATTGGAGCAAAACCGTTTAATGGTGTTCTGTTGAACAGATGCATTGATCGATAGCTCAAGCTTTGGCGAGATGTTTTCTGTAGCGAAAATCATCACATGGGGAATTCTAATGTCATGATGATCATAGAGAACATATTGGGCACATAGGTTTGGTCTAGAATTTCTGCTTATAAACCTGCTTGCGTTCCCACTTGTAGTTGCATCGACACAGAAACCCGCATTCTCAACAATCTGTGAAGGTAAGACCGTGACATCCTCATCCTCAACTATTCCATGAAGGTCACCCCAATTTCCTTCCATTGGTATGGATGCAATTGGAAACATCATTTCGCTTGGGGAGGCATACGAAGTGGGATCTGCAATGAGATTTCCTGTGTATTCTGTGATAAAATCCCCTGCCTCTATAAAATCTTCTGATCGCACACCCCAACGATTTCTTGGAGTTCTAAAGACATCAAGCTTATATTTCAATCCATGTTGAGAAACCCTATTCCGGCAGCTCGGTGGGCACCGGCAGCAAGGACCGCATTCGTAAATTACTGGCTCGCTTTTAACAAGCCTCCCATTCAGTGTGTAAGGGAATTTTCCTCCATTCCTTCTGGCGCAAAGACACTCCTTATCATCTGTACATCCTTCTAAACAGCGGCAACCTTCCGGAACAGCAGGTTTGCTCAACCACTTAGGATATTTTACAGTACGTACATACTTGAACTCGCCTAAAGCATATACATTATCTACAGAATTTACAACAGCGATGGGGAACTTATCTTGCCCTTCTGCAATGTCTTCTTTAATTACAGCAACTTGATTTTTGCGCTGTGAATTGCGCTTAAATTGGACGACATTAGAAAGTAAAGGAGGCTGACCTTGTTGTCTCTTGAGCCTGAACTTGTAGACCCAAAACCCTGACCGTCCCTTATCGGTCCACCAATTCTCAACCATGTACAGCCCATCATATCTAAAGCTGTGGCATTCCCTATCACTGGACATGCATTTTCTGATAACCCTCACAGGTTTCATCTGCCGGTAGCTATTGACCAGGGCCTTATTCCCCTTGGTGAGTTCTTGATCCTTAATTTGTTTCTTACTCTTTTCATAATCATTTCCACCATGCCCGGTGTATATAATCACTTCTCCATTATCAATATTGTCTTCGTAACCGCCAGCTAACAGAATGCTGGTGACTAGCGTAACCCCTAGTTCTGTTTCTTCTTCTCCAAGGAAGTCAATACCAGCCTGAGGTGGTCTGTGCATGCCCAACATATTCAGCATTACTCGCGACTGGAATTCATATCCAACTGGAATTCCCGGGACATGCCCTAAATGTTTCTTTGGAAGACTTTCCCACCATGATCTTAGGACGTTCACTGCTTCCTGATGCAGATTGGCCTTGCTCTGTGCAGAAAAAACACGACCCGCTGCCTCCTCCTTTTGTTCCAGCCATCTAAGTAGTGCATAATATTTGGACAATAAAAACCTTACTCTCTCTTCAGTTGACATTTCTTGTCCTTCACTTTTTCTTTCAGAGTTACCGCTCAATCTCGAATCTCTCAGGTCCATTTCTCCTCCATTTCTTTTCTCTGCATGTTCTGAGCCTATGTATCTCGGCACTTCTGCATCTTCCGAGCCTCTGTATCTCAGCACTTCTGCATCTTCCGAGACTCTGTATCTCGGCACTTTTGCATGTTCGGAGCCTCTGTATCTCGGCACTTTTGCATGTTCGGAGCCTCTGTATATCGGCACTTTTGAATGTTCGGAGCCTCTGTATCTCAGCACTTCTGCATCTTCCGAGCCTATGTATCTCGGCACTTCTGCATGATCGGAGCCTCTGTATCTCAGCACTTCTGCATCTTCCGAGCCTCTGTATCTCGGCACTTCTGCATGTTCGGAGCCTCTGTATCTCGGCACTTTTGCGTGTTCTGAGCCTCTGCATCTCCGCACTTCTGCATCTTCTGAACCTCTGTATCTAAGCACTTGTGCATCTTCCGAACCTCTGTATCTCGGCAATTTTGCGTGTTCTGAGCCTCTGTATCTCAGCACTTCTGCATCTTCTGAGCTTCTGTATCTCGGCACTTCATGTTTCGTAATCTCAGGTGCCAGCTGTTCTTTAATTTTTATCGTTGGCTTATCATTGCCTTTGACAGCGCCCTCCTTTATCTGAGAATACCGCTCCCTGTGGTACTCTCTATACTCACGCGTCTTCTTTCTTGCAGCGATGTGTTCCGGAGGCAACACGAAAGAAAGAGGAGAAATATCGAGCGCTTTATCAGCAGACCCTCCACTACCTTCAGCCATCAAACTACGCCCTGCCCTACCTTCCATGCATGCATTTGAGAAGAATTCTCAGACTGAGAAGCTGCTGAAATTGTTGCACGCAACTGTCTTAAATAGAGTGGCCGTCCACATGCAATTCTTTGGCGGCCGACTGCATGCAATTATTTTGGCGGTGTGATCTGTCGGCGTGAAGATCATACGACGCAATTAAAGCCCAAATTTCTCGGGGCTCGAAATGGATTTTGGGCACTGAAACAAGATTTGTTCAAGTTACTGTTTAAAGAAAGTATAACATGTGAATTCGTAGGTGATTTGAGCAAATGTCCACCGGAAAAGCATCAAGATTCAATGGCACCGTGCATTTAAGCCATACCTCCGATCACAAAGAAGATATACCGTTAATACGAGTACGACTTGACAATCTTGAAATGCGTACAAGAAAGGAGTGAAAATCAAGAAAACGGATTTTTGACTGAAACCATGCTCATATTTCCACCCTTTCCCCTTTCATGGATATGGCCTGTGCACCGAGAAAGAGTGTGTTCAGTAGGTATATAGGGGAAAGGACCCAGTAGTTGAGCATGTTCCAATTGTTGTGAGGGTTGTTGATACCTTTTGTTCCAAAAATTGAACAAATAAAACCTATTGTTTGAAACAAAAAATATCAATTTTTGTTAGGAAATGTACCAACAGTTGTTAGGAAATGTACCAATAGTTGTTAAGAAATGTACTAATATTGTAAAAAGTAACCAATCAGGTGATGCCACATCGGCTGCACAACTATTGGGGTCTCTTTTGCACGCCTATTGGTCTCACTTTTTTTTGGGGCTGTTTTGGACACCTTGGCAAAAAGCATGCTGATGTGGCATCATATTTGATGATGTGGCCCTGAAACCTTAGTTATAAGCAGGGGACTTGCCAAGTAAGCTGCTGTAAAAAAATCGGAGTGATTCGAAATTTCCAAGTAGGATTTTGAGAAGCGTGAAGTTAGGGTGCACGACTACTGGGTCCTTTCCCCTAACTAAAGAGGTAAGGAGGGTCCAAAATACGAACAATTTACAGTGGTTTTTGCTCTGGAATTTGAAAAGGAATGGACCGAATGCCACCTGGCCCTTTCAAAATGCGCCAGCAAAAGAGCGCGCAACCAAGCGCCAAACAGAATTTGAATGAAACTCAAAAGGAAGCTTCTCTCTCACGCTTCCGCTATACTTGGGTACGATCTGAACACTGACAAAGACTAGGTATGGTCATTTCTGCCCAAATTTCCTTGACTGCCAAATTGTACGGGACTGTTTGAATGCACTGTAATGAATCTCAATCTTTCTTTCATTCATTCAACGTTTATAAATATCCATTGAACCGTAAGGAATTCGACATTGGTAACTGAAGCGTGCCTGACCAATATCGAAATTCCACAAGTTTCGCCGAAATTTGGAGGGTGGTGTTTATATGGTTTAATGGGCTCTTAAGTATTTGTGAGGGCCATAACGTTTATATGTTTCAACGTGCCTCCACTAATTATTGATTATGGGGTTGTATGACTACCGGTCATTTATGGAAATTCCACAAATCTCTCCCTAATTTCGAGGATGATGTTTTTTAAGACTGGGGTCTCATAAAAGGGGTTTCCTAAAAAGTAGAGCAGAAATTTCACAAATCTCTCCCAAATTTCAAGGATGATGTTCTTTAAGACTCGGGTCTCATAAAAGGGGCTTCCTAAAAAGTAGAGCAGCCAGATTTTGTAGGAATATTTGCAAAGAGTATGGGAATATGCGAATACAAGTCATAATAGAGTTTAAGCCCCTTCCATGGGACCTTGACGTAAGTACATGGTTTAATGGGCTCATAAATATTTGCAAAAAGTATAGTGGCTAAAAATATGGGAATATGTGAATACAAGTCATTTTGGGGTGTTTTAATGACAATAGGTCTTTATTTTTGTTGTTTTCTTTTCTACAAATAGAAGTTTTAGGTAGAAGTTAGACATCATTTCTTGCATGTTTATTATGATGGTTGTTTATTGTACACATCTAGAAATTTGAGTTGTTTGTTAAGAGAGTTGGAGCAAGGTGGTGTGTTTATGGAGAGCATGGTGGGTAAAATTATGGGAATATATGAATACAACTCATTTTGGATGTTAGATATTGAGAGTATTTAGGTTATCTTGAAAGTTGTAATGACTATTGGTCTTAATTTTTGTTGTTTTATTTTCTATATATAGAAGTCTTAGGTAGAAGTTAGACATCATCTTGTGTATGTTTATTATGATGAGTGTACACACTTAGAGACTTGAGTTGTTTGTTGAGAGTGTTGGAATAAGGTGGTGTACACCTTGCATAATGTTTACAATGTTTATTTTATTATTATGTGTGGTACTCTTAAGGGGACCTAAAATGGATGTGCATTAGGAATTAATATTTTTAGGGCCACTTTATGTGTTAAATGTAACACTGGTAAATATATTTAAAGAGACTTTTAGATAAGGAAAATATATTTAATTTAATATTATAAAAATATTAATAAAGTGAAAACTTAGTACCCGGATCAACGGTTTTGTGAACTTATGGTTTTGAATCAAGTTGTATTTGTGTGAGCTTGATTCTATATAAACAAGCACATGTTTAGTTGTATTTGTATGAGCTTGGTTGTGTATAATTCTTCTATTCATATTAATTAAATAATTAAGAATTATTTAATTAAATTAATATTTTTTCTTTCATCTATAATGATTAAATAATTTCAGTTATTTAATTATTTTGATCATCTTATATATTAATTAATTATTTTTTAAGTATTTAATTAATTTATTATTTTTCCATGACTGTTAATTAAATAATATAGGGTTGGGGGTCTAGCTCGATTGGCGAGAGCTTCCAATGGTGAAGCACGAGGTCTAATACCTGACACACTACAGTTTATAGGGGATGTTATACCCGATTCCTACAATCTAAGAAAATAATAATAATAATACAATTATTTAATTCATTCATCTTTTCGCACACTATAAACTAACACTTCTTCCAAAATTAAATAAAATTTAAATAATTTATTTAATATTATTTTCCACCAAAATAGATAAAATTAAAGTACATCACAACGTCGTCGTTCCATTTTTCTTTAGCGCCTAGGGTTTTCGCCCAAGTCGGGGGTGTCGCCATGGTGATATGCCTCCTGCTCATTATGGACATTTTTCTTACTCAATTGTGGCTTTTGTGGGTAGACACACGAGGTCGAGCGCTGTGGAAGGTTTTGTTTCTATGAAACATGGCGATGTGAGGGCGAACTCGATTGGTGGGAGCCTACCCTAGCGTGGACCACGTTCTCGATTGGAGGTTGAGGCGTAGGATAACTCTAAGACAAACATATTTCATGCAACGTTTGATGCCAGGGATGGTAGTGGGATGCCTGGCAATTTCAATGCAACTAGTGAAGGGGATCATTGGTATGGTGAACCTTTTGTGTGTGGAGGGGTGAATGTGTGAGATTTTGCCAAGATCAAGAGCTCAATGAAATGTGCAAATAGAGACAAAATATAGGACAAGAATAAATTGTATTCTCATCAATAGATAGATGATCAAAAGATCAATAGTTGTTCATACAATGAATATGAGCCTACATATATAGGCAAGGCAATATGGATATGTGAGCACACAAATATGACATGTGGCTCAATAAGAAACAAGGGTAGGTAAGAAATAGTTGTGGGTAGGTAGGAGAAACAATAAAATATTCTACATGAGGTGGATCACCCACCGAAGGTGGAATTATCACTCCACAATAAGTGGATATGATAGGGTAATAACAAGATCAATGTCATAAAAGGTGGAAATTCTCCTACACACACTATCCCAATGTGGCACAAACACCCAAGTGTCTCATACCCAAACTACTATG
This sequence comes from Cryptomeria japonica, assembly GCF_030272615.1. NCBI lineage: Eukaryota > Viridiplantae > Streptophyta > Pinopsida > Cupressales > Cupressaceae > Cryptomeria > Cryptomeria japonica. The sequence goes on from NC_081406.1 coordinate 534,351,428, forward strand.
AAATGCATTTCCTAAGTAAACTTAAGTAAGGTGTAATAATATCCAACATGAATAATTATTTACACCAACACCCCCCCTTAAGTGCAACTTAGGGGAATGCACTTAAATCTACAATGCAGCTAAGCAATGCAAGATGGATCCCGGCTACAAAGTCCCATGTGAGGAAAAAGTCCTCCCCCATATGAGAGAAGAAGAGAAGCTAGGTAGCCCTCCCTCAATGTAGAATCAGTGCCAATGGTAGAAGCTCGAAGATGAATGAAGAAACTGCTCCATGAACGTCGAACAACATTCCTCCCCTTAGGAAGAAATAAAACCAAAGGTGTATCCATGAAGTCTCCCCAATCATGAAGGGAAGAGGTATGAAAAAAACTCATGATGAAAGGAATATCTGAAACCTTCTCAAGTGTCCCCATGTCGAAGCTGAAAGATACCCCCTCCAAAGGTGGTAAACTGCTCCACGCTGCTGAAAAAGGTACTCCAAGATCTGGTGGAGATGGATGTAGAACATGTCCCAAAGACTCACATGTCTCCTTTAAACATAAAGAGACCTCCTCCAACTTTTGTATCTAAGAATCCACAATCATATCAACCTTGAAAGAATGATCATGTAGAGAATGGACAAGAGGGTCAGAGTATTCCCTCGCAACAATCGAAGAAGGGTCATCTTCATCAAAGAGAAGATGAATATCATTAATAATGTCTCCCAAATCTGCAATGTAGGATTCCACAACAAACTTGCAATGTCTGTCAAGTACTCATCCCGTGAAACTGAAGCTGGAAGACATGGAATATCTTGTTGCACTGAATCACATGAAGGCAAAATTGTCGCACTATCTACATCATCAGGTGCAATAGGTGATGTGATATCAATAGGAGGAGATGAAACACAAGGCTCAAGAATGGGGTCACATGTGAGAATCCCCATGTTCAAGTACCCAAAGTTCTCCTCAAAATATGAATCATCACAAGAAGTGTGATCATCGTGTGTAGAGTCATCATATGTGAAATCATTATCATCAACAAAACCTGAAAAGGAGTATAACTGAGATGCATGATCAACCACCCCAGTCGTAATGATAGCTCTAGTCTCCAAGTCTCTAATGAAAACTGACTTAGGTGTGAACTCCACAATTCTCTTAGTTGCCCCATGTGTGATTTGATAGATGGAAAGAAGATTGTTTGTCAAGCGGGGTACACACAACACATCATTGAAGGAGTTATCCCCAAGAGCAATAGATCCTTTTCCCAATCACATCCATGTATGTACGATTGCCCATCAAAATCTACGGCATGGTGCAAGGCTCAAATGTAGAGAACATAGATTGCGAAGATGCCATATGATGAGAAGCCCCTGAATCTAGAAGCCATCTCCCAAAATCATGACTTGTAGTAGAAAAAAGAGATTTTCATTTTCTTGTCCCAAAAGAGTGAGTCTTCCCACTTGTAGAAGCCATGAATGCTCTCCCTTTTCCTTTTGAATGTGTGGAAGTGGAAGTTGATTAATCATCCTTCTTGTAGACATTAGGCAAATCAATGTCATGCTTTTTGAAGATGTGTGTGAGCTCATCAATCTTCTTAGAATGGCAATGATGCTCCTCATGACCAAAAATTTTACAATAGGCACAAGTAGGTCTCTCCCTCTTTGGTGAATTGTCCCTCCTGGAAGAGGATGAATCTCCTTGTTGTGGAGAAGGTGATGCTTTGTCCTTAGGCTTTGATTGTCATTTCTTCTTGTTTGAGTTGTCCTTTCCTTGATTTCCTTTGTTCCCTTGATTTGCCACTAATGCTTGAGACTTATAAGTCTTAAGAATGCCCATGCTTATCAACTTAGTTTGTTCCATCATCAACATTTCAGTGAAAGCATCAAATATAGGCATTGTGTAGCTTGAACCCATTGTCATCCTATGGGGTTGGAAACTAGAAACAAATGTTGTATATTCTTGTGGAAGTTTGCCCATCAAATTGAAGATCGATTGAGTATCCTTCTTATCAATGCCACGATCCTTGAGTTGTGCCCTCAACTCTTTTGCCTTAGTGACATAATCTTGTATAATATCAAAGTTCTTGGGATCTAACATGGTGAGATCACTATCAATCTAATATCCCCTAATCTCATCAACTTGACCATACAAGTCTTGAAACTTTTGCCAAGCATCCTTGATTAGAGTATATTTCTCAATATGAAAAATGAGATCCTTTGATACATACTTTCTTAAGGTACCAATTGCCATGATATTTTTAGTGAGCCAATCCAAGTGACCAACAGGATTAGTGGGAGCAACAATAGTTCCATCAATATAATGAGTTAGTCCTTTTTCCATAAGTTTACTCCATGCATGAATTTTCCAAGTAGCATAATTTTGAGGAGTTAAGAGAGGAAACTTAGAAGAACCCATAGCAACAAAAAGGAAGGAACACAAGAGCACAAAAGCACAAGAGACACCCCCCAAATTCAATCAATCAAAGTAACCCCCCCCCCCAAAAAAAAAAAAATGAAAAAAAAAATGATGATTTTGGCACTTTATATGTAGTGCATGTACAATAGGCCACTTGCAAACAATGGCAAGGTGGACTTTTGATTTTGTTTTACAACTTCCCCAATAGGCTAAGAACTACAAAGCAAAAGACCAGCAAGGTAGATCTATGCAATACAAGTGCCAAATTGGACAAAAAAGACCATATGTTGAAAGTACAATTTCTACCCAAAATTACTGCAAACAAATGATAGCATATTATGAGAGTAGATGAAAAATTATGCACTTTCAAATAAAACGGCACCTGAAAAGGAGTTCGTATGACCCCAAACGGAGTCCTGGAAGTTGCAGAAACAGGGATTGGACAGGTACAGTCACCAAAAACTGATATTTCTGAAAAATTTGTCCATAAAAATTAGAAAATAATTCCACCACGAGAAAGTACACGAAATTCTAGCCCATTTCAAAAAACAATGCACCAAAAAAGGAGCAAAAATGAGCAAGATATGGCCATTTGAAGTTGAACTGCAAAATCAAAAAGCTCAATAGAGGGGGCCTGCCAAATTTTTTTAAAATGATGATGTCATCAAGTCACAAGGTTAAATTTGACAATCGTATTGTCGTCGCGAAAACTTCACCTCCCTGTTGACCGAGCATCCATACCGTACAGACTGCTGACGTGGCAAACTCCGATTGGCATGTAATGCTAACATGTCGTATGGAAAGTCCGATGTGGCAAGTACAACATGGTGATGTGTCATACTGTACTGCTGACGTGGCGCCCAAGAGGTGACGGCATGGCATTATCCACGTGGCAGGGGCAGCGGGGTCAGCGTGGCAGTGGTCGTGGCTCAGGGTCCGCATGGCGGGCAGAGGCGTCGGCAGCAGGGCTGCGTGGCAGAGTAGGTCAACGTTGACGGGTCAGTGGGGCCACCGCCAAGATGGAGGGTGCAGCAGTGAAGATCGGCGGCGGATAGACCAGCCGCTGCAGGGGCTGCCAAAAGTGGAGATCGATCAGGGCAGCTATTGGGAAAGACAACGTCGGGCAAGGTGGATCTGGCGATGACAGGTACGGCAGTGACAAGTGCAGAGCCTACAAAGTACAGCAGTCGGCGGGGGGAACACCCTCGGTAACAATAATAAATTTTATTTTATTTTTGAAAAAAATCCCTTACACCTTTTCCTTTTTTTTTCTGCCGAAAATAATATGAAATTTTTGCAAAAAAAAAATATGTTTTTTTTGAAAAAAAAATTTGAAATCCATACCGCCCCGCCCAAATTGGGCAAAAATTTTCTCTAAGCTCCAAAATTGACTTTCACCCAATATAGGCGAATTTATAGTCAAAATTCATGGAAACGGCCACCCAGATGCAATGGCGAGGTCGGATCTGGTCTAGGACGCCTCCAAAAGATGTTGCTCCTCAAATATGCCTCTTGACACCACAATAATGCCTCTCAAAGACAAATCAATGACGCTCTAATGGCTTTGATACCATGTGAGATTTTGCCAAGATCAAGAGCTCAATGAAATGTACAAATAGAGATAAAATATAGGACAAGAATAAACTGTATTCTCATTAATAGATAGATGATCAAAAGATCAATAGTTGTTCATACAATGAATATGAGCTTGCATATATAGGCAAGGCAATATGGATATGTGAGCACACAAACTTGACATGTGGCTTAATAAGAAACAAGGGTAGGTAGGAAATAGGTGTGGGTAGGTAGGAGAAACAATAAAATATTCCACATGAGGTGGATCACCCACCGAAGGTGGAATTATCACTCCACAATAAGTGGATATGATAGAGTAATAACATGATCAACGCCATAAAAGGTGGAAATTCTCCTACACACACTATCCTGATGTGGCACAAACACCCAAGTCTCTCATACCCAAACTACTATGAAATGCATTTCCTAAGTAAACTTAAGTAAGGTGTAATAATATCCAACATGAATAATTATTTGCACCAATAGAATGAGAAGGTGCATTTCTAGAAGTAAAATGTTAGAGCAAGGGAAAGAGAGGGAGCCAACAAGCATGAGGGGTTAGTGGGTGTTATTTCGGGTGTCCCAATCCCAAAAAGACCGACTGTATGTCTAGGGGCAAAAATTGTGAACGAAGTTAGAGAAAATGAGAAATACTTTTCGAAGTTGGGTCTAATTAGAAGATTCAAGGGATTTTGGCCAAGTTTGTTTGAAATTCATAAGTGGGTCATAGAGTTTTGGAATCCCATCATTGAGGGAGATATCCATATTCTTCCTAGAGTAAGAGATTTCTTTGTAGTTGTTTTTAACAATGAATGGGACATGAAGAAGATCATCTGTGAGTACCAATGGAGTTGGGAGGATAATTTCCAACTTTTATTGAACCGTGGTATCGGGCTTTCAACCCTACTATGAAATCCTTTGACAAAATTCCAACTTGGGTAAGACTTTCATATATTCCTTTGCAATTTTGGTTTGAATCATGTTTTGAAGTTATTGGAGACTCTCTAGGCAAATTTTTGGGAGTGGATGATGCTTCATTAAGGTTTTTGCACACTACGTTTACTTGTATTTTAGTTGAGATGGACTTGAAGAAAGGTTTTCCTATGGGTTTACTTTTGAAATCTGTAGAGGGTTGTTGGTTACAACTTGTTGATTATGCGGGCATCCCATTTAGATTTCATACATGTTTTCAAACAGGGCACAATGCTACAAACTATGAAAAGAAGAAATCCAACAAACAAGGAATGTGGTGAAAGGAGGGTTCTATAAAGCCCTATGTGGTGGAAAACAATAGTCAGAAATGAGACTCCTATAGAACCAAATGAGAGGGGTGAAGTTCATGAATCTTAGAACAAAAGTACTCTTTCATCGGGTAATGGCCTTTTGTCATCCAAACCATCGAGTGATTCAAGGAACTTGGTTACTAGCAATGTTAATGCTAGCAACAAAGTTGATTTGGGAAGTAATGGTAATAATTTGGATGCAAAAGCTAAAAATAGTCCAAAGGCTAAGGAGGGTGAGGAGTTGGAGATTGATGAAAGGCAAGGCTATTCAAGGAGTAAGTATGAGAGAGGGATGACTCCTATGAATGACTCCAAAGAAGAGTCATTGGAAGTAGACGGATAAGAGGAAGGATGGACATAGGTGAAGAGGAAGAGAGATAAGAGAGAAAAGGAGAAAGGTTCCTTCAATATGATTCTTCACTCACATGATAAGGGCAAAGCTAATATTAGAATGTGATTGTGACTTGTTAATGGGTCTTGCACTTTGGTGCTTTGTTGGTCAGGGGAGGGGCGCCCTAGTTGTAGCCCCGCCCGGTTCAAGCGAGGTTAAATCCCAATATTTTATAATAATAAATAAAACAACCATTACCGATCTAAAAAATAGATAAAATTAAGATTTCATTTATTTCTCCAACCATAACCTATTCATTTGATCTCTCTTGGTTCTTCCACCTCATCAATCCATATGCTAATTTTACATCATACTTTATCTTGAATTGTATAATTGTAGTGTTCTAAAATTGCACCCTTTGCAATTTTGACCATATTTGGGGCCCTCGCTTTAGTGTTCTCATCCTCATGCTTGATCTGGACCTATTTATGCCTCTACCATGCAACAATGCTCATATTATATCATTTCACCTTGCATAGCACCTTAACCCTGGCCCAAATATGGGGTAGGACCAGGGCCTGGCGCCTTGGTCCTCCTCATGTGGGCCCTAATTTAAACCCCTTGCCCTATCCAAATTTTGGGTGGGAATCCCCTCTCCGTGTTGGCCTATGTTGAAAAATCAATATGGTTGATGATAGGCAAGTATATATAAGGAGGTCTTCCCCTCTCATTTGGCCATAAGGCAAGGAGATAGGTGAACATAAAGAAAACTACATTCAAGCATTGAAGTTTTCATCATCAAGCATTTCTAGAGGTCTTCAAGGCTACATATTCTTCATCTATCAATTGTGGAGCAACATTAGATCATTTATTTGTAAGCATGTGTGTGTGTGATTAGGGTTTTGTCATGTTCGTGTCATTTCATACAACATATGTGATTACATTCAAGAAGCAAAGCATTATTATCATTCATTGCAGATCTGAGGTATACCTTTCCATCATTTATTTCAAGTATTTGCAACATTTCATTCAAGGTTGATTCCAACTTAGGAAAACCCCTATTCCCAACCTTTTTCCCCTTCTTTCTATGTGCAGGAAACAAGTACAAAGCTTTACTTGTTGGAATCAAGGATCACTGAGAGGGGGGGTGAATAAGTGATGTACTGGTTACCAAGTTTTCAAACTTAACTTTAAACCACCGGAAGAAAATACTTGAAACTGAAATGCAAAAACATAAAACAAACAACCACAAGATCATAACACCAAATTTTTATCGGGAAACCCAAATGGGGAAAACCATGGTGGGATTTGAACCCACAATATTATTCCACTATGGCCAATAGCAAAACATTATTACAATATGGGCAATGCACAAGCATTCAGGCACACTGCCTAGAGCTCACTGCTTAATTACAATAACTTGGAAGGCTACAACCCTCAAGGAAGTCGCATTGACTTACAAATTAGTTATAGTGATGAAATACAGTAAATAAACTCTGAAATAGCATCTACAATTCTTGAATGAGTTCCGATTGAGTGCTAAATATACTATCTGGATCACCTCCTCTAGTTTGCCCTGTTTTGCCATGTTCTTTGTCTCAGTCAGCTACCGAATCAAGAATGCGTACATGAAACTACACCAAAATGAATTCTCAATCACCACTCGCTCCCATATATTCACATCATGCATCAAAAATATCATCCACACCAAACTTATATACCAACAATCACAAAATAGATCATACATCATGATGGCCTGCTAGTGTAACGTGTAGACTCATGTCGGCTTGACCAGATCACCAAAGTTAAATGTGGATCACCAAAACAATAATAAAATGATGTGTCTATGTTAGCCCAATCAATCCAAACATGATTTAATGCATCACAATCACTCGAAAGCTTCTAATCCCAAAAATGCTTTGTTCTTCCTGAAATACCGGTTCAACATATCAAACAGATAAACCAACCAGATCAACTCATTGCAAACACTAGAACACCAAAACAGCTCTCTACAACACCAAAACACAGGAATATGTTGACATCAATGACAACAACATATCCTAGCAGAAACAATATTCAACAATCTCCCCCTTTGGCATTGATGACAACATATGAATTTGAACAACATTCAATGCAAAGGAATAAATCAATACCAACAATCTCCCCCTAAGATCATGCACACAAAGCTTCCAAGATAGGGCAATTTTTCACATACTTCTCTCCCCCTTTGACAACAATGCCAAAGACATATACAAATCATGTTTCTCTCCCACAAACATTGAACCACACATTGACTACTCCAGTAGAGCAACAACACCAACTCATCAACCCGAATAAGAAGATAAGACTATGAAGTCCACCAAATTGATGCATCTCAATGCATCTAGTTCTCATCAGGAGGGGAAAAGACCCCTAACTTGTCTCTCAAATATACAAATGTATCTGTAGGCAAAGGCTTAGCAAAAATATCTGCAATCTGATCCTTTGTAGATACATACTCTAATTTGACTTCTTCCTCGCTAACTTTATCCCTCAAGAAGTGATACTTAATTGATATATGTTTTGTTTTAGAATGCAGTACCGGATTCTTGGAAATATTAATAGCACTTTAATTGTCACAATATATAACAGTAGGATCATCATACACAACTCTAATGTCCTTCAACATCTGTTTCATCCAAACTACCTGAGTACAGTTGCTAGCAACAACAATGTATTCAACTTCAACAATAGATACAGATATAGCATCTTGTTTCTTACTCGCTCATGAAACCAACTTCTTCCCCAAAAAGAAATCTCCACCAATAGTGTTCTTCTGGTCATCAACATCACTTGCCCAGTCAGCACCAGTATAAGCACATAACATGAAATCATCATTCTTCGGATACCACAAACCATAATCAACAATCCCCTTCAAGTATCTGAAAATCCTCTTCACAACAGTAACATGACTCTCTTTAAGATCAACTTGAAATATTGTACAAAGACAAACATCATGCATTGTACCTGGTATAGTCTGAGTCAAATACAATATTACACCAACCATAGATCCATACAAGGTCTGATTAACTTTCGGAGATTCATCTTGCTTAGTCAACTTGCACCCAGTCACCATAGGAATTCTAACAGGTTTGGAGTCATCTAACCCAAACTTCTTCAATAGTTCCTTCACATACTTAGATTGAGAAATGAAAACGCCTTAAACATTCTGTGTAATTTGCAATCCTAAGAATTTCATCTCACCTATCATAGACATCTCAAACTCTTTCTACATATCATAAAAAAACTTCATACTCAAATCATCATCTCCTCCAAAAATAATGTTATCAACAAACACTTCAACAATCAAGATATTACCATTATCAACCTTAAAGTATAGATTACTGTTAGAAGTACCTTTACAAAATCCCAACTTCATCAAATACTTGTCCAATATAGCATACCAAGCTCTAGGAGCTTGTTTGATTCCATGCAATGCTTTCTTCAATCTGCATACCATGTCTCCTTCATCTGAAAATGAAAATCCATCTGGTTGTTCAATGTAGACTTCCTCTTCCAAATCTCCATTCAAAAAGGCTGACTTCACATCCATCTAATATACCTTGAAATTCTTATAAGCAACATATGCGAGAAGTAATCTAACAACTTCAATTCTAGCTACCGGAGCAAAAGTCTCCTCGTGATCAATCCCTTCCATCCGAGAGCATCCTTTACATACCAATCTTGCTTTGTTTCTTACCACTTCACCAGCTTCATTGTACCAATCACATTCTTGTCTTTAGGTCTTGGAATAAGTTCCCATGTATTATTCTTCTCAATCTGATTCAACTCTTCTTCCATAGCTTTTATCCAATTCTCATCCTTGCAAGCTTCAACAACATCTTTAGATTCAATCTTGGAAATAAAGCATATCTCTTCAGCAGCAATCCTTCTCCTAATTATCATGCTTTTGTTTTTGTCACCAATAATATGATTCTGTGAATGATTCAATTTTACATACCTCAAAGTCTTTTTTATTCTGATTCTTAGGTTCTTGAACTTCTTCATCGGCAACAACAAAATTTGAATTAACTGTCTCTACTGGAGCATTCTGCTTCAGGATCTCAGTCTGTACAGGCTTTGAAATAACATCCTAATCATTAAACTCATATCCACATGCTTTGATTTGTTTTACATGGCATTCATCAACCTTCACATTTTCACTTTCCACTATCTTCTTCAACCTCTTATTGTAACACCAATAGGCCTTGCTCTTAGTAGAATATCCCAAGAAGATTCCTTCATCACATCTTACAACAAACTTTCCTATATCCTCATCTCTTTTGATATAAAATTTACTTCCAATAACTTTGAAATATCTAACTGTATGAACATGACCAAACCATAACTCACAAGGAGTCTTACTAGAATCATCTTTTATAAATACCCGATTGAATGTGTAAACAAGAGTACTAACAACTTCTCTCCAAAAGGTCTTTGCAACATCTCCTTCAATCAACATAATCCTAGAAGCATCCAAAATAGTTTTGTTCTTCCTTTCAACAACTCCAATCTACTAAGGGGTTCTAGGAGCAGATAATTGTCTTATAATTCCATTCCTTTCACAAAATGAATCAAACTCACTGGACATGAATTTTCCTCCTCTATCAGATCTCAGCCATTTTAGTTTCAATCTTGTCTTTGTCTCCACCTTAGCTTTGAATATTTTGAATTTATCCAATGCCTATGATTTCTCCATTAGAAAAGTAACCCACATCATTCTAGAGTAGTCATCAATCAATAACATGAAATATATGTCACCCTACACACTTCTCACTCTTGTAGGACCACACAAATCAGTATGCACAAGATCTAATAATCCATTAGATGTATACAACTTACTCTTAAATGAAGTTCTTGTTTACTTTCCCAACTGACATTCTTTACATACCGGATTAGAAGGTATCACAATCTTAGGCAAATCTCTAACAACTTGAGTAGAACTTATCTTGATCGTGCAGTCAAAATTTACATGACACATCCTTCTATGACACAACCAACTTTCATCTATCTGAGAAATCAAACAACTTTTCTCACCGACATTCAAGTGAAAGATATTACCTCTAGTCTTAGTCCTTGATACAATCTCTATATCAGAGGCATTCAGAATCTTGCATTTACCATTCTTGAATTACAAATCATATCCCTTATCAACCATCTGTCCAACACTCAAAAGATTATGCTTCAAACCTTCAACATATAAGACATCATTAGTATTATGTTTACCATCAAAATAAATAGAACCTCTACCACGATTCACACAAGCTTTATCATCATCAAACCTTACTATACCACCATCATACTTATGCATATTCACAAATTTGCTTTTATCACCTATCATATGATGTGAACAACCATTCTCAATTATCCATTCACCTTTCTCATCAATCTTAGCAACCAAAGCTTTCTCCTCAACAATGTAGCTTGTAGAATTCACTAGTATGGGAGCATCTTCCTTGATAGTAATAAATACAAATTCATCTTCCGAATTCACTAATTCTTCATCTATCACACCTTCATTAGCAGCATAATAACATTTCTTCTGATATTTGTACTTCCGGTTAGGATTATAGGGCTTATCATACTTATCATGTCTCTCATACCTATCATTCTTATCAAATTTATCATGCTTATCATATATTGACATTCTTTCAGGACACCTAGAGGCAAAATGTCCTATCTTATTACAAGAGAAACATTTCAAAGGTAACTTTCCATCATACTTACCAGCTCCCTTAGGCAATCTCCGAGCAATAAGTGCTTCAAGCTCATCCAACTCTTTTTCCTATTCTTCCATCTCTCTCATTTCTCTTTCATATCTTGAAACCCTAGATGAACTCTCTCCCAAATCATACTTTTGTTTCCTAGATACAGAGGCTTTAAATGCAGTCTCATATTTACCATGTGATTCTCCAAATTCACTTAACTCAAAAGAAGAAAGCTTACCAACCAACATGTCTCTTGTCACAGTAGTTACAGTCTGGATCTCATCAATAGCAGCAATTTTATATTTGTAAGCAGGAGGCAAGGATCTTAGCACTTTAGCAACAATCTCATCTTCATCAAGAGTTCCACTGACACATCTGATGTTCATAACAAGTTCATTCACCTTAGCCATAAAGGTTGATATGTTCTCATCATCTCCCATCTTCAGCATCTCATACTTTCCTTTCAAGCTCTGCAGTTTAGCAACTTTAAATTTTTTTATGTCCTTAATACAAGGTCTCTAACTTCTCCCAGATCTCATGTGCAGTATGCAAACCCATCACATTGGTCATCTCTGAATATATCAAGGCACTCAACAATGCTTCCTTAGCCCTTATTTTATGTTCAGCATCCTTGATCTCAACTGCGGTAACTGGACCATTCTGAGAAACAGTATAGGCATTCTTTGTAATCTTCCAATAATCTCTTCCAAGACACTTCAAATGACACTCCATCTGATCCTTCCATAAACTGTAATTGTTTCCATCAAATATAGCACTCTTTCTTAAACACATAGGTTGCCATCCCAAATCTCCTGAAGCGGTCAAGCTTCTTCCAGAGGATCTAGCTCTGATACCAATTGTTACAAGTAAGGTTATTATTGCACCAAAAGGTTGGCCTGTTAATGCACAATACAACCACTAGACTTATAGAATCCACAACAGGCAGTTAAGCCATGTCACAAACCCGAGTGCTGCATTGCGCAACACAAGGAGACCAAGGGCGCATACCTTGCAACCTTTCAATGATTCCTCTCTCAAGATTTCTCTCCCTAAAGAGGACATATTCATGCAAGAAGATATTTTTAACACTTCTCTCAATGATCTTACTATTTGGGATGAGCCATTGGAGGATGGTGTGGATTATTCTCTTAATATGTTCCTCCCCCATGAGGATACCTTGGTGAAAGAGGATGATATTTTGGTAAGATAAGTTGAAATGAGTGAAAATTCTTTTGATAACACTTCACCTTCTATTCATTTCAATAACCTTCCCCCTAGAGATGATGCATTAATTACATATGATAGTCCCTTTCCTAATGTTTGTCTTAACACAAAGATACCTTAGAGAAAGAGGATGATCCTATTTCCCATCTTTATAATATTTTCAATTCTCTCTCTCCCAAAAATGATGATCCTAACAAAATCAAATCAATGCCATTCATATTGTTGAGAAACCAAAAATTGTTCCTGATTATCATGTTGTGCCTTACACATATAACAATGAAGTGTTTGCTTTGGAAACTGACAAAAATATATGAATTGAAGGACAATATGCTTTGTTAGTTCCTACAATCCTCTCTCCTATTCAAACAAGTACACCATCTTCTACTAAGAAAGTTCCTAAAGAAGAACTCTTGGAGGATGATTAGGGGTCCTTAGATTTCACACCTTATTTGTGTAGAAAATCTAAGACTCTTGAATTTGATACTCAAAATTCTTATCCTGACACATGTTTATAAATTGATTGGGCCTCTTTAAACTTCAATCCAATTCCACTTAAGAGTAAACCCTCTCTTGATCCTACATATAAATACAATGGACAAGTTCTAGGATGTGTGCAACAAAGTCTTGAAAGTCATGAGAAATCACACTTTTCTAATGAAAAGCTAGATTTCCAACCTCTTCCTTTGTCAACATCCCCTCCTCCATTGTCTACTGAATCCACATCTTCTCATTCCAATATGGTATTACAGCAAGAAAATGTTTTGTCCAATCTTCTTCGTGCCAATTTAATCTCTCTTCCTTGGCCTAAACTAAGAAGGAAACGCAGATAACATCTTGAAAACTCTTCTTTTTGCAAGTACCATCAAATTCATGGTCATTCTACTAATGAGTGTCAATCCTTGAAAACAAAAATCCAACACTATATTGATATAGATGGTATAAAAATAACATCTAACAATGAATGACATATTTCTCATAATCATTTCAAATAACATTCAAGTCCCTATTATGTTGCTCGTCACTATGTGACACTGTTAGCCTACCTATTGGGGGTTCATTTTCATTCATGGTGGTACAATTTCAAGTGAAATCATACTTAGTGAGAAACATAATAGTCTATTTATTCTTGTCTCTATGCTTGGGGAGCAAGAATATTATCTTTCTTCTTTCTAAGGTTTCACTATTTTCTTTATGGATTGCATTGTTCATAACTTGATGTCCTTTCTTGCATGGAATTATTCTACATGTGAGCACATGTTTGTTCCTTGGTTAGGAGCTATTCTTCATTTGTCATTTGAAATGTTAAATCTCTTATGAATAATCTCTCCTTAGAGGAGGTTGTGATCCTTATTTTCTCTCTTTCTATTTGAAGATTGCCTCTTCTTTTGACTTGCATTTTTCATAATGTGATGTCCTTTCTTGCATAGAATTATCCTTCATGTGAGTACATGTGTGTCCCTTGTTAGGACCTATTCTTTGTTTGAAATGGTATGTCTCGTATGAATAATCTCTCTTTGGAAGTTATGTAATTCTTCTTATCATCCTTACACTTGGGGGGAAATGATTTCTTTCTCTCTCTCTCTCTAAGGATCTACTTTTCCTTTGTTCAGTGATGCTTGTTTAATGATTAGATGTCATTCCTTGTGCAAAATTGTTGTTTGCTCAAGGATTCTCTCTTATGTAAGAGGTGTAAGTCCTTCGCTACAACCTTTTTTTCACTTGGTGATGTACACCTATCATAAACTCACCCCCTCACATTGGTTTAAAAGTATGTCATCCTTCATCAAGAATCTCTTTCACCTAGTAATAGGGGGAAGCTATGCATTCTTTTTCTCCTTTCCTTATTTTGGTAGAAGATGCTATGTTTTTTCAAGAAAATCCTCTTGGAGGTAGATGTCTTTTGAGAAAACATCTCTTCTCCTCCAAGGATCTTCTTTACACTTGTGGTGTAAGGAAGTTAAGTAGCGGAACAACTTCCTACACTAAGATTGAGAGGAGAGTAATGCAATTTTTTTTACAGATCGTTACAATAGTTACAAAAAAATAACAAAAATAAATAAATTATCATGCATACCACAACACAGCAACACAATGATTTACGTGGGGAAAACACTTTCGAGAGAAAAACCCCACACTCAAAAAGCCGCCCAATATATTATTCAACAATCAATAACAAATTACAATATACTTGCAAAGCAAGCTCTTCATAGGAGTACCACTAATCAGAGTTTCAAAGGTAACTCAATATCCATAAGACTCTTACACACAACCTCTATCTCATGCACCTCATATATGGGAGATACAATATAAGAAACCATCAAACAATATTACAAAATCATGGTCTAAAACCACCCAATAAAGTAAAGACAACCTTATCTCCATTCTAGATGCCCTATGACATGTCAAAACACACATCAACACATGTTCCTCCCTTTTACAGCTCATTTATATGTCCGATGCAATTTATATTTCCTATTTCAGGAGTCCAAACTTTTGGAGGCCATAACTTGTGAACTGTGTTCGATGAACCATTTGAAGCGCCAAAAAGATCGTGAAGTGTTCTATCACCTCATTAACTGCCACATTGTTTATGCCCATTTTTCAAGGAATTTTGGAGCCTCTAAAGTCCTAAAAATTAAATTTAAACCTTTCATCGCACCCCTCCAAAACTGAAACTTTCATATCTTCAAAACTAGTTGTGATCTTGCAACAAATTACCAGAATGATTTTCTAGCTAACCAAAAGCTTCAGGGATAATTTCGCACCATTTCATGTTCAAATGAAAACTTATTATAAATAGTAACCTCATGTAAATGCAAGGTTGAGACACCATTTTTTCCAACATGTGGCAAGATATCTCTTTTTCAACTATCTTATCCTTGTTTGAAGAGTATCTCCTCTTTACCTTGGATTTATGACATTGTTGCCTAAAGGATATCTCCTTGGTGTTGAAGGTTAGGTATCCTTGTTTATAGCTTCCTTAAGACATCAATATAAGGCTATGTTGACATCTTAATGGGGGGCACCCATATCACCCCCTTCCTATCATATTGTACTATATTTTTGCATGTCTTAAATGGGGTGTTCATTCTCGAAACCAGAGAAAAACTCTTACACGAGATGCTTCACGCCTAAAACCGGACACAACATTTTATATATGTCTTAGATGGGGTAACACATCCCCGAAACCATAGCAAAACTCTTACATAGGATGTCCTCGAAACTAGGCATGTGTCTGTCATTCGCCCCTTGGCATTAGCATACCCATTTGCACACACATTCACCCCTTGGCATTTGCATTACATGTCTTAAACAAGTTGAAGAACACTCAAAACCAGAGGAAACAAAATCTTGTACAAGGTTCTATACACCTAAAACTAGACATCACTTGCACACATGCACAAGGATGAGTGGAACTAGCGAAATAGGGCTAGACTATTCTTACTCTCCTCCCCAACATTGATCACCTAGATGCAAACATCTAGGGGCAAGATATCTATGTTCTCCTCTCTCTCTCTCTTTCATCATTATTCTCATGGATCACCTGGATAAACACATCTAGTGTGTATTTATACTCTCTCTCTCTCTCTCTCTCTCTCTCTCTCTCTCTCTCTCTCTCTCTCTCTCTCTCTCTCTCTCTCTCTCTCTCTCTCTCTCTCTCTCTCTCTCTCTCTCTCTCTTCTCATGAACTCGTAGCTTTGCTATTGACAGTTCATGGATGATGCTTGCTTTGCTCTTTTATGTGATCGCTTATGTTTGTGAGATGGCATTTTTCAAGAATGATATTAGTTGTTGAGACATTTTGATATCAAGTTTTCTTTGACTAGTTGACTTGAGGTCTTGTTTTGGTCTTTAGCTTTTGTTGTGTTTTTTTTGTGTCTTGTGTCTTTGTTTGTCTTTTTGTCTTTTTTTGCCTTCTTATTTTTGTCTTGTTTTGTGTGCCCTTGCATATGTTTGAGCGAGTTAAGATCCTAAGATTGGGGGCTTGGTTCCTTGAAATTAGTGATGTCTTACACTCCTTGTGATCTTGCTTTGCATTCCTCATCTCTTTCATTCCTCTTTCTTCTACTTTACTGTGAGTATGTACGTAAGCTCATACTCTCGCTAAAGTGGGGGCTCAATGTAGTGTCCTAAAATTGCACCCTTTGCAATTTTGATTGTATTTGGGGCCCTTGCTTTAGTGTTCTCATCCTCATGCTTGATATGGACCTATTTATGCCTCTACCATGCAACAATGTTCATATTATATCATTTCACCTTGCATAGAACCTTAACCCTGTCCCAAATTTGGGGTAGGACCAGGGTGTGGTGCTTTGGTCCTCATTGGGACCATGGTGCCATGCCATGGTCCTCCTTAGGTGTGCCCTAATTCGACTCATCTTATATTATTTAGATCTAAGTGCACGCGAAAACCCCACATATGTAGCTCACTATTTTCTTAGTTTTACCTTCATTTTTCAGCACTTTACCTATTTTAGCATTTCAACTTACAAAAGAGGAAGAGCAAAATCAATCCAATCCATTCAGTATTGAGTCCTTTTCTGATTAGTGACTGAATCTAGTGGATTCCCTTCCCTCTTTTGAATGTAATGTTCCCAAGTGAAAATTATTTAGTGGTTTCTCCCTTCTATGTTGAAAAATCACTAAATCAAATTTTCTACATTACAATCATCCATTGATCTTTCTAATTATTTTCCACTATTGATCAAATATTAAGTGAAGCATATAAATAAACTATTCACATATTCAATTTTCCTTATAACACATTATTATCAAAAGAGCACAATTGTTATCAAGAGCCTACATTATTATCAAGCCATTTGTAAAGTATCAAGTATTAAGCACCCATCATCAAGTAGCATGTTATCATCGTATCATTGTGTTATTATTGTTATGCTACTTTTAGGAGCAACTCACATATCAAACATTCGAACAAATGGTATTATTGTTTATCATTTGATTATATGCATAGATCTTAGGTTTTATTGAGTGCAAGTGTGGATTTGAACCTTGTATTGTATTGTTTCATGTTATTTTGATTCACATTTTTATCCTTCACATTTTGGCACATTTGGTTGGACCCACATCTCTATTTAATCTTTGTCTTGAAGCTTTTGCTAATCCCATTTTATTAAAAAATAATAATGCTAACCTTGTGTAGACAAAGTTGAAGATAAAACCCTATGTTTTTTAAAGATTTCATCATCTCTCAAACGATTGCAATTTTTCTACAAAATTTAGTGAAAGTTGGGGATCATCTCTTGAAGTAAAAAAAAAAAGGTTTAGATCATCAATATGATGATTTTATAATTTTCCATAAGTCTAATTTTTTGGTCAGGGATCAATGAATTTTTTTAAAATGTAAATATATTGAAAAACACTCAAAATTTATAGACAGGGTCTATTATTTTTATTTTTATTTTTTAGGTCAAATAATTAATAAAGAATCAAATATTTTTCAACTAATTTTTTTTCATAAATCTTCTTTCTAGGGCGCAAATTAAGGAATTTTTCAAAAAGATTTACATTTTTGGAAATCTCTTGTAAATTCGATATGGATATTTTATTTTTATTTTTATTTTGGGGGTCAAAAATATTGCAACAATTAGATCTAGTATGACTATGTCAAAAGCAAAAAAATGAAATTGTAATCTTATGATGAGTATATACTTTATTTACACCTATTTTGTTGCATCATAAGATTACCTTTTTATCCTTGTAAGAGTTTTATTATCATTTCTAAAATCAAAAGGAATTCAATGGTGCAATCCATTTTTTTTCTTTAGACTATCATGTTTGGCATATTTTCACACACTTGAAACTGGGTTTAAAATCAATCTTTCACATTTTGATTTACAATCTAAAACAAACCATTGTCATTCAACCTCAAAGATCTACTTATGTATACTCTCCTCTTATGTCTTAGAGAAATCTTGAGGATAAAAAATAAGTGACCTTGTTTTTATTTTCTATGCTTGTATATTGGTCTTTGTGTGCAAATATCAAGCTTTAATATTTGGGGCCATTGAAAGCTAGCTTGGAGTTCTTCATATTGGATTAAAGAGTTTTTCAAAGTTGGAGCGTAAATTTTGAGTGCACTTGTTCTAATTCACTTGCTTTCTCTTTATATTTCAAGATATAATAAGTTTTTCTATCTAATATAAAATCATTTTTTTCTTTTGACCATCTTGTTTGGTGTGTCTTTCTGACATTGTAAAATCAAGCTTAAAATTAACCATACACATTTAGATTTGAGATTAAAAATAAATGTCTTTTAATCTCAAATATCTACTAATGTATTTCCTGGTCTCATGTCTTAGGGTGATCTTGAGGATCACGAATAAGTGGTCTTGTTTTTTTTCTTTATTAGGGAGTCTATCTAAGGAAGTAATCAAGATATTAAATCCACCATACAGTTCTTCCTCGATTTAATGTCATTTGTACCAAGAGACACATGATCAACTCACACCTGATCCATCTCCTCCTTATGCACCTTCTATCCCCACATCCACCACTAACATACCAAACATGTCCCTTCCACCAAATACTCCTCAAGCTATACATGTAGCATCCTTTCTTCAATCCTTATCCACACCACAAAAAAATTATGTTTCAACCTTACCCCCTCACTTGACTTATAAGTAAACTCATTCAATGTTATCCCATACATACATACATAATCCATATCATATTCCCCAAGTCAACTGCTCATCTCCACATACATTCCACAAAGTCAACCACCCATTTCCACATATATCCCACAAAGTCAGCCCCTATTTCCACCTATATCACAAAAAAGTGGAGAAACATTTGCTTCCTTCTTACAATAATGGATAAACATAGCAAGCAAGTGTCCTTATCATCTTCCTAAAAAAATGTCAGCATATTTTTTTAAAACTTAAATCAAGAAACGGTATTCCATTTAACAACTTATTATACTAACACATTTGATAAGGTCATAGAAATAGGATTAATCATTGAACAAACACTCATTGCTAAAGGTCTTGTAAAAATTTGTAAAGGCAATAAGGTTAAACCCTTTGCATCTAGTTGTAAACCTTATCTATGTGCAAGGAACAAGCACGTTGTCTATGATGTTGTGGTATAATCAAAGTTTATTCAAAATTACAAATTCCATCTAACATATTTTCAAACACACTGTAAAACACTCAAGGCATTACCTTTCATAGACAAAACAATACTCTGAGAAGAAAATTTACTCTCCTAAGGAAACCCATTAAAATTTCCTTACAAAAATTGGTTCAATATAAAATGATCACATTACTAGAAGCCACAAACTATGAACCTCAAGTGAAACCCCCATGGTACAAAGATAATGAGTTTTGTGAATACCATAGGATCAAAGGACATAAAACTTTAGATTGCATCAAATTGAAAAATCTTATCCAAGACCTTACAGATAAGGGTGATGTTACTATTGAAGAGATTCCTTCCTCAAACAATGATCTCGAGACATTTAAGGATCCCCTCACTAAACATGGAAAAGAAGATCACTCTAACAAGGGTAGTAATGTCAAGAATGACTATTATTCTGTCATTCCAAACAAATACAACATAACTTGAAAATAATGAGGGAGAAAATAAAGAAAATAGTGATGTTAAGAAAATCTCAAAAGATACCATTGACAATCACTCCAATGGAGCCAATATACAGGACTCTGACAACATAGAGACAACCCCGAAGGACCTACCTAGAGATACCCACACCTATACTAAATGTGAAACTACATCAATAGAACTCTTCGTTCTTGAGGAGAAAGTTATGGAACAGGATAAGAAGATGGTGAGAATTTTGAAATTCAACTACTTCATAGATTGAACACCATGCTCTATATGCTATGGGAAAAGGTATTAAACAAAGATGGGGACAATGAAGGGAACCATAATTAACTTTATAAGTTCCTCATTACAGACTGGAGCCAAGTCTTTGGCTAGCCCCTACTAGCTTCTTTCTATTTATTTTATTTTATGTTTCTATTTAAGACTCTACTCTATTATTGGTTGTTTTAAATATACTCTGATACTACTATTAAGAATTGTATGCATTGTTAGTGTGTTGTTAATGGTTTCTTAACCTAAATAGTTGCCTCTGGAGTTTTTACCTAAAGGGCCAATACCCTAGTACTGCTACTTTTATATATAAAAAACATAGCTAGAGTATAAGGATTCTCTTTCATAAAAAATGTGATTCCTATGTGCACACCTACAACATGTAGTGGTAAAATAGAACCTCGTGATCCCCTTCTAAATCAAGAACCCGGTATCCTTCAAGACTAGCCTATGATCCATTTTCACAATTAGATAAAATTATCCCTTCCATCTCATCTAATTATCCCCTCTCATCTTATGATCTTAACTCATCTAATGATCCCCTTAATAATCAATATCAAAGCATTCCTTCCATCCCCCAATGATAATCCTCCACCTCAAGAGAAATATATCTCTTTCATCCCATGCAATGATCCTATTCCACATAAAGATCAAGATATTGCCACTCCACCTTATGATCCTATTCTAAATCAAAATCAAAGTGTTCCTGTATCTCCATCTCAAGATCCCAATATCTCTCTTGATCCCTTTGATGATCCTAATCCTCCACAAGATCCATTCATACCTATCGAAGCAATTCATATCAAAGAACAAAATAAATTAGCATCCAAATTTGTTCATTCAAAAGCTTCATACACCTCTAATTCATTCATTCCATCATACACCCCTCATTCTATCCACATAGATTTGTTCTTCCTTTCTTTGATATTTATTATCTTATCCATATCCTCTATTATTCATCCTATCTAAGTCTTCCCATCTCACCTTTGATCTTGATTTACCTCTTAGCTTTTCTATCTAGGTATTATTTGCAAGCTTTACCAAAATTGCCTTCTTTATAGTTATAACAAAAAGATCAAAACTCATAAGTTTGAAGTGGGTGGCCTAGTCCTAAAAAAAAAAAAATAATCAACAAGATTGAGACAAGGAAAATTTGAGCCTAATTGGTCAAGGCCCTTTGTCATTCTAGCTAATTATGGACCTACAAGCCTATCAATAGTATCCATCTCAAGAAATTTTATGTTTAACCCTCGAGCCACCCTAGTAGCTTTGTACATGGTAGGTTCACTACACTTTTACCTAATACTAGTACTACCTACCTACCTATCATGAATTAATTATCAGTTGTAGTGTAAAATTTTGTGTATCAATCCATTTAATAAGCATTTACACAGCATTCAATGAAACATTACAAGAGAGAGATTAAAACAAATAAACAAATTAGAGAACTCCCTCAAATTGTCCCATTATTCTCATTATGGGTTGGCTCTCAGATACATGATCGCAAGATGACTACCTAATAAATGAGAGTGAAATGATGCAATTCTAAAATCTAGATAATATGCAATTCTAAAATATCATGATAATTATGCTAAAATACAATTATCCATTTGATATACTAAATTATGATGCTAAAACTATGAAAATTGCTTATGAAAATGTTGCAAATGGTGCTATGATTGAAATTACTAAGATTTCTAAGGGTCCTCTCATGGCTGAAAAAACAGCCATTTATAGATTTTCCAAAGCCAATGCTGAGGTGGCAATATTCAACGATGAAGATTTGATCTGGAGATATCGACAGTCAAAAAATGAAGAAGTTCAAGAGGAGGTTGAAGGATAGGACACTTGTCATCCCTAGAGGGACAAGTGTTAAGGAATCTCCAATGAGTGCTAGCAAGAAGGCAAGTGGCAAGGAGATGAAGGACATGTGGCAAAGGTGTCATGTATCCTCAAGAGAGGATGAACAACCCACATGAGGTTAGGATAAGGGGGTGAGAGGAGATAGGGTTAGTTAAACCCATGGTTAGGTGGGATGGGTAGGGGTTAGAAAGAGGTTAGGTTAGGAGGTGGTTAAAGGTTAGGACACATGTATCCAAATTTGAATTAAAAATTCAAATTTAATGATGGGGAATAATTAATAAACAAATTAATTAAAATTGTTTATTTAATTAGGAAAATAGAAGAAATGGATTTAGATGGGAAGAATTAGAAATAATGAACTATATAAATAAATTATTAAATTCATTTATATAGTAGAGGAATAAAAGGCTTTAATTAATTAAATAAAGTCGTATTTAATTAATTATCTCCAGACCAATTTTTTAGTGTATACATCAGTATCTATGTTCCACTTGTCCACCTATTATAATAAAGTACTCTCTATCCATTCCATTCAATAATAAATAATCTTATATGTATCTAGGAGCACTTTTCTTGACCTATTAATTGGGTTGTCTCTTACTTTGTCATTATCTTGAGAAAAGTAATATCACAAAACTAAATTTGACACTCAAACAAAATCAAACTATGCATTACAGAAAACTTTGACATTTACATCATAAAAAATCATGAGCAAAGATTGAAATTGACTAAGGTTGTTTCCTGCAAATCTTACTGTGTCATCTATCTTGTATCTATCTCTATCCAAAGTATCTATGCCTCAATGGATGTATCTTTCCTATATTAGGATCTATATATGTATGTGCAGACACATAAAATTAATTAAATTAATATTTAATTAATTATCTCTTTATCGCATGATTAATTCAATTAATCATATTGTTGGTCCTCACAACCGGAATGACAACTAGGTTATAAAAACTCAATTCAGAGATTGAAAATCCTTACTGAACAACTAGCATTCCTGTATCAAAGGCTCATTTACTCAATCGACCAGGGATGTAAACTTGAAATGGGCCAGCACTGTATGTGCACTAAGTTCATATCGCAAACATTCTATCCTACTGCAGGAAAAAAAATTCTCTGAAATAAATATGCAAAAATATAATGAATTAATACTTAATTAGAACTCACAACTGAAAGTTACTTAAGCAACTGCTACCAAATGATAATGTTTTGGCAAGCAGATAGGAACTATTCTGCCACTGTGGCTTCAGGAACAAACACAAAAACTGTTTCCAGTTGTTGCAGGAACAGTCAAATTCCAAAACAACAACTATTGCAAGATGGAAATTAATTGAAAAACGCAAAGGGACTACTCACCAAGTGGGCCCCCTTGAGTGAGCTTATCCAGAATTCTTAGATTGCAATTGATAAGCTCAAAATAACATTGATCTCTTTATTCCAAATTGACTGTAAAATACATAAGTCTGAAAGCTGGGTATTACAAATTCTATGGTTGTTCTCCCCCGTCCTCGAGAGGAGATAGAGAACTTTTATTTATATGGAAACTTATAATAGATTCCTAACTAATCAACCCACATTCCAATGGAATAGGCGAACATGTTTTATTATACTAAAGAAGAAGTCAACGCAGGAAAACGGAACAACATCCGTCTTGCAGCTGAGAAGATATAGCATGACTCGCTTCCTAGATTTAAGCTCCATTAAGAACAATTATAAATGTATTATAAACCACTCTACTGGGGAAGCGGTCAAGTGGTTTTGATCTTCTTCAATGCTGCATCACTTTGACCGAGTCTGCATTGTAGTGGCGTGTTGATGTTCCTTTAAACCGCCAACTTAGTCTTTCCTTCTTCTTGGTTGACCCTGCATCATGGTGTTAATGTGCACAAACGCATGTGTATCTACTAATGCTAACATAACATAAATTAAACCAAATTTTAAGATTAATTTAGATAATTTGCATAGATGAATCATTAGAAATCATTATATAACAACCTCGGGTATATGATAAATTAGTTCCAGAAATACTTAAAAAGGCATCAACTAGGAAAGTCTTCTGACCCAAATATTATCCAAACACAAGACCTAAGCAGGAATCTTATGACAAAATTCTATCAAAACAGAGCCATTATTTTGGCTCATCATTGCCCCCAACCTAGCTTCTTGTTGATCCTCCAGCAATAGGAAAGTTTGAATTTTAGTATTGATTCTGAAATTGCAGGGGGCAACTTGCCTAGAACCTCCTGTAGACAATCTCCAGTAGACTCCTTTCATCTTTTCCAATCATGTCCACCTAGAGTGTTCTGTTGATTCATCATACAATGGGTCATTATTTTTGCATCCCTTTAGTGGCCATAGGAGAATTGGTGGCTGGAAACTAAGGGTCAACCAGGGTCTTCCTTTCGTTCTTCCCAAATGTATATATTTGGGTGTCCTCCTCAACGCTACATGATAATTTGATAAGGAGTGTGGCTCTAACTGTTTCAACTCATCTAGTAGGCTATTCCAATGCTGGACCAGATGTCCTATTGCTACCTGTCCTTCCCTTATAGCCATTTGCTCATATTCTTTATATATTTATTCTCTTAAGGGTATAATGTCTTTCCTGAAATCTGGTTGATACACAATTTTCTGCCAATCAGAATAAAGTCTTATTGGATTTCTTGACTTAGCTCTCAATGGAAGTGAGAGATCTAGTTCTTCCTTTCTGTGTATCTGGAATTGCTCTCCCCTTGTAATTTCATTTTGAATCCATGACATGAGAGCTCTCAGCTGGATATCTCCAATGTAGAGGAGAGGGTTCCAATCAATGTCATCAAGAACAACGTAATTATGTAAATAAAATTCACAGAGCAAATTCTTGATTGTTGTAGGAGATGTTTGGTAGACATGATAGAATTCCTCAGGTGTCTTTAAAGAGGGGCTTATATCCCTAACAATTCTCATCATTTGGAAACAAATATGTTGTTCCTTTAAGTACAAAGAGTAAACACGAGGTGGTGCTTTGCATTGCATTAGTTGTGGTACCATGGTGGCTACCGTTTCTACCTTAATTTTAAGCTGAGAAATCTCCTCATCCTTCTGTTCAATTATCTTCTTCTGTTGGTCAATAAGCCTCTACATTTCTACTTTTTCTAATTCCCATTCCTAGTAAAAGGCAAGTTCCATTGCATGGCTGGTAAGAGAAGATGGTGGTCTATGAATAGGTGCTTTAGGCTTCATCTTTCCAACTTTGCTTCCAGTTTCAACAATTTGCTCCACGACAGACGCCAAACTGTCAAGCCCATCAAAGCCTACTGCTGCCTATAGCTGCTCATGAGGGTTATGTAGCTCTTCCTCATCTTTTCTTCTTCCTTACTGAGCTCCTTAGGTGAGGATGAAGGAACATCATCCTGGAGTGGACTGTGTGGCTCTTGTTCTAGAGAATAAACCAGAATGGTGACATTCGGCTCCTCTGATTGTTCCTGATCTTTAGGCTTTTTCTGAAGCCTACCACTTCTTCTCTGAGATTTTTCTTTGGTGGCTGCAGGATGACTTCCTATACCTAATTCCTCAGCTACTTTAGTGGTTGCAGGAGAAACCATTTTTTGCAACTTTCCTTTTCTTTGCAACAAGAGAGGCTAAATCCCCACTTTTTCCTTCCTCTTTCTTCTTTTCCGTGCCAATCTATTTCTCTTTGCCTTTTTCCCTCTGTACAACATCCCTAGTTCTTATTAGGATTTGTGAAGAACCCCTGCCGAGGCTTTCTCTACTTCAGACAAGGCTTCTCCTTGTAAGGGTTCCTCTACTGCAGGAACATTTTGATTTAACGATATCCCAGAGGTTGAGGGTTCAATAGGAGGACCAGGTCATTCAAAATTTTCCTGCTCTTGAGATGGAAGTGATTCCACTGGACCCACATTATCTACCCTAAATATTCTAATTTTCACAAATTATTCCTAAGACATCGGGGAGACATCTCTTAAAGACTTTTCAACCAACAACTTAATCAAACAATGATGGGAAACAGAGTGAGGCCTACCTTTCTGTGTTTCTGTTGCGCTAATGGAAAGAAGATTGTACAATATGTTCAGAACATTCATCCTTCACCCATGGCGTAGATGACTTAGAAGCTTGAAATGATGGGAATATAGACACAAGAA
Source organism: Cryptomeria japonica (assembly GCF_030272615.1). Lineage (NCBI taxonomy): Eukaryota > Viridiplantae > Streptophyta > Pinopsida > Cupressales > Cupressaceae > Cryptomeria > Cryptomeria japonica. The sequence continues at coordinate 534,377,846 of NC_081406.1, forward strand.
TATCCCTTCGCAAGTTAAATACTTCAAGACATATAATCCAACTACTCTCCATTCAAGCGAAATAGATTCTCGTCTGGCCCCCAGTTTATCTATTACGAAAGGTGGGTCTCCCTATCATTTAAACTCTGCTCTTGCACTACATGCATCCTTAGATTCAGGGTATTTTTCCCTGTCTGTTGGCAACCTAGTTACTTCTGCAATTTGTTCTTCTATCGCTACAACTCTCAATCCTTTCACCTGGGATTCTCCATCTGAAAATGTACGGGTGAATTCTCTTGCAACCTCCTCATTAAACTCCATTAGCTTCATAAAATAATCTAACCAGCCACTATTGTGGAATGTTGGCTCACAATCCTGGTCTTGGAGAAGGATATCATGGACTGTAGGTTCATGACAAACAAGTGAACCACCCATTGTAACAATGAAACTCTCAAATCACCAATGACAAAAATATGCCCAATTCTGCTCTATTTGGCCAGAACCCAGCTGCAATTCCAAAATAACTCAAGGAAGACAAAATGAACAAAGTACATAATATCACATCAAAACAAAAATTGAAAATTTAAACTCAATCTGAGATGACATAAGAATTATCCGCAAGAATAATTCACATTGTACTTCCCCCCAACCTAAGGTTTAATAGGTGTCCACACATGCGGAGGATGACTGAAAAGGACACTATGCAAATATCATGATGATATGAAACATCGTTTAATTATATGTCTATAATAAAAAATAAATATACACGAGCATACCTGACATCATGTGATAATGACTGCAGTTGAAGAAATTTATTATGTAGGAAGTTGATCCGCTATGCATGAAAAGTGAGGTGGAAATGAATGATGGAAGTGGAAGGAAATGAGTGAATGCAGAAATGAAATATTTATTGCACAGAAATGTACTTCCACCGAATATGGAAGTATTTATTATGAGCATGCAACAAAGATTTAGGAAGAAGACGTAACGGCAAATTCATCGTCTGTTGCTGCAAGAATCTCAATATTTTCTGGATTAGTGAACTGATGTAGGAATTTCTCCTTAGAGAGAGGCTTATGATAGAGGCGTAGGTGATGACCATTTACTAACAATTTGAATTTGACAGGATCAATTATGGATAATCATATGACACAATTAGAGAATGCCTCAATCACCTCATAAGGCCCTAACCAACATGTCTGCAGTTTTCCCAAATTGTCCTTATACCCTGAATCATAGAGGAGGGCCCAATCTCTTGGCTTGAATGTTTTGTCTTTTATATATCGATCATGCCACTTCATGTGTTGACTCTGAATTGTTTCTGTGTGCTACGGGGCTGACTTTTTGATTTCGTCCAAGGCATTAAGCTGCAGGAGCCTTTCCTGTTGTGTTGTAGAGAGAGTCATATCCAAGGCTATGGCTATTCTCAGAGTTTTATGCTCAAATTCCATAGGCATCATAAATTTTATCCCATACACCATTTCAAAGGGTGTAAACCTTGTTGTGGTTTTCCAAGTGGTTTGATAAGCCCATACTGCTTCAAATAATCTGCTAGACCAATCCTTTCGATGAAGAGTTACTGTCTTGGTTAATATAGATTCAAGTTCTCTATTGGTGATTTTAGCTTGTCCATTTGCCTAAGGATGGTAGGGAGTAGACTTCCTATGCCTTATATTATATTCATTGACCAGGGCGGTGATCAAAGTGGAAGTGAATTGTGCCCCTTGATCTGTCACAATCTCTTTGGGAACTCCATACCGAGAAAAGATCTCTTCATATAAAAATTTTGCTACCTTATTATCCCTGGCATGTTTGAATTCTTTGACCTCAACCCATTTTGTGACATAGTCGGTACATACAAGAATGTATGACCTACCATTTGATGATTGATAAATTGGCCCAACAAAGTCTAACCCCCATTTGTCAAATGGTGTAACAACCACTTGTGGATGTAAAGGCATTTCATCAGACCGAGTTGGTCTTCCCATTCGCTGATATCTATCACATTTCTTGGTATATTTGACTGTATCTTTATGAAAAGTCAGCCAATAATATCCTGTAATCAGTACTTTAAGAGTTGTTATCTTGGTAGCAAAGTGACCCCCACAAGGCTCATCATGGCAGGCATGAGGGATATCATAAGTTTAATCTTCTCTGACACACCACCTCATAACTTGATCTAGCCCTATATAGAATAAGCACTCTGCTATCCAGGAAAAAATGAAACTCTTTTCTACCAGCAACCAATAATACCCTAAAAATGGTCATCTAAACCATGGGCCCCTAATCTCGACAACATCACCAAGGTCCTAACCAAAGGCAATTAAAATTAATCTTGAGCACACAATTAATTTCTTAAATCATCAAATGTCACATGGCAAATTAATCACTGAATTAATTAAATAATTATTTAATTAAATTTAATTAATTGATCATCTCAAGTAAATCATTTTTAAACAATCATCCTATTTATTTTATTAAATATCCTTGTATATTTAATTTAATAAATCAATTTGCCATTAAATCAGAAAAAAGGAATTAACTAGAAAAAAGAATTAAAAATTGAGAAAAGAAATCAAATGGAGATAATCTTAAAAATCAAATTAAAAATTGAAAAAATCTCAGAAAAGCAATTAAAACAATTAAATCTCAAAATTGAATAAAATAGAGAATAAATCAGTTTTTTTCTGATTTTATCTTAATTTTAGTTCAATTTCCTTTAAAACTGAGAAAAGTAGCCAATCACATCAATTCACCTAGATTGTGCTTCTTCTTGGAAAATCTTGACCACTAATCATCATTGATCTCAGTCGTTGGTTTCTTTTTGAATTTTCTATAAATTCAGGCTCTCATCTCCTAATCAAGGATCCTGGAGAATATATTGTTCTTATGTTGTTTTTGCTCTAGATTCATTAAGCTTTTATATTGAGAATATTTGCATATTAGTTATTGCATATTTGTTAAATCATTTAGCTTAATCATGTTAGCCTAATATTCATTAATCTTGCATATCTTGCATTTATCTAACTTAATCTTGCGTCCATTTAGCTCAATTTCGTACTCATATAGATTAAACACTTCGTTTAGGTGTTGTCTAGTCACGGATATTGCATATAAAAATCTGAGAGCAAGACTAAACTTGCATCTACTAGAAGGCAATAGGTTGCTTTATGATGGTTTATTATTTATTGTTGATTGATTTACTAACCATGCATCTAATGACTCATTGAAGTATTGTGTATTCCAGATATAGATACGATCCACTTTTCACACACACACAACCTTCTTTCTTTTGGCGAGAAATGAGGAGGGATCTTGTTAGCTGCTAAGTAGTTAGCTATGTCACCATACCATGGAATGTTCACATTAATTGAAAACAAATGCTCATCTGGAAAGGAATCATCAATGGCTTCAGGACTATCCTGTGTCTGAATTCTAGACATAAAGTTTGCCACTACATTTGCCTTACCTGGTTTGTCTATGATAGTGATGTCAAATTCATGCATTAACAACAACCATCATTCCAACCTACCTGTAATGGAACTTTTCTTCATAAGGTACCTGATGGTTGCATGATTAGTTAGCATAAAAATTTGATAACCAGTGATATAGTGCCTAAACTTATTGAGGGCATAGATAACAACTAACATTTCCTTTTCGGTGACAGTATAATTTTGCTCAGGTCCTTGCAAATTTTTGTTGATATAGTAAATTGCATTCTCCAAAACTCCTTGTTTCTTCCCCAAGATGCACAATTGCAAAATCTGATGCATCTATATGAATGTGAAAAAGGAAGAGACCAATCAGGTCCTTTAAGCACAGGGGCCTGGGTTAAGGCTCCCTTAAGTTTAGAAAATGCCTCTTCACATGTTGATGTCCATTCAAACTCAACATCTTGTGTTAAGAGAGAATACAGAGGTCCTGCCATCTTACTGAAGTCCTTGATAAATCTCCTATAGTACCTTGCATGGCCTAAAAAAATTCTTACATCCTTTTGTTTTGCAGGGGCAGGAAGGTTAAGTATTACCTCAATTTTGGCTCGATCAACTTGAATACCTAACTAGTAATACAATGTCCCAATACTATTCCTTCTTGCATCATCATGAAGCATTTTTCACTCTTTAGGGACAAATTATGATCCTCACACCGCTGCAACACTTTGGCAAGATTTTGCAATGCTTCCTTAAAGGTGGCCCCATAAGCCCTGAAATCATCCATGTAAATTTCCATACAATCATGAGAAATATCTGAGAATATATTGAGGACAACCCTTTGAAAGGTTACAGGAGAATTGCATAGACCAAAAGGGAGAATGAAATAGGCATATGTACCCTAAGGGCAAGTGAAGGTGGTCTTTTCCTGGTCTTCGAGAGCTATTCTAATTTGATTATAACCACTAAACCCATCCAAAAATGAAAAGTATTGCTTGTCTTCTAGAGAATATAATACTTGATCGATGAATGGAAGTGGAAAATGATATTTATTAGTAGTAGTGTTGAGCTCCCTATAGTCCACACAAACTCTTCATTTTCCTCCTTTCTTAGGAACTATAACTAGGGGAGATACCCATTGACTGTTTGAAATAGGGTAAATGAATCCTGCATTAAGTAACTTTTGTAATTCCTCCTTGACTATTTCTCTTAGTGCGGGATTAATCCTTTGCCAAGGTTGTCTAACTAGTTTACAATCTTCTCTGATATAAATTCTGTGGGTACATAATATAGGATTTAATCCCTTCATGTCATGATAATCCCATGCAAAGGCTTGTTTTTGGGATTTAAGTAGTTCTATTAATGACAACCTTTGGTCTGTTGTAAGTTGACTATTGACATTCAGGTTCCTTCCTGGAGCAACCTCTACTTGAGTGATTGACTCAACATTAGATATTTCAGATAAACACGAGGTTTAGATTTCCTGCGGTAATAAGGTATGAAATATATCTGTGGCTATAAGAGAATCTAAAGAACTTGTAGATAGAAGAAGAGTATGCAAAGGACTTGCTGATATACCAGATGACTATTGAGCTACTCCATAATGATTTCCTATGATGTTAGAGACTACCTTATCATCTTCTTGGAGTTCTATGAACGGTTCCCTAGTTGAATAAAAGGGGTAAAAACTTTATTGAAACTCAAACACAAAAATTACAAAGAGAGCCAGAGCCCCGAGGCCCCAGAAAAGAACCATCAAACCAGCCCCACTTCATCCAACTTCGTAACCATCCATGTCCTCAGTAAAAATCTTCTGCAGGTCCTAAGAGTAATCCCTAGAGAGATGCTCCCAACCTTCAACTATCCAATCACTACCATGTTTCGAGGCCCACTTGGCCAAACAATTAGCTACTCTATTCCATTCTTGAGGGATATGGATGAAAGACACCTGCTCCATTAAAGAACTAATATGGAGAATCTGCTGAACAATCCCCGCCAACTGCCATTGGATCCCATTCACCTTCTGCTCATTCAACAGGTTAACAACAATTTGTGAATCCGATTCACAAGTCACCTTCCTTTGTCCCAACTCCCAAGCCCGCTCTAGGGCATAGAGAATCGCAACTCCCTCCATAAAATTATTAGATTGCCTCCCTTTATGCACCAAAAAGAGGAAAACTACCCCCCCTACTATTCCTACCAACTCCACCAACCCCAGTAGGGCCTGGGTTACCCCTAGATGAGCCATCAGTGTTAATCTTGATAATCCCATCTTGAGGGGGTATCCACCTTCCCACCCTTTGCATCTTCTTCGTAGCCCGTCTTCCTCTCCCGACACAAGCTGAGGCAAGAGTCAACTCCTGCAGGCCAAGCCTACTCACAAGATTTGCCTCCTCTCTACTCAGTAGAAAATTCACCTCACACTTAGCTTCCACTATCTCCTGGATCATAGCAATGATCCTATTCCAAACCTGCTAAACAAACAGTCTTACCTCATGAAAAATCCTCCTGTTCCTCCTGAGCTAGGTCTGCCATAGAATGAAGATGGGCCCAATATACCAGAAATCTTGGAGGAAGGATGACAAGATAGGAGGTCTACCCAAACTGCTCCAGAACTCAACCAGAGAATTTGCGTGGACACAAGGATGCTTCCACACCCCCCACCAATAATGCCAAATAAGCATAGAGAAGGGGCATCTGAAGAACAGGTGTGAGGAATCTTCCTCCCCATTACCACACAAAGCACAAATAGAAGGCCCCAAGAATCCCCGCTTGTGGATATTGTCCCAGGTTAGACATCTATTCAAAGCCAAAGTCCAAGCAAAGCAGTTACACTTCGGCCAAGAAACATTATTCCACACCTGTTTCCACTAGTTCACCTCTCCTCCCTCAAGTTTTCGGTTCAACAATTTCCAGTAACCACTAGCCATAGTAAAAATGCCTTTAGGATTTGGAGACCAAGCAAGCCCATCCCTTCCCTTGAGGGAGCTACAGTGTCTACTCGCCAAAATGCCAAGAAACTCAGCACACTCTTCCTCCATCCCAGCAACCGGCCACTCATTAGGAGCCTTCCACCACTCCAACTCCAAGCGACCACACCTATAAATAACCTTAAAGTCACTCACCCTTGACCATCCCACCTCCAAAAACCTCTAGCACAGATTCCCAAGGTGAGGAAACTGCTCAAGGATGGAAGGGTATCCATCCCAAGAGTCATTCCAGAAAGGACCTCTTCCCCCCTTCTGCAAATCCAAAAAAGCCCATCCTTAATGAGAGAAGCCCCCCTCTTGAGAGTATACCAGATTGAAGAGCCCTTTCCCTCAAGCAGATATCTAAGGATTTCCTCCCTCGGGATCCTTTGCATATATTTGTTGGCCAAAATCATAGCCCAGCCTCGATCTTGCTCCACACACCATCTCCAGTAGAATTTAGTAGCCAATGCTTCCCCAAAAAGAAAAGACTGCCTTAAACCAAGCCCCCCTGACTGCTTTGGGCTACACACCAGGTCCCACTTGACCATACTCCATTTGGAAGAGGAGAGATTTCCTGCCCATAAGAATTGCCTAGCCAGAGAATCCAAGCCCTTCAAGAACCACTTAGGAGCCACATGAAGCATACATCAATAGATCAGAAGAGCGTGAACCACCGATTGAATCAGTTGAACCCTCCCCACAAAGGATAGCCATCTATGAGTCCAGTGATCAACTTTCATGCAAAATTTATCCAAAATACCCTGCCAAGACTCCCTAGGAGGGTTGCCAGGAGAAATAGGAATACCCAAAAAAATCAAAGGTAGGGAGCCAACCTGGAATCTCAAGATAAGAGAAATCCTCCTTTGAATATGTTCAGGAGTGTTGAAAAAGAGGATAGAAGATTTATCCTTATTGATCAACTGGCCCGAGGTCGGAAGATAAATATCCAAGACCTTATGCAGATTAGTAGCTTCTTTGACCGGAGCCAGGCCCATAAGGGCCATGTCATCCACAAACTGCAAATGAGATTGCGGCTGCAGGTTGTTACCCCATCTCGAACCCCAAATGATACCCAAACCCACATTATGCTTAATCAGCCTCCCCAGACCCTCAGCCAAAAGAATGAATAAATAAGGGGAGAGGGGGTCCCCCTGGCAGAGACCCCTAGAAGCACCAAACAACTCAATATGGTCTCCATTGATAAGCATAGAGAAAGAAGTAGATGTAACACAACTCATAACCCAATGGACCCATTCATCCACAAAGCCAAAAGCCTTGAGGATCTTCTAAAGGAAGGACCACCGAACTCTATCGTACGCCTTAGCCATATCCAACTTGATAAACATAGCTTTTTCCTTGGATGAAGCCATAGAATGAATGGTCTCCGTAGCAATGACCACACCATCCAAAATTTAGCGCCCTTCCACAAATCCACTCTCCTCCTCAGAGATAACATTTCCCAGACACTTCTTCAATCTATCCACTATCAGCTTAGAGATGATCTTATAAGTCACATTACAGAGAGAGATAGGGTGGAATTGGCCTAGTCGGTCGACCCCATCACACTTGGGGATTAGAGCAATGAAAGTTGCATTCAATGCCCGAAGCATCTGCTTATTCCTCTGGGACTCTGGGACTACATCCATTAAATCCAGTTTGATAATATCCCAAAACTCTTAAAAGAATTCAACCAGGAACCCATCTGGTCTAGGAGATTTTCCTGTCCTCATGTGAAAGACAATCCTCTCAAGCTCATCCAACAAAATAGGACACAAAATCTGCTCATTCATCTCCCCCATGACTAGAGAAGGAATGCAAGCAAGAACCTGATTCTCCCCCATCGAATCCCCTAGGGGGTCCTCCCTGAAGAGGGCCTGAAAAAAATGTAACGACTCCTTAGAGAACTCCTGCAAGGATAAGCACTGCTCACCTCTATTGTTAACCAAAACAGGGATGGAATTTCCATGTCTTCTTGCTTTCACTGAGTTGAAGAAGAAAGCAGTGTTCTTGTCCCCCTCCTTCAACCAATCAATACGAGCTCTCTGCTTCTAGTATATTTCTTCCTTAAGCTCCCATTCCTCAACCACCTTGACAACCCTATCCTCCTCCCTAAGCAAGTCCTTAGACATTCCATGCTCTCTGATTTCACCGGTGATCCCATTCAACACAAGTTGAGTAGCTTTCTTAGCATGAAAAATGTTCCTGAATCCCTGACGGTTCCACTGTTTAAGCTGAAACTTGACAAATTGCAACTGCTTGGCAAAATAGTACATGGCAGTGCCAAAGGGTGGCCTCCTAATCCTCCACCACTCCACTACAAGAACCTGCAAAGTAGGATCCCGAAGCCACATAAGTTGGAATTTGAAAGAAGGAGAGCGAGCTACCCGAGCCGAAGAAGAAAACCAGTTTTATGGGCCAATGATCTTACCCTCTCCAGTCAAGAATCTCAGTACTTGTGGACCACCCCCCACCAATCCAAATACTAGAGACCAGAAAATGATCCAACCTCTTTGCAATCCAATACTCTCCCACCCTCCTATTGTTCCAAGTGAACAAACCATTGCCGGGATTTATGTCAACAAGTTGCAATAAAGATATACTATCCTGAAAAAGGACAGAAGAAGGTTCCAACCGCATGACAGCCCCCACTCTTTTCACTCAACTCATGGATGGCATTGAAGTCTCCTACCATAATGCAAGGATGAAAAGGGGCCAACCTTTGCCTATAAGAGATATGAGACGATAAGTTTTGCTTACCCTGAAAGTTTGTAGGGGCATAGATGTTAGAAAACAAGATGAACTCCTCAGTCTTAAGACTAGAAATAACCCCGGATAAAAAAGATCTGGAGGCAACCCACTAGACAGGGCGAAATCTTAAAGGGTTCCAAAGATAGGCCACCCCTCCAGAGGAACCAACTGCCCCAACACACTAAAACTCACCTCTCCCCCATAGCTTTGGCACTAGACCCATCATACTCTCCACTAAAAGTTTAGTTTCTTGTAAAAATAGGACATTAGGTGAATGATTCCTAATCAAATCCCAAACAACTTTTTGTCTAGGGCCACTATTCAAGCCCCTCACATTCCATGAAAGCACTAACATTTTGGGGGATTGGAAAAGCAAGAATCCAAAGTCTTTACTGACCCTGACTCAACCAAGTTCTCCCACATCAATTTGATCTTATCCAGATCCTTCTTTCTGCCAACCTTTGAGCTCTTCTCTGAAGCACTTTTCTTAATATCTTTCTGATGCAGACCTAGGTAAGCGGAGTACTTATTAATTTTCACCCCAGTCGGTTCTAATTTCAAAGCTATCGGAGAACCCTCCCTGTCAACCAAATTCACCTCAAAACTAGGAGGGAGTCCCAACTGGACCCCTACTAGCTGACCCATCTCCATCTACTAGCTTCCAACCACTACCAGGGCTTGGGAAGAGTCCTCAATTACTCTTTCTAGAGCCCCCCCTGATGCACCTTGATCCAGGGGGCTTAACCCCAGATTTACTTCCTGGTGGCTCAGATCATCGAAGCCCTCGAATCTGTTGAAGGAATCCTCCTCCTGTCTCTCCTATAAGGGCCTCTTTTGCCCTGGGTTCTTGTTCTTTGTCTTAACTGAGATAAAACCATCAACACCCTCACCCTCGACCGACATGGCAACTTTCCCTTTCTCAGCCTTATCTAGGCTCGAGTCCGACTGCTGAGGTTGGCGCACTGCCGGTTTATATCTAGGGCACTTACACTATAAATGACCATACTCATGACACATACGACATAAAAATGGTAAAGTCTCATAATCTAAATGTTGAACCCACGAATAAGAGCATGCACACATATCTATAGCATATGGCAAAGGTTTACTAAGGTCAATTTCAACATAGATACATGCAAAGGTCATTACCTTTCTTCCCAGGGTTTGCATTGAAGATCCCACTAGCCTCCCAAGTAGAGCAACAAGCATTTGTAACACATCCTCCCGACAACATTCCACAGGAAAACGTGGTAAATGAACCCACACTGGAATCTTATTTGGTAGCTCCTAAGAGGGATTAAACCCCACATGCCAAGGTTTGATGAACAAACCCACCTGGTTGTAAAAATATGGGCCTCCTTCAAAGACCCTATTGCGATCCTCCATGCAATTGAAAGTAATCATGAAATAGTTATTTGCCAACAACATAATCTCCATTTCCCCTTCTGGTGCCCAAGTCCTCTGCGCCCAGCTTTCCAAAAACTGCAAGGAAATCCTCATTCCCAAAAACTTGCAGTATAGCGAGTGTTTTGAAAAATATTCAATGTATTCAACTATCATCTCAGGAGGAATAACCAGCTTCGTCCTCTCACTGCATCTCTCCAGACAACCATTAATCTTCATAATGCGAGAGCTGCCAATGCTTCCAAGCCCAGAATTTGATGATAAAAGATTATTGTTAAAAGTCTTCATACTCTGAAGTGGGGGTTTTGAGCCCACCGCAACACGGAAATCCATGACTGGTGCAACTTGCGAGGCCTCACCACCAAAAATCGACATCGGAGCACCAAAAAAATAAAACACGAGGGCCAAAAACCCTCACCCCAAAAGGGTCACTCAAGGAGGCTCGACACCCAAGGCACCACCCCACTCGAACACCACTAAATGAAAGGGCTAGCTGTCACCCCCAGGCTCACGGGAAACCCACGGCCCCAACCAGCTAGAGCCCCACCCTCCAACCCCCACAGCTCCCCCCACACCCACAACCGAGCCCAACACAACCCCCGCTACCGCTACACTCCCTCGACAACCTACACAACCCTCCCCCGCCGCACCTACAATCAGCCACCCATGAGCTAGGGCCTCGAAACCCTAGCTCGGTCGCCTAAGAACCCCTGCATGCATGCCATCGTCAATCTCATTTACATTCTTTCAATAGTTCCCTAGTTAACATCATAAGCTACTGAACATAATTAATTCCCTCTGCTTCTTCTCTTATGTCTGGCCATACTACTTGCTCTTGATCAAGTTGTGGTTGTGTTGGAGAATAAAGTGCAAGAGTTTTAGTAGTGATACCATCTGAAATGGTCATGTCCCCTGATCTGTAACCTATGTATGCATTAGCTGTAGCAAGCCAAGGTCTTCCCAAAATGATTGGATATCCCCCCAATGTTGCCTTAGGAGAGCGTATTATTAAATCAACCAGATATTCCCAAGAATATAGTGTGACAACAATATCCTCAACCATCCCTTCGGGTTGGACAATAGAGCTATCAACAAACTGCATGACTGTTGGCGAACGATTGAGAGGGGGGGTGAATAAGTTGTAAACAAATTATAACATTTAATCCACTTAATAATCATTAACTAGATTAAGTACCGGTAGAACAAAAATAAATACCGGTAAACAATGCAACTTAACAATTAAATAGATAATCAATGTAAAGCAACCATACCACATAACACCATGATTTGTACGTGGAAAACCCAGAAAGGGAAAAACCATGGTGGGAAGCCTACCCACAGTTGGATGATACTTTTGCAGAAAGTATGTGATACAATGAGCGGCCTGCACATGCAGGAAGACACACTGCCTAGAGCATACTGCTCATTACAAAAGAGTCTCATTGACTGCAGAGAGGCTACAACCATCTCAAGATAAATGGACAAAAATCCAATAGAGTGAACTACTAGAGATAACATCTACCATGCCTAATTACAGTCTTGGTTAAGCTCAATACCAGAGGCCTTTGACCTATTCCTTAATCCCAATTTGATCACCTATGATCGATCAAATCTCCTTCGCATATGATATTGCATTTCAAGACCACAAACACTTATTCCATTCCCATGCCACGATCTATAATGAGATCTTACATCATTTTATACAAACCCTAAGTCCTAAACCAACTAGGTCGGCCACCTAAAAGATATTACAATAAGATCATTACATAAATTAATATTACAATGATATGCCATGTCAACTTAAGACCAAAACAACAATAACAAATCCATAAAACATCCCGGTAACGTGTAGAGTACACGTTAACATGATACCGGTCCATAATCTAGATAGGCACCAGACCTATTCTGGGTCCACCATGCCAAATTAATGTCTTCAAGAGTGATCAAAGAACATCTTCAGCATCCTGAAATCCATGTAGAAGATGCACCAACACCAATTATGCATCCTGTCAAGATTCCTCAGTGAGAGCCTGTCGGTAAATCCTTAAACTAGTGTCGGTAAGGGTTTACCAGAGTGTATGATAGCACCCGATTACCAAGTCAATACCATCTAACCAAGACATGCTCTGGAAGCACGCACCACATGTAACCAATCACATTCCATAGATCCAAACATGCCGGAAGTGTCCAATAGATAGTCTCTTCTGCCGGTAACACTTGATCTTCTATAGGTAACCAAAACCTATCTGTCGGTAACCAACCATAACAACTAGTGTTGACATCAATGACAAAACATAAATGCAACACATAATCAATTCATCCAATAATGCCAATAATCTCCCCCTTTGGCATTGATGGCAACACTAGATGTGAAAAAATCTAAGTACCAAGAAATGCCAAAAAAGTCTCCCCCTATGGAAGACAACCAACAATCTCCTGAATATCAATAATTCTCCCCCTAATGTATACAACTCCTTTCTTTATTTTTCACATTAATATCTTTTCCCCTTTGACATCAATGCCAAAAATCTGACAAAAATATCAAAGAAATAATATAAACCTCTGTATCTCAAAGTTGACTACTCCCCCTGAGTAGTAGCACCACTCATCAGTGTTGAAATGAATAGTATCTCAGATAATGCATGCCGAACTGAACTGCATCAATCAAGTCTCTGCCAGAGGGGCAGAAACCCCTAACCTGTCTCTTAAATACTCAAATGATTCCTTAGACAACGGTTTAGTGAATATGTCTGCAGTCTGTTTTTTAGTGTTCACATAAACCAATTTGACTTCCTTTCCTTCTACCTTGTCCTTCAAAAAGTTATACTTTATTGATATATGCTTAGTCTTGGAGTGAAATACCAGATTCTTAGACATGTCAATACTTGCAGATTATCACAATAGATAACTATCAGTTCACTACAATTTACCCTGATATCCTTCAACATTTGCTTCATCCACAAGACTTGAGTGCTATTAGTTGCTGCTATAACATACTCAGCTTCTGCAGTAGATAAAGAAATGCATGACTATTTTTTGTTGATCCATGAAACTAGTTTCTTTCCAAGAAAGAAATCTCCACCAGAAGTGCTCTTCCTGTCATCAGTATCTCCTGCCCAATCTGAGTCAGTATATGCACATAAAGTGAAATCATCATTTTTAGAATACCACAAACCATATTCTGTTGTTCCTTGCAAATACTAGAATATCCTCTTTGCTGCACATTCATGATTTTCTTTAGGATTACTTTGATATCTTGAAACAATACTTACTGCATTCATAATATCCGGTCTAGTCTAAGTTAAATATAACAAACCACCAATCATAGACTTATACCTTGTTGGATTTACCAGTGTAGAAGTATCCTCAATAGATAATTTCTCACTTGTCACCATATGAGTACTTATCAGTTTGGAATTATCCATACCAAACTTCTTCAACAATTCCCTCAGATACTTAGTTTGATAGATAAAAATGCCTTTATCGGTTTGAGTAATATGCAAACCTAAGAAAAATTTCATTTCACCAATCATGGACATTTCAAATTCATTCTTCATATTGTTAGCAAATTCCATGCACAATTTATCCTCTCCTCCAAAAATGATATCATCAACAAATACTTCAATAATCAGAATATCATTATCAGTGATCTTATAATATAAATTACTATCAGCAATGCCTTTAGTAAACCAAACTTGAAAGGATATTTATCCAACCTTGCATACCAAGCTCTAGGAGCCTGTTTCAATCCATACAAAGCTTTCTTCAATATGCAAACCATATCTTTATCATCTGTTAGTGAAAATCCATCAGGTTTCTCAATGTATACTTCATCTTCAAGTTCACCATTCAAAAATGCACATTTAACATCGATTTGATAAACCTTATAATTCTTATAAGCTGCATAGGCAAGAAATACTCTAACAACTTCAATTCTATCTACAGGTGCAAATGTCTCACCATAACCAATTCCTTCCATTTGGGAATATCCTTTACAAACCAATCTAGCCTTGTTTTTTACAACTTGACCATCCTCATTCAGTTTATTCCTAAAAACCCATTTAGTTCCAATAACAATCTTATTTTTAGGCCGAGGAACTAAAGTCCAAGTTTCATTATTCTCTATATGATCTAATTCATCTTCCATAACCTTTAACCAATGTTCATCCTTACAAGATTCAATAACAGATGCCGGTTCAACTTGAGAAATAAGACATATCTCTTCATTTGTCAGTCTTCTTCTTGTCATAACTCCCTTATTCCTATCTCCAATGATTTGATCTTATATACCTTGGTGTCTTCTGAACTTTGAGTTCACTGATCTGATCATCAGTCATAGTTGAATTTTCTGATTGTGCTGGTGTAACTGTCTCAGTTTCCTGTATTGGTTGAGGCATTGTCGGTTCAGTTATGATCATTTCCACTATTGGTTCCCTGTCATATGATATAGAATGATTTCTGTACTGCTCATCCACTTTCACATTAGCACTTTCCACAATTTTCTGCAATCTTTTGTTATAACATCTATATGATTTGCTTTGAATTGAATAGCCAAGAAATATCCATTCATTACATCTAGGATCAAACTTTCCAATTGAATCATCTCTTTTGATATAGCATTTACTTCCAATTTTTTTGAAATACTTAACAGTAGGTGTATGTCCAAACCATAATTCATAAGGAGTCTTACCGGTTTCACCTTTGATGTGAACTCTATTGAATGTGTAGACTATTGTACTCACTGCTTCTCTCTTGTAGATATGAGGCAATTTGGCTTCCATCATCATAGATCTTGCTGCATCCAAAATGGTTATGTTCTTTCTTTCCACTACTCCATTCTGCTGAGGAGTCTGAGGTGCATATAACTATCTCTTGGTTCCATTTGTCTCACAATAACTATTAAATTCATGAGAAGTGAACTCACGACCATGAACTGATCTTAGACATTTGATTTTCAATCCAATTTGTGTTTCAACCTTTGCTTTAAAGATCTTGAATTTCTCAAAGGCTTTAGACTTCTCCTTAAAAAAAGTCACCCACATTATCCTAGAATAGTCATCAATAATCAACATGAAATACCTATCACCTTGAAAGCTTATAGTCCTTGCTGGACCACATAAGTAAGTGTGAATCAAATCAAGTACATCATTAGATTTATCATGTATTCTCTTAAAAGAAGTTATAACTTGCTTTCCCAATTGACATTCCTTACATATTGGATTATGAGGCTTCATAAGCTTAGGTATATCTCTAATTGCCTTAGTTGAACTGATCTTAACAATACAATCAAAATTAACATGACACAACCTCTTATGCCATAACCAACTCTCATCAATATGAGAAATCAAACATGTCTTATTACCAGCATTCAAGTGAAAGATATTACCTCCAGTCTGAATACCGGTTGTAATATCCAAACTAGTCTTGTTAATGATTTTGCATTTTCTATCTTTATACTGAAGTTGGAAACCCTTGTCCACCAATTGACCAACACTCAAAAGACTATGCTTTAAACCTTCTACATAATAGACATAATCAGTGTTATTCTTGCCATCCAAAGAAATAATACCTCTACCTTTGATCATACATGCTTTGTCATCTCCAAATCTGACTTGACCGCCATTGTATTCTTGTAGGGACAAAAATTTCCCTTTATCTCCAGTCATATGATGTGAGCATCCACTATCAATTATCCATTCATCCTTGTCTTCAACCTTTTCTGCCAAGGCCTTTTCTTCATTTTTGATAACCGGTTCTGGTTCATCTTCCTTTAAAGCATAGAACACCCATTCGTTTCCATTCTTGAATCCACTAGCAGGGTCTTCTGTCAGTTCATCTCCAGAGTCATCACTTACTCCTTCCTCATCTGCTATGTAGCATTATTTACTTTTCTTGAATCTATATCTGTAGGCTTAAATGATTTCTTAAGTCTTTCCTCAAACCTTGCATTCCTTTCAGGACATCTAGATGCAAAATGACCAATCTTATTACATGCAAAACATTTAAAAGGTGCTTTTCCTTCATACTTACTTCATGTCGAACCTTTAGGTATTCTTCTAGCAAATAAGTCTTCAAGTTGCTCAAATTCTTCATCTTCTTTCCTCATGTCTTCCAATTCCTTTGCATATAAGACTTTCCAATCAATTTTTCCAGTAGATGATGATGATGATGCATGAAAAGCAGGTTTAGACTTTACAGCTCCAGAAGATCCAAATTCTTCAAGCTGAAAAGCATATAATTTCCCAATCAGAATGTCTCTGTTAACTGAAGAGTTTGCCATTGTTCTCAACTCATTAATTGTAGTTGCCTTCATCTTGTAAGCCAGTGGAAGGGCTCTGAAGACTTTGGATACTATTTCATCTTCACTCAGAAATCCTCCACAATATTGAATTCCCATAACAATCTCATTTACTCTTTCCATAAACACAACAATTCTTTCATTATCTTTCATCTTCAAGTTTTCATATCTTACCTGGTAGCCATCAAGTTTAGCAATTTTGATAGTAGGATCATCTTCATTTAGAGTTTTCAATTTGTCCCGCATAACCTTTGCCAATGATTTATCAGTCAATCCCATGATCTGATTCGTAAGTGCACACATGAGGGCTTCTCTAGTTCTGCAATCATTTTCAATATTCTTGTCCAAGTCTACAGGAGTAGGATTGCCAGATGCTGGATCATAAGGTGTGTAACCTTTCTCAGTGATCTCCCAAATATCCTTGCTAAGACATCTAAGATGAGTCTCCATTCAAATTTTCCATATCCCATAATTTGTTCCATCAAGCTTAGGGATTTCTCTTTTGAAAAATAGTTGTCGGTGGATTAGAATTGTTAGCTGCCATAGGATCTACCTCAAGTGGTTAAGCTTTTGCTAAAGAGGACCAAATCTCTGATACCAATTGTTAGGATAACCGGTGAACAACTGAGAGAGGGGGGGGGGGGGGGTGAATCAGTTGTTAACAGATTATAACATTTAATCCACTTAATAACCATTAACCTAATTAAGTACCGATAGAGTAGAAACAGATACCGGTAAACAATGCAATTTAACAATTAAACAGATAATCAATGTAAAGAAACCATACCACATAACACCATGATTTGTACGTGGAAAACCTGAAAAGGGAAAAACCACAATGGGAAGCCTACCCACAGTTAGATGATACTTTTGTAGAAAGTATGTGATACAATGAGGGGCCTACACATGCAAGAAGACACACTACCTAGAGTGTACTACTCATTACAAAAGAGTCTCACTAACTACAGAGAGGCTACAACCATCTCAAGATAAATGGACAACAATCCAATAGAGTGAACTGCCAGAGATAGCATCTACCATGCCTGATTACAGTCCCGGTTAAGCTCAATACCGGAGTCCTTTGACCTCTTCCTTAATCCCAATTCTATCACCTATGATCGACCAAATCTCCTTTGCATATGATATTACATTTCAAGACCACAAACACTTATTCCATTCCCATGCCATGATCTACAATGAGATCTTACATCATTTTATACAAACCCTAAGGCCTAAACCAACTAGGTCGGCCATTTTAAATATATTACAATAAAGATCATTATATAAATTAATATTACAATGATATGCTATGTCGGCTTAAGACCAAAACAAAAATAAAAAATCCATAAAACATCTCGGTAAAGTGTAGAGTACACGTTAACATGATACCGGTCCATAACCTAGATAGGCATCAGACCTATTCTGGGTCCACCACGCCAAAGCAATGTCTTCAAGAAGTTGAAGCACAATCAAAGAACATCTTCAACGTCCTGAAATCCATGTAGAAGCTGCACCAACACCAATTATGCATCCTATCAAGATTCCTCAGTGAAAGCTCTATCGGTAAAGCCTTAAACTAGTGCTGGTAAGGGTTTACCAGAGTGTATGATAGCACTCGATTACCAAGTCAATACCATCTAGCCAAGACATGCTCCAGAAGCACGTACCACATGTAACCAATCACATTCCATAGATCCAAACATACCGGAAGTGTCCAACAGATAGTTTCTTCTGCCGGTAACCAAAACCTGTCTGCCGGTAACCAAAACCTATCTGCCGATAACCAAAACCTATTTGCCGGTAACCAACCATAACAACTAGTGTTGACATCAATGAAAAAACATCAATGCAACACATAATCAATTCATCCAATGATGCCAACAGATCTAAGACTAGTAATACTGAGTTGCTGCATGACATCCTTGGTCATCACATTTATGATTGCTCCCAAGCCTATCAAGGCATTTTTAATTTGAGCTCCATTAATAACTACCTTCACAATAGGACTACCTGGGTCAGGATATTTAGGGACAACAACTTTTCCTAACATAATATCAGCCAATTGCCCTACTACATGTACTGTTTTTGGGTCCTTTTTCTTGTGTCTAGGTTTTTTTAAACATGCCTCTTTAATAGCTTTTCCATATATGGGAATATCCTTAATAGATTGAAATAGTGGAATCTTTACACATATATGTTTTAATTGATCAATAAGATCAAAAGCTATGTCATCCTACTGCCTAGACACTTCTACCTGTAATCTCTGAGGAAATGGAGGCATTCTAACTGGCGTGCCTGGAGTCTTAGATTGGCATACCTTCTTAGGGTTTCCAGGCTGATCAGGAGTAGTATCTTGAGCAATCTCCTCAGATGGTAATTCTATTATAACTAGAGGAGATGGAGTAGGCAAAGTTGTTCCTGACCGTAAGTGAATATCACTTATATTGAGAGAATATGCAGGATACTGATTAGGATCGACTGAATAAACTTGTTGTTGTTGCTAAGGTTTGTTATTTGGATTTGGCACAGGCTGTGTTGGCAGTTGATTTGGCTTGGGTGGAGTAGCATTAGGAGGTGGTGGCATTAAAGCCAAGTGTTGGGACTGTTATTGTGGTTGCAGGAAACTTGATGGTTGGTTTGCCCATTGTTGACCTCCCCTCCATTGCAATGACTATTGCTAGTTACCTTGAGGTGGTGACAAATTCCCTTGTGGTTGCTGCCATTGAGAGGAAGGGTTATGATAATTGGTCCAAGGGTTTTGAGATATCTTCCAAGACTGAGGAGTATAATTCCCAAAATTTTGTGAGTATGGAGGTTGCCACTGATTATTTTGTGCATTAAAGTTCATATAAGGACTAGAAAAAGATAATGGATCTTGTGGCATACCTTGTCTTGGAGGCCAAGGCCTTCGTTGTGCAACATAAAAGAGTTGTTCATCATCTCCATAGATTGGCTTGAAATCTAGAAGAGCCTGCTGGCTATCAATTTTAGCTAAGAGTTTACACTTGCACTCCCTCTTCTTTTGCTGATAGTGAGGACAAAACTCAATGAGCATGGCCTCTGCTTCCTCATGCTTCTTCCTTGCTTGAAGTGTATCCAACTTAGTAGCCATATTGTTAATAATATCCTCTTTAAAGTCCTTTAGAAAATGAGTTATCTCCATCCTTGAAACTATTGTAGATGCCTTTGCGGTTGAAGAGCTAGGCCTATAGTGTCTTCCTTTCTTGGCTGAAGCTCTGGAATATTTTTGATAGATCTTCCTGATGTCATCCCATTGAACTTGAGTAATGTCTCCTCCTCCCATGAGGTCTAATGAGTCAACAGAGTCTTCATTGATTCCCCTTAGAAAAATCAACTTCATGGATTCGTCACTCAAGGTGCTATGCTTGGATTTCCTGACACTGAACAAAAACCTCTCCAGATAATTTTCTAGACTCTCATCTTCTTTTTGTGTCATCCGGAAGATATCATCACCACGTCAATCCACTCCCCTGCAATAATCTTTGTACTTCTCCAAGAATTTTCCCTTGATTTCATCCCAAGTAGTGATTGCATCTCTACCTAAACTCATAAACCACCTCAGAGGAGCTTCTTTCAAAGTACCAGGGAATAACTTGAGTTTATGGGAATCAATGGTATAATCATAACTTCTATAGAGGATGTCAAATTCAAATAGAAAGGTATTTGAATCTTCTGTGACCAAGCCATAAAATTTTGGAAGAGAGGAGGCTGGTATATTCTTCAAGTTTGCATTATCATGCTGGTCAGGAATAGGAAACTCAAATGTTGGGTTTGTAGGCAAAGGTGGAGGATTTGCTACCATTGGTCCTTGATAAAGAACCAAAGGTAAGATGTTTTTCTCAGGGGGTTCGTTTAAGAAGTCTAGGTCTCCCTCCGACAAATCAAAAACATCTCTATTTTGCACAAAAGTTTCTGCAAAAGGATTTACTTTTGGTGCTTGATCTGATCTTATGTCACGAGTGGAATGCGAGGGAAGAAATCTTCCTAATGCATCTGTTCTCCTTCTATGCATACAGATTTAATGAAGAAATTCTAAGAGCTAACTAAGAAAGCTTAAAACTAATGGTTACAATAGGTTCTTAGTTTGGCACCATCCCCAACAACGATGCCAAAAATGTTGGTCCTCACAACCAGAATGGAAACTAGGTTATAAAAACTCAATTCAGAGATTGGACATTCTTATTGAACAACTAGCTTTCCTGTAGAAAAGGCTCATTTACTTAATCGACCAGGGAAGTAAACTTGAAATGCGCCAGCACTGTATGTGCACTAAGTTCATATCGCAACCATTCTATCCTACTGTAGGAAAGGAAATTCTTTGAAATAAATGTGCAAAAAGATAATAAATTAATACTTAATCAGAACTCACATCTGAAAGTAACTTAAGCAACTGCTACCAAATGATAATGTTATGGCAAGCCGATAGGAACTATTCTGTCGATGTGGCTGCAGGTACAGACACAGGAACTGTTTCCAGTGGCTGTAGGAACAAACACAGGAACTGTTTCCAGTGGCTGTAGGAACAGTCAAATACCAAAACAACTATTTCAAGATGGAAATTAACTGAAAAACACAAAGGGACTACTCACCAAGTGGCCCCCCTTGAGTGAGCATATCCAGAATTCTTAGATTGCAACTGATAAGCTCAAAATAACATTGATCTCTTTATTCCAAATTGACTATAAATTACATAAGTCCGTGTAAAGCGGAAAATCGCGATCGAACCCTAGTTGCTCTCCCCTCTTCCAACTCCAAGGAGAGAGAAGGGAGATTCACTAGGGTTGATGGTTTTCACTTAGGGGAGAGACTTTACATTCAAAAGAGGGGTTGAAACCCACAAGATCCAATCCCATACAATGCAAGATTGGATGCTAAATGAGTTTCAAGGGTTATGACAGCAAGGCTACCCTCTTTTGTAAAGAATGTGCATAGAAGAATTAAGCTAGGAATACATAGAAAGTGAGAAAGATTCGCTTATAAACTGAGATAGGGATACAGTATGAAGCTGCGGACCTGAAATTAGTAGTAAAATGTCGATACGACGCTGTCCTGCAAATTTGAGCAAAAGTTGTCGGGACGATGGCGCTCGAGCGCCACGGTCCTCCGAAAAATCCGCGAAACGAAGGGGGATCTGTTCGTCTCTGCACAAGGATTCCAGATCTTCAATTTCAGCCGCGTACCTGCAACCTACAAACAGAAAAGCGAAGACGATTGGGGGGTTAGGGATTAGGGGTTTGCCTTTAGGTCAAACCCCGGTTTTGGAATTAACCAAGAAATGAGCAATGCTGTAAATGTAAATGTCTGTAATGTAAAACAAGTAGTAATACCTTGTTGTAAGGATGTTTGTATCCTTATGTGCGAAGGTATAGATGTTGTATGTTGTATGTAGCATGTAGTATGTTGTAAGTGATCTCCTCTTCAATGGTTGAATCCTTGTCTTGAATGCAACACTTAGCCTTGAATGGAGACTTGAAATGATCAATTGCTTGAAGGAATGCTTGAATGCTTGAATGCTTGAGTATAATTTCCACGCTTTTTCCATCATGTCGAATGAAAGAGGAAAATGTAGTTTATATACTTGTCAATTAGGGCTGATAGACTGATTTTCCCGACCTTAGGCCGACCAGGAAAGACAATTTTCCAATTTGCAAACATAAAGACCCGAAGTCCAAAAGAGACCGGGCCCAAAATAGGACCCAGGGACCAGGGCGCTGGGCGCCATGGTCCTGAAGGACCAGGGCGCTGGGCGCTCTGGTCCCACCTCCCGGGACAGCAGGGTGCAAAGGAGGTTCAGGCCAGGGTGCAAGAAAATGCAGTTTTTGGTGTCATGAGCAAGTTTCGGGGTCTCCATTCAGGTTGCGTGTTGCGTCGCCATCGTGAACACCGAAATGCAGTCGAAATTGCAAGTGTCGCAATTTTAGGACACTACATTTAGCCCCCACTTTAGCGGGAGTATGTATGCTCATACTTCCGGTAAAGTACAAGGAAACAATATTGAAAGACTTTCACCACATCAAGGAGGCAAGATACACCAAGCCCCCAGTGGACTAAGGATCTTACGACTTCGATTGACAAAGTAAAAGGGAAGATCACGAGGGAGAACCATGACTGCCAGTAGTAAGGTTCCCTCACTATGAGTTATGCAAGAGAAATACCGAAAATTTTCAAGGCAAAGCTGAGTTCTCCAAGAAATTTTCATGTATCCTGAAGGGATAGACAGGGTGTATGCCCCCCTACGTTAAAGCGATCGCACACGCCTCAACGGGGGTGATTGTTTTAACGTAGTGATACACATAAGAAATGAGAAAGGAAAGGAGCACGTTATCACCAGGATTTAGCCCCCAAGTGTGAGATAAACCCAAGGATAATAGACACAAAACACAAAGCACGAGGTGACTTCGCTTTCCTCGGGGTTAGTATGCTGTATGATAATTCATGTATATATATCATATGTATGTATGCATAATTGTTCTTCATTCCCCAATCAAGGAAGGTCACCTAGAAGAAGGGAACACATGTGTCTTTTGAGTCAACATGAGAGAGACCAAAAGAGATCTCAATGCTTTGCATCGTCCTCAAGTAGACAACACTAAGGACAACAAATAGAAGAATGAGAATAACATATAGAAGAAGTAACGAAAGAGAGGAGGAGAGAATCTGCTATGCTAATGCACCTAGTCTAGCACGTCATCTACCCCCCGATCTTGCTGATCAATGTTTCGGGAAGGCAGGGAACACGCTAGAGGAGGAATATTCAACACAGCAGATGGAGCTATCACAAGATCCAAACAAGGGCTATGTTCATGTTCCAAGCCACGTTGTTCTTGTCTAGGAGCTAGGATAAGTGCTTTAGAAAATTCATTAGATAAATGGTTATCAATATCAACAAGTTCATATTCACTATCAGAAGCAAGAGAAGTAACATTTTCATCATGAATAACATTTTCATCTATAGCATCATCAAGATTTATAAAAATGGGGTCTTTAATTCGCACAGGATCAAGACCATCATGCATCTTATGTTTTGGAGATTTTGGAGAAAATGGAATAATGCTTGTTGAAGGTGTTTTTGGAGATTGCAAAGTTTGAGAAGCAGCTGCCTGAGCTCTAAGATGACGCTTTCGTCGGTGTTCACGTGCCGAACGATTTTGTCTAGTCTTAGTAGGAAGTTGAGAAGATTGAGGAGGAGGAATGTTCTCATCCTTAGCACTTGGGTGTTTAGGTTGTGGTCTCTTAGGCTGGATAATAGGAGAAGAAGAAGGTCTCTTCTCTCTATAAAAAGAAGGAGGAGGGACTGCTCCATACAAAGGAGGAATATTTGGTTTAGGAAGAAGACCAAGTCCATCATGACGAGGAGGTATAGGTCTACTTTTAGAAGGTTTATTAGGCATAGACATAGTCACATCCATGGGAACGGGTTGGGAATCTTCTTGAGGAAAGACAATAGTTTTATCTTTCAAAGGAAGAACTTCCTTCTCAAGAATGATAGGAATATTAAGTTTAGGTGTTCTAGGTTCACTTAGAGATAGGATCATATCTGTTTTCCACTTTTGATAAGATTTGAAAAGATGATCACTTCGCGGAGGAAGAGATTGGAATTGTTTAGGCCAAAAGTATTCAATAGGAACGCTAGAAGTTCTTTCAGCTGGTTTAAAGAGACTATGATTGACAGTAACAACTTCACCATTATGGGGAAATTTCAAACACTTGTGAATAGGAGAAGCAATAGCTTTCATGGAAGATAGCCAAGGATGGCCAAGCTTCACATGAAATTGTTTGGAAGATGGAATAATAGCAAAGTTCACATCAAGGGATTTGTTATGGACCTCAATAGGCAATGTAATAGAACCAATTGCAGGAGAAGAAAATGCATCAAATAGTTTCACAATCACATCTGTTTTGTCATATATCACTTGATTCAATTGCAAAGTAAAAAGAAATTCTTCAGTAATAACATTAACCATGCACGAAGGATCAATAAGCACTCCACGGCAAGGTGTATTCTTGACTTTTGCAACTATGTATAAAGGACCATCAGGTGCCCTAATGGTTTCACTGGAATCAAATGTGATGGAAGGTTCTTTAGGGTTTTCTTGCTGCTCTACAAAGTTAATCACATTCGGAGTCATAGACACAAGACCATCAGATGAGAGAGAGGAATCATTAGCCTCAATTGCATTAGAGGTATGAGAAGGTAATGGATCAGTGAAAATCTGAAGATTTTGATTAGGAGGAGCTACAGATGTATTGCCTTTATCATTCACTCCAGAAATAGAAATAGTATTATTATCAATCAAATCTTGAATTTTACCCTTTAAAGAAAAACATTTTTCAGTATCATGCCCAGGCTGACGATGAAATTGACAAAAAGCTTTGTTATCAAAATAAGGTGAAGTAATCTTTGCAGGATCAATTTGTCTTATAGGAGGAAGAGTAAGCACATTTTGTTCCAATAACTTATTCATAATACTATGCAATGATTCATTCAAAGGAGTATACTTTCTTTCTTTCTTGAAAAATTTAGAAATAGGAAGCACACCTGATGCTGCATTCACATTGTTGTTGATGATGTTTTCATTGAATTTGATGGAATCTCTGTTTGGTTTAAACTTCCCAAATGGTTGTTGACTGCTATCACCCTTATCACTCGGAGCCATAGGATGTGATTGTTCCATTTGACTCACAGTCAGTTGATAATTGTGAAGAGTTGCACACAACTGTTGGAAAGAAGTAAACTCAGAAAATAGAAGTTTGTCTCGAATATCTTTTTGTAAATTAGAAATGAAGATTCTTTGAATATCATTGTTAGGCACTGGAAAAGAAATTTGAGCATACAAATGCTTATATCTACCAATGAAATCAGTCACTTTTTCTTTAACACCTTGTTTACAATGCATTAAATCAATCAAAGTAACTTTAGGACTTATATTGTTTTGAAAGTGTTGAATGAAAGCATTTGCAAGTTGTTCGAAAGAAGTAATAGAATAAGAAGGCAACGAGCAATACCATTGTAGGGCTTTGTCTCTTAATGTTCTAGTGAACAGTTTTGCAAGCAACCTTTGGTCATAAGCAAAATCAGTACATATTGTTTGAAAAGTCTTAACATGTGTTAGAGGATCACCTTTACCATTATAAAGCTCCAAATGCGGGATTTCAACATGTTTAGGAGGG
Source organism: Cryptomeria japonica (assembly GCF_030272615.1). NCBI lineage: Eukaryota > Viridiplantae > Streptophyta > Pinopsida > Cupressales > Cupressaceae > Cryptomeria > Cryptomeria japonica. The sequence continues at coordinate 534,403,870 of NC_081406.1, forward strand.
ATAGCTCGAACAATGTCAAGAGAAAGTGGGCTCGCAACATCAAATGTGGGTACACTAAACTTAGATTGATTCATAGAGGCAATTTGTTGCTGTAAAGAAGAGATAGTTTGTGCAAGATTGTTAATGGTCGCTTCAGTCGAAGAATTCATATTAGATGTGTTAGATTGAGATGGAGGTGTTATGTTATTGAAAGAAGGTAAAGAGTAAGGTGGTGGGACTCTATGATAATTAGTCATAGGAGATGATTGGACAGGAGGAACACTACAAGGAGGAATGGAATGGTTAAACGAATTGCCCCCTTGCATCATGTTCATTTGTGGAGATATAATAGGGACACTCATTGAAGGAATGAATGAAGAAGTCAGATTAAATGAAGGAAGAGGGTTAATTGAAGAAGAAGGGTTGCCCCCATGACTGGTGATCACAAGAGGAATGTCTTGTGTAGAAGTAGCCATTATGTTTGATGTAAAGGTAGGTACGCTAGCAATAGAAGTCATCAAAGGAATAGAATGATTGACTTGAGTAGGAGGTTGTGTATAACCCAAATTTTCAGCACAACTCTTCATAGGCATCACATTCGAATCCACAATGTGTGCAATACCACGCAAAATATCAATTCCATTCTTATCACTTTGAAGCATACGTTTTAGACCCTCAATTAAAGGAAGAGCTTGACTATCGGGGTATTCTTGAGACATCCATTGTCGAAAATCGTCAAATTGGTTATCCAATTTCGAAAGTTGTTCTTCAGAAACCTCATGGAGAGCTTCTTCATCATTAGGAGGATTAGAGGAATTACCCATGTCCTCGTTAAAAAGGCTATTCAAATTAGGTTCCATCTCCTCAGTAGTTAAACCTCAGAAAGACTTAATTCTACGGCTTCGTCTAACGGGAATAGTGTAAGTAGGGCTTATTGTTGTAAAACTCATGCACTAGAGAGGGAGAGAAAATTTTGATTTTAGAGGTAACAATTTTCAGTAAAATCAGCCAATCTTCTGGATTTAAGCTGTTAAATTTAATCAAGACAATCTCCCGAAATTTCAGAAAAAATGTCAGGGACCGTGGTGCTTCGGAGTGCACACGGTCCCGACAACTTTTTTCGAAATTTGCAGGGATGAAAGTTATGATGATTTTAGAGCTAATCTGAAAAAATTGAGTGGTTTTACGATCTGTAGATAGGCCAAATTAAAGTTGCAATCTCGAAATTGAACCCTACCAAGATTGTCGAAAAATGCAAAAATTTGAATTTTGAAAAAGAGAGGGAAATTGAAATTTTGAATGTTATGATTTTAGAGGGAATGTCAAGAGCAATGCAAGTTTTGAAATTTAAAAATTGACTCAATTTCACGCAAAATTCAATTTTGAAAGCGGAAATTGAAGTTGTTGTAATTAAGCACTTGATTTCAAAAGTCACAAATTGCAAGAATTTGAATAAAGCACTGAAATTTCGAATGAATGTTAACACACTTTTCAGACTTAGGACTGTAAGAAACACAATTTTGACACAAATTTTCAGTTTCAATGATTTTTGAATGATTAGAAGCGTTAATTCAAGCAATCCCTAGACCAACTTTGACTTTAATTTTGAAGGTGTTAAAATTGATAAAATCAGCCAAAATTCTGGATTTTAGCAGGAAAATACAGTAAGATCTAGCTCCCGAAATTTCGAAAAAAATGTCGGGGACGATGGCGCTCGGAGTGCACACGGTCCTCGCAACTTTTTTCCAAATTTTCAGGGATGAAAGATATTGTGATTTTATTGCGGAATCCAAAGTTACAGCTGATTTGGAGATGTTTTGATCAGTGAAATTGTCGGACAAAGGTTGAATCAAGAGGGTTTCAAAAATTAGGGTTTTAACACTTAACCACTTAATTTTCAAAATTAAAGCACAAATTTGAATTGATAATTTGTAATAGAAGGGCAGATCTGAAACAAGCATTAATAATTAAACATTTCACAAGTTTAATTACTTAAAAAGGAAATTTAGGGTTTTTATGCAATTAACGTCTAAAATTTTGCCAAAGATCAAACATGGAAATGTAATCAAGGAATCCAATTTTCAGATCCAACTATGAATAATCAGAAAGGATGTTCATGTCGGGTTCACCAAAAGGTAAAGCGGAAAATCGCGATCGAACCCTAGTTGCTCTCCCCTCTTCCAACTCCAAGGAGAGAGAAGGGAGATTCACTAGGGTTGATGGTTTTCACTTAGGGGAGAGACTTTACATTCAAAAGAGGGGTTGAAACCCACAAGATCCAATCCCATGCAATGCAAGATTGGATGCTAAATGAGTTTCAAGGGTTATGACAGCAAGGCTACCCTCTTTTGTAAAGAATGTGCATAGAAGAATTAAGCTAGGAATACATAGAAAGTGAGAAAGATTCGCTTATAAACTGAGATAGGGATACAGTATGAAGCTGCGGACCTGAAATTAGCAGTAAAATGTCGATACGGCGCTGTCCTGCAAATTTGAGCAAAAGTTGTCGGGACGATGGCGCTCGAGCGCCACGGTCCTCCGAAAAATCCGCGAAACGAAGGGGGATCTGTTCGTCTCTGCACAAGGATTCCAGATCTTCAATTTCAGCCGCGTACCTGCAACCTACACACAGAAAAGTGAAGACGATTGGGGGGTTAGGGATTAGGAGTTTGCCTTTAGGTCAAACCCCGGTTTTGGAATTAACCAAGAAATGAGCAATGCTGTAAATGTAAATGTCTGTAATGTAAAACAAGTACTAATACCTTGTTGTAAGGATGTTTGTATCCTTATGTGCGAAGGTATAGATGTTGTATGTTGTATGTAGCATGTAGTATGTTGTAAGTGATCTCCTCTTCAATGGTTGAATCCTTGTCTTGAATGCAACACTTAGCCTTGAATGGAGACTTGAAATGATCAATTGCTTGAAGGAATGCTTGAATGCTTGAATGCTTGAGTATAATTTCCACGCTTTTTCCATCATGTCGAATGAAAGAGGAAAATGTAGTTTATATACTTGTCAATTAGGGTTGATAGACTGATTTTCCCGACCTTAGGTCGACCAGGAAAGACAATTTTCCAATTTGCAAACATAAAGACCCGAAGTCCAAAAGAGACCGGGCCCAAAATAGGACCCAGGGACCAGGGCGCTGGGCGCTCTGGTCCCACCTCCCGGGACAGCAGGGTGCAAAGGAGGTTCAGGCCAGGGTGCAAGAAAATGCAGTTTTTGGTGTCATGAGCAAGTTTCGGGGTCTCCATTCAGGTTGCGTGTTGCGTCGCCATCTTGAAGACCGAAATGCAGTCGAAATTGCAAGTGTCGCAATTTTAGGACGCTACAGTCCGAAAGCTGGGTATTACAAATTCTATGGTCGTTCTCTCCTGTCCTCAAGTGGAGATAGAGAACTTTTATTTATATGGAAACTTATAACAGATTCCTAACTGATCAACCCACATTCCAATGGAATAGGCGAACATGTTTTATTATACTAAAGAAGAAGTCAGCATAGGAAAACAAAACAACATCTGTCCTGCAGTTGAGAAGATATATCATGACTCGCTTCCTAGATTTAAGCTCCACTAAGAAAAATTATAAATGTCTCATAAACCACTCTGCGTGGGAAGTGGTCAAGTGGTTTCGATTTTCTTCAATGCTGCATCACTTTGATCACGTCTGCATCTTAGTGGCATGTTGATGTTCCTTTAAACCGCCAACTTAGTCTTTCCTTCTTCTTGGCTGACCCTGCATCATGGTGTTAATGTGCACAAATACATGTGTATCTACTAATGCTAACATAACATAAATTAAACCACATTTTAAGATTAATTTAGATAATTTGCATAGATGAATCATTAGAAATCATTATATAACAACCTCAGGTATATGATGAATTAGTTCCAGAAATACTTAAAAATGCATCAACTAGGAAAGTCTTCTAACCCAAATATTATCCAAACACAAGACCTAAGCAGAAATCTTATGACAAAATTCTATCAAAACAAAGCCATTATTTTGGCTCATCACATATTATCTCGTTATTACCCCTAAATTAATTAAATCATATTTAATTAATTTCCCCTTCCCTTTCTCCTAAAGTTAGATTTATTCAAACTTGGCCTTAGGGAATATTCCAATCCCATTCCCAATCCCAAATAGTCAAATTAATTCATAATCAATTAAACTAATTCTATGATTCCTACAAACCCACTTGTTAATCCCCCCATTAAGTTAATTAACCTAAGCCTAATCCTAGTTAGTATTTATTCAATTTTTAAATACTACACACCTACCCAAGTCTAGATGTGACTCACAAGTCAACCTACCTCTTACACATGTCATAGACATGTCACTTTCACTAACCTTCTACCTTCTCAACATGTGACTCATAAGTCACCTCATAGCCACCTTACCTCTTACACATGTCATAGACATGCCCTTTTCATGAGCTTCCACATGTTTTGTGTGAGAACACTTACCCTTGCACCCCACTTCTCCTTATTACACTTGTCCCAAGGTTAAGCCTTGAAATCTAGGACCACACTCCCTTTTAATTTGAACCCTCCACTTGACTTCCAATCTTGACCATTTGTTTTCAATCTTCAAACTGTATAAATTGAAGTCTTTGTTCATCCCAAATCAATCACTTCATTTTCATATCATTATGTTGGCCATTTATCCATAATCATTGCATCCATCATGTTGCCCTCTTGAAAACATAATCATTATCATAGCACCCTCATCATGTCCAAATTATTATCCACCCATCCTTATCTTGTTATGCAAATGTGAGCAGTCCACATTTAACTCCACCCATCTCTCCCACTCTTCATTCGTCAACCTTGGAGCACTCAAGCTTCATGGAGACGAGGAGGACAAGGAAAGTCAAGCGACAATGGGAGAATTTTGAGTATAGTTCATTTGTTTCTCATATAACTTTCATTTAATTCTTTTTTGACATCACATTTAAAATGGTTTGGTTTTATATTGAATACTAATCCTTCTAATCATTTTATGAGTGACATTTTGGCATGCCCGGTCCCATTTATAAATCTGATTTTCATATGATAAAATTAGTTCCATCATTGCAAGCATCATTCCACATGATGACATCTCTTTGAAGCATTTTGTCAAACAACGCATGTGCCTTAACTATGCTTCCATATTTTGAATTGCACTAACCATGTTGCATGTGTTTGGAGTTTGTTAAGCTTCTTGTATGGATTCTACTTCATCGTTGGGATATTGAGTTGCAATCTTTGTTTAGAGAGTGTTTCTTACACTTTACAAATTTCTTGCCTTTAGGCTATCTTTTATTTACATTATCTTTGTATATCCTCTGCATGAAAATATAGAGTGCGAGGTGAGGTTCATATTCACATTGACATATCTTTGGCATATATTTCTTGTGATAGCATATCCTTCATGTATTTTATCAAATAAAGTCATGCATGTGTCTATGATTTTACATTTAGAATGCATCATAATAATGCAATCTTAGATTTGATTTAGAGGCTGTCGTTTGACATAGATAGTGAGAATGAGGCAAATACTGCAAAAATTGGCTTTAATTCTGTCAATTGCATTTGCTCGAAAACTTTTGAAAAGCTTTTTTGCAACAAATTCATAGCATGCATATTTTGATATTGACAAATTTTTGAGGCATTATGTCAAATTCTTTCTTATTTCACATGCATGTCTAGTGGGGCAATGGATAGGACTTTGGCTTTACGCCTGCAAATTTATTTGGCTTGAAAGTTTCCGAAGCCTTTTTATAAAATGTGTTATGGTGCTTATCGTACACTCTTTATATCTCATGATTCAACATCTCTTTCAGGGATTTTGTCCAACAAGGCCGCGACTATTCTAGCTCCAAAACAGACCTGTCGTACAACGTGTTAGTGACAGGTTAGTCAATCGCAACCGTTAACTGCAACATCGAGGATGTAAAACGCATGACAAACACGCGTGTTAGTTAATCCGTACTGTCTTTTTGAAATCAGAATAGACGCATCCCTCCAACAATCCCCTTGACATTTATTTCTGTATATTGCAGAGATTATAGTCACCGCACTCAGTGATTTGACATCTTTGTGAAACCTTTTGTCATAACACTGTGTACGCCTTGACTAAGCTTCCATATTTGGGATTAGAACCTGTCAGTTGCATTTGCTTGAATGATTTCTAAAGCCTTTTCACCAAATTCATTTGGTGCACATCGTCCAATAATTGCTTTCCACGAGATTACATCTCTTCGAAGCACACTACCATGCCAAACTCATGACTCTTCTTTGCTTCCAAAATTTAGCAAATAGTGAGACCGCCAGTGGAGGTTGTTGAACTTGGCATAACACCTATCAGTTGCATTTTCTCAAAGGCCTCTAATGCCTTTTACCTGAATCCATTCGGTTTATAACCTGCAATCATCACTTTACATGCGATGACATCTCTTTAAGGCATTCTCTCAAAAATTCAGCTTTGCACCTAACCGATTGCATTTGCTTAAAAGTTTCAAGTTTCCTCTCATTGTTGTTCAGCAAGGAATCAACATCGTGTCATTCACTGTGTGTTCGATGTTTATTTCTATTTTGTTAACACCGATGAGAGGATGGATTGTTTGGTTGTTTATCTTAATAACCCATGCTATGTTCATAGTTGTTGTACATACTAACGCTTAGGTGTTATTAAGCAAAGTGTTGTCTAGATGCTTTATGATCCCTGTGATCTCTGTGTTGAGACGACACTAGTGATGGTTGAGTGCACGTCTTTTCAAACGCTTTTTTCCAAATGACTCCATTAAATGCATCGCCTCCAATCATAGCATTCCACATGATAACACCTCTCTGCGATATCATTTTTATTTCATATTAGAAGCTTCTATAGGCAGTACCTTGGTGCGCTTGGTAAGACCATCCTCGGGTAAAGACTAAGCATGAGCACGACAGGGGTGCTACATCGCCATGCTTTCACATTTGAACGCCTGCAATGGAGCTCATCGAGGATGACAGGGACCAATATTACTTGTCTTCATTTAATCTCTTGTCTAGCATGCGGTAAAGGTATGTTTGGCCAATCTCTTCCCCAGTCAGGTTTGGAAATGTGTGTTATGTATTTTTGTTGGGCCTCATCATATTCCTTGACAAGTCTCGCCTAATGTCTTTGTGCCCTCCTTACCTATATGATCTAGTTTCTTTCTCAGATACCCGTAACTTCTCTACACACATGTTTATGGTTGTGCTATGACTATTATGAGTACACTTTTCAATTGAGATTCATGTGTATATGATTGTGATAGGTGGTCTTAGTGCATAATATCACTGTAAACTGGAATATGATAAAGTCTTATAATACTATGCATTACATCATGCAATTCTTGAGAGTGATAAATGCAATGTCCATATACATTACACATGTGATACTTATGTTATCAAGTGTATTGGATTGGGGATACATAAGATATCAGTTATCGCTGCATTACATGCTGATGCTCTTTCTATTATTTTGTATTTAGAGAATACAAGACTAGTTACTTTGTTTGTCATCTTGCACAATATTAACATATTGTGGCCATTTTAGCTATAATATTGTGGCCATTTTAGCTTGTGTATTGCTTGAAGCAAAGGGCAAACAAAATCAAGCTCTAAAAAGTTAACAATTATAAAACAAACCAAAGATTGATGTAAGCAATTTGTGCTCGCCTTATCACATAATTGAGATTTGCACGATAGCATTCATGACTTTGCATGAGAATTTTCATGTTTTCTTACAACAAACCAAAGGAGACAAGTGGACAAAATAAGGCAAGTTGATAGCCATGACACATGAGCTTTTGTAAGTGTTGAAATCATTTCTTTAAAGACAATTTGTTCATTTTGCTTTAATTTTTGCTAACGATTTGTCTAACAAGATGCAGCCGCAGGACATAAAAGGAGAGTTTTCTAACACATCGCTTGCATGTTTCAAAGACGTTGAATTTGCAATATTTTCTCTAAAATATTTAATGGTGCAAATTCATCAATCCTAGGATAGGCAATTTTGTTTTGTTTTGTGCAATCTTCTTTAAAAAGAATAATCACATTTTGCAATCTCGGTTAAATCAAATACTCACATTGTCATTATGCTATCTTGGCTAAAACGAACAATCACACATTTCTCTCTTGGTCTAAAACGAACAATCACACATTGCTATCTTGGTCTAAAACGAACAATCATACATTACTATCTTGTTTTAAAACGAACAATCACACATTGCTATCTTGGTCTAAAACGAACAATCACACTGTAAACACATAAATCTGTCCCCTTAATTAAATGAATATTTAGTATTTATTTGATTATTTAACCATCAATCAATAATTAATTAAATTAATATTTAATTAATTCATCTTAACCCTCTTCTTCTATTATTTAAATAAATTATTCAATTTATTTGATTTAATTCACTTAACCAAATTTAAACCATTAATTAAATAAATAAATCATATTTGTTTAATTAAATCTTCTCTCACATTTAAATAAATTAACATTTATTTAAATCACCTTTATTCTCCACCCACTTGCATTTTCCTACAAATGCAAGTTGCACAACTATTTTAAATAAATAAATAATTTATTTAAAATCCTATTTATCCTCACCCACTTGAAACCTATAATGGTTTCCCTTAAAGTCTTCAAACTCAATGGCTTCCTTCTAGAGTCTTCTCAAGCCTTTAATGGTTTCCTTTAAAGTCTTCAAACTCAATGGATTCCTTCTAGAGCTTTCTCAAGCCTTTAATGGTTTCCCTTAAAGTCTTCAAGCATTTAATGTTTTATCTTTCATTTTCTCATGTAAATAAATTAAGATTTATTTAAATAAAATCCAAAATCCACATTCACATTTAAATAAATTAAATTTATTTAAATATCTATTCATATGCAAATTACACCATTTAATTGAAATAACTGATTTTACTTCAATTGAAAATCCCAAAATTCCTCCCACTTGCATTCTCCTACAAAATCCACTTACATGCCTAAATCCCTTCTAGATTCTTCTAACTCCTTCTAATTAGCCTAATCCTATCCTAATCATTGTCACATTCCTAAATAAAAGGAAGTCACTTCTCAAAAACCTCCAAAGTCTTCAATAACCATTAAATGCTTTATGTCTTCAAATGGTTAACCTCTAAAGTCTTCCAAACCATTAAAGGCTCTTACATAACCATTTATGGTTAACTCACCTTTTACCTTTGGTTAGAGACTTTCCTCTAACTTAACCATCCTTTTGACTCATGGATCTCTTCAAATCATTTATTTCTTTGACTAAGGTAGCCATTTAACCCTTGCACATTCATTTATCCCTTGGATAAAAGGAATATCCATTAACCTAACCCTAATCCAACCCCCTAGGGTAACCATCATGTCCCCTCAAGCATTTAATGCTCCTTATCTCTCCTCTCAAGCCTCCTCATGGTGACACTTGTCAACATGGGATTGGGTTGAAAGTTTCACATGGATTGAATATCTTTCAATCATAACCCTTGTTAAGATTGCTCAGTCTTAACCCTTCATTTCCCCATTTCTTCTATAAATAGAACCCTTATCCTCAAGCAAAGAAGGAAGCATTAGAGTATTGTTGTTATACTGGTATTAGCATATAACTTTTTCATAGCATCACTATCTACACTTGCATAGCATTTGTTTATCACATCCAACCATCTTGAATCTGCATATGGCATCCATGGCTAGTGATAAAAGCTAAGAGCTACACTCATTTGGGACTTGGAGAGGGGAGAAACAAGGGAGAAGAATGAAAATGCATCATGGAAGCATCTTAGGGAGGCTCTTCTCCTTTCTTTTGTTTTGTTAAACTTCTTTCATGCTTTTTTGAATTCTCTTTTGATATGTTTGGAATGGTTTTTAGTTCTTTGTTTTGGTTTTATGGTTGAAACTAACTTATTAACATTGAACTTTGTTGTTGGCTTGTCCCCATTTCCATGACATCATTTGGTGAACCTGACGTGAATCCAACACTTTTGTAACTTCAAAGACATTTTTGAGGCTTGTGAGCCCACCATGTGCACTAACTTTTTTGAATGTTTTAGTTGCAGATCTTCTAATATTTTTTTTTTGTGCAGGTTTTGGAAGGAGTTAGTTTAAAACATTTTAATTTCTTTGGTTAAAACTTCATCTTTCTTGTTTTTCACAAAGGGATAAAAATAACTTCACATTTTCTATTTCGTGCAACTAAACAAACTCAACTTTTTCATTTGGTGCATAAAAAAAGAACTTCATCTTTCTTGTTTTTCACAAAGGGATAAAATGAAGTTCACATTTTCTATTTGGTGCAACTAAAACAAACTCAACTTTTTCATTTGGTGCATAACAAATAACTTCATCTTTCTTGTTTTTCACAAATGGATAAAAAGAACTTCACATTTTCTATTTGGTGGAACTAAAACAAACTCAATTTTTCATTTGGTGCATAAAAAGAACCTCACATTTACCTTTTTTTCTACAAAGGCTACACGACTTTATTTTTGTTGACTAGGTTTGCTTTCCAAAAGTTTGTCAAGTGTCAAACATTTTGATATCTTGGTTAAAAAGAACACCATGATTGTTGGAGTAACATATCCAAATAGTTAGATCACATTGCAATGAAAATCAGTTAAAAAGAACAAGTGCTTTTTGTGATTGGCACACTTGTGCAAAGTTTGTCGAGTGGTCCTACTTATAACACACACTATCCTCTCCCTTGGCTTTCATGGTCCTAGGTGCAAGAGAAAATTGTTAGTAACACTCAAAATTTTATCTTTTTAAGAGAGGCCTGCCAAGAGACACATCACTCTTGGGAACAACCTCACGCTGTAAATCCTTCGAGTCGCTATAGAAATCAGGTGTGAGCAAAAGCTGTAGCCTTGGGTATAGCTATTCCTATAGTGTAACTTGCCGAAAGGACAAATGGGACCCACCACAAGTTACAAGGCTCTTAAATGAGTCACTGCAGAATGAACTAATGTCCAAAAACATAAAAAATTACTAGACACCTTTTATATAGAAACCCACCCATTCTATTGATTGAGAATATTTGTGGTAAATTCAGTGCAAGAGAATAGATTGTTTTTCTCCCAAGATACTCAGCATTCATATTTCCTTGAGTAGAAACATAGCTTTTTGAAAGGCTACTTGTAGCTTGATAAAAGTGGTGACTCCCCCATCATAGGGATAATCTATTTTTTTATACTCGTGCAAGACTTAGTATATCACATCCTTACCTATCACAGTGGGATTCATAAGGTATGTAGTACCAAAGTTGAAGAAATATCAAGATGTGGCCTGAAATTATCGCAACTGGCCATTTGACCTTATGGATAAAGTGTCTTCATTTTGTGTCAAGACTAGTGATAAACTGAGCTGACTTTAGGCTTTTTGGAAAAACATACTAAAATTTTTTTGGAAAAAGGGTCAAAAAGTCCAAAGATTGGGTTGATTTATACCCACACTTATTTGTGCCTTTTGAGGCAACATTCTTGTGTTTGTGTGCTTGCTTTGTTTTCTTGTCAAAGAAAATCAAAACCAATTTAAAAACAAGTATTCATCCAACACAAAATTTTCAACAACAACATTTGGCAAAAATCAAAACAAAGTGCAAAAACAAATTATCAAACTATATGACCATCCTTCACATTTTGAGAAGGAAGAATCTTCATCAACATATCAATTTGAAGAAAAGACCATTGAGCCTAAAGGCTTTCATCAAAAGAAGGAAATTTTTCTATCTCAATAGACAAATTTTTGTCTCACACAGAGCCTTCTTGCGTCATATGCTTCTCTATCTTCAAGGAAAATCCAACGAGTTTGATCAAGAATCTTTGAACAGCAGAGCTTTTGCTCAATATAGAGCTTTGAGTTATCATATAAACAAGGAAGGCAAAATCAACCCTGCCTTCTTTTCGGACATTTGCATCACATATAACATAGCTCGGGAAGAACCACCAACCCTCGAAAGAGAAGAGGAAGAATTCGTCCCATTTGTAACACAAAGTTTTTATTGAAGTTTACATTTCATCCATTCTCACATTCATACATCATCAATCCATTCCAACTCTCGAAACATAAAGAGGTCTTTGTCCTAAAGTTCTTTTTAGTAATTGCTTGAATCAAAATAACACATCACTTTTTAGAGTGTCTCTACATCTAGGATAAACTCATCCTAAGAGGCATTTCTACATAGGTTAAAACTAGTCTATGAGTGCATCCTGTCATTACTAGATAGATTGGTTTGCAACACATCTCAGGCCTCTCTAAACCTTATTATATCACACATTGTCAATCAAACACAACAAGCAATTCACATAAGGACTTTGGTAACATCTACCTTTAGTGTCAGAGATTCATATGCAAAACACTTCACCAAACATTTATCTCTCATTTCATCACCAACTCATAATCATTTTCACCAAACGTCAACAACAAATTTTAAACAAAATGGCTCAAACCAGATCAAGGTCTAGACACCTAGAGATCGAGGAGGAAGAGGAAAATCTCAATGAATTCCAAGAAGCCCTTGGAGGAAACACAAATGATGAAAATCTGAGTACTCCTACTCCCGCTGCAATAGAAAGGGCACAACACAACCCCATCTTCAATCAACTTTTTGACGAAATCCTCAAGAACAACGCTGATGCTCACTTTTTAAGACTTGCCCAAGAGGGAGCCAAACTACCCTCTTATTTTGATACTGCACAATTAAGGAAAGCATCAGAACACCATAGTCATAATGAGGGTGGAAGAGGTCAAGATAACTTTAGATATGACCTTCATCAAGAAGATCCCCCACCTCCTCCTCCTCCTAATGACATTGACAGGTTGAGGCAACAAGTTGAGAATTTAGCCCAACAACTCCACAATGGTGTGTAAACTACCCAGTTTTCACTTAATGGTTTTTGTCCCTATCCCTTTGATAGTACTCTACATATGCCACCTTTTCCACAAGGTTTGAAACACCTAAGTTCAAAAAGTATCGAGGAAAAGGAGACCCTCAAGATCATGTGAGAGAATTTCATTCAGCTTGCCTAGAAGTGGCATATGAAGACATGTACCTAATGTGTCTCTTTCCTCAGAGTTTGGGAGGGACAACCATGCAATGGTTTTCCTGACTAACAGGCGGCATTAGGACATTCGAAGAACTGGTCCAGAAATTCATTGCACATTATTCACATAACATAGAACACGATGTCACCATGATCGATTTGTGTAACACCAAGCAAAAATCAGGGGAACTATTTTCAGCTTTCTTGCAACGATGGCGACAAATGTCTAGCAGACGTTCTCTTCAGTTACCTAAACAAGAACTAGTAGAAATCTTTATTCCAACTTGAACGAAGAAATGGAATTCCATCTAGACATGAATGGCACAGAGTCCTTTAATGACATGATCACCCAGGGTTTAAAATGTGAATGACCCCTCATCAAAAAGGGGCTTATCAAGATATACAATGAACCCAAAGATGGCCCTCACCCGTGCTTCAACAGTGATAAACCTAACTTCTGGAATAAAACAAAAACATTGTCAATGATGGGTTTGTAGATGCAAGGACTATCAAGAGTGCATGACCTGTGGTCCGATTTGTGGGGCAAAACCCCCCTCCTAAGAACAACACGGTTGCTCCCTTGCCAAATCAAGGACACAATGTACCGCAAGAGGAACCGAGACAACGCCAACAAAATTATAAACCAAAACATAGATAAACTCCCTTAGGGGAACCTATTGAAATAGTGTTACGTCAGTTGGTCTCTTCAAATCTGGTGACCTTACCAAAGATGTCTAATTACGAACCTCAGGTCAAACCTTCATGGTGGAGGGATAATGAACATTGCGAATTTTATAAAGGGAAAGGGCATAAAACAAGTAACTGTCACAGATTGAAAGATCTTGTTTAGGATATTATTGACCGAGGAGAGATTGAAATTGAAGGACACGACCCAAAAACATCAAATAATGATCATCTTATGTTTAAGAATCCACTTCCATCACAAGATCAAAGGGGTCCTTCCACTTTAGGATGAAACATAGATACCAATTATTATACGCGAGCCGCTTATAATTACACTGTGAATCAACTATATGATGCCAATGAACAAATTGCAACCATTGCCATCAAAGATCCAAGCTCTACCTGCAATGTTGTTACGCATCGTGGCAAGATCACCATTAAAGAAGCTCCACAAAGCACAACCTCCATCCCGAAATAGTATAACCTTGTGGAACAGTTAGATAAGACACCTGGAGTTATATCCATCTTAGAGATTTTGCGCCTATCCCCATATCATAAAACAATCTTGGATCAAGCTCTCTAAGAGGCGTCAGTCCTTGCCAATCTAAATACAGATCAATTTCAAGCTATGGTTGGTAGTGTGAGGTCATCACCATGTCTCACTTTCTCTGAAAGTGACAATACATCTTTCCAACAACCTCATAACGCCTCACTCAAGATTGAAGGATTTATCAACCAACACAGAATCAAGTGAGTCTTGATCGACAACGAAGCAGGCCTAAATATCTGTACATTACAATTGGTCACAACATTGGGATATGCAGTTGAATTAGTGGATCCCCGCAAAAAGATAACCATAAAAGCCTATGATGATGCAGAGCGTTCATCCAAAGGAGTAGTTGTGTTACCAATCCAAGTGGGCCCAGTGGTGAAGCACATCATATGTCAAGTTTTGGACCTTCCTCTACCATATAATTTGTTGTTAGGAAGACCTTGGATACATGCCATGCAAGCTGTTCCATCCACCTATCACTAGTGTATCAAGTTTCCTCATAATGGTGTAGAAATTACAATCCTGGGCGATGAAAATCCATTTGCATATTGTCACAATATCAACCATTAACCAGAGATTACTGTTCCCAACAACAGAGAAGCTATCCCATCCTCATCATATGTTAGTCTAGCCTCTCTTTCCAGCTCAAACACCACTATACGCAAGCAAGAGAAGCTAAAAATGAAAATGGCAGAGGAAGGTCCTGGGGAGTACAATCTCAGCCAACTCTTTTGTGTGGGGCAACTACCCACTTCTCCTAGAACTCATGGTAAACCTCAAAGGTTACTTCAAACACCATGGGTCAAGCCAACATGCACTTTGGTGCCTTTTATCCTTGGAAAGAGTCAAGAAGAAGAGACCAGAGATGATGACTTAGCAGAATGGATCTGTAAAGATCCTATCACCACAAAAATCCCACAAGCTAAGCTTCCCATAGATCAATATGGAAAAGGCCTTCTCATTATGCAAAGAATGGGCTATGATGGTCAGAGTGCTTTGGGACCTTGCAAGCAAGGACGACATGAGCCGTTGCAGCCAAAATTAAAGCCTAAAGATAATACGGGATTAGGCTTTCAAAAGGAGATTCTTCCTAAGCTCAGATTCAAAGGGAAACCCAACAAACCTCTATATCAGCCTAATACTCTAAAGAGGCCACCCTTGATTATATCAACAACACCAAAGAACACACCAACTGCCCCAATGCAACTAAGATTCCTAGCAATACCATCCATAACACCAATCATCCCACCAATTAAACCAACAACCCCATCAACAACATCAACTCCATCCATAACACCATTAGAAGTGTCAGAACCGCCAACAGTCTTGACAACACCAACAATTCCACTAGAAGCAACAGATTCAACAATGCCGATACACCCAGTATCGGATTCACTAATCCCAATAATCCTTCCTGCAGCATCAACCATTCCATCTCCCAAGGTACATCAACTGATCACACCTGTGGTATTTAACTCAAAGGATATTTCAGTATGGTATAGTAATCAGATACTGGAAAGTGACTCAGAGATCGACTCACATGAGTGGGAATTTTATTCAATACATCTCAATACTTCAGACAAGGAAGACACATCACCACCTCCACCTCACAAAGAAATCCCTATTTACGGAGAAGCACAACTTAAAACCTCTTGGGTTCCTGAACTGGAAACATCTTCCATAGACCCTACGTCACATCCTAGGCCCGATTCTGACAAGGAGAGTACCATCAATGACCTTCATGATAATGTCTTGACCCTCACTAACACATCTTATGAACTTAACCTGATCGATGAGGTAATGCCCATTATCCATCCCGAACTCATCGAATGGAACCAACCTAATCCCCTATGTCTTGACCATTTCCAAAATGATGAGGTGATCATTGACTTTTTGGAACTATAGGATAACATACCAAGCGAGGATCACAAGGCTGGATTCGCCATTGAACTTGATAGCACAACCTACTTCAGGGCAGATGCCAAACCTTTCAACTGCAAAAATATTACAATAAAACATGGATGTTCCAGTGAAAACCACACGGTGGCACTCTTTGATCCCAAAAAAGTAAAAAGAAAGAGTGTATCCAATGGTGAAAACCTCTCTAAGGCGCCTGAGGATGAAAGGTTTGACATCCTCCCCTCTAGTACAAATCAGGAATGATCAACGATCCTTATCGAGGAAACAAAAGAATTCAAACGTGGGGACTCCTGAAACTCCTCACCACATACATCTAGCATCTCTTTTAACTCCAGAGGAACAACCTAAGTTTGTAGAATTTTTCTAGAAGTGTCAGGTCAACTTTGCATGGTCATATGCAGACATGCCTAGTCTTGATCCTGATTTAGTCACGCATCACCTCACCATAGCAGAAGGAGCTAAACCAGTAAAATAGAAGCTTCACAAGATGCACCCTCAGATTGCAGTACTATTCAAAGATGAACTTAAGAAACTCTTGGATGGTTTTGTTAGACCAATTGATTATGCAGATTGGATCTCCAACATTGTGCCTGTCGGCAAGCCAAATGGGGGCATCTGTGTCTGTACTGACTTCAGAGATCTAAACAAGGCATGTACTAAAGATATCATGTTTGACTCAACCAAAGTCAAAGCAATCATGTTGATAGACTGGAACAATATCACGTTCGACTCAACCCAAAGAAATGTGTCTTTGGAGTAACCTTAGGGAAGCTTCTAGGATACATTGTCTCAAGCAAAGGCATTGAGGTTGACCCAACCAAAGTCAAAGCAATCATGGACATGCCACCTCCAAGGAACATCACTCAGCTAAGGACATTACTAGGATGACTACAATCCATCTGAAGATTCATTGCACAACTAGCAGATAAGTGTCACTCCTTTACACACTTGTTACACAAAAACATCTGCTTTCAATGGGATACCAGATGCCAGCAAGCATTCCAAATGCTTAAGGACTATCTCATGAATACACCATTGCTGATCCCACCAGATCCAAGTAGACCTCTATTGCTCTATATTTCAACAACAAATACAACATTGGGAGTGCTACTGGCTCAACATAATGCAGAAGGGAAAGAGTGTGATGTATACTATATCTCTCGCACACTGGTCAGATATGAACTCAATTATACACCTATTGAGCGAGCTTGCTTAGCAGTAATCTTGGTAGCCGCTAAACTGAGGCACTACCTATTAACACATAAAGTACATCTCATTGCAAAGATCGGTCCACTAAAGTACTTACTTAGCAAAGTAGCATTGAAAGGCTGCTTGGCCAAATGGGTGATTATTCTGAGTAAATTTGACATCGAGTATGTGGACCGTAAGGCTATCAAGGGCCAAGTTATTGTAGATAAGTTGGCCGATGCACCTCTCACAGGTGATCATCCTCTTGTTTCCAATTTTCCAGATGAAGAGATCTTCATGATCACAGTCACACAACCATGGAAACTATACTTTGACGGTTCCTATACTAGACATGGCTCGGGGGCAGGCGTTCTGTTTATCACACCTCAAGGTGACAGCATCCCAAAGTCTTACATGCTAACTTTTCCATGTACAAACAACATAGAAGAATATGAGGCCTTGATCACATGACTCTGATTAGCCATACAATGGAAATTGAAAGAGTTATAGATATATGGTGACTCCCAATTAGTCATCTGACAAGTCACAGATGAATATTGGACCAAGGATGATAAACTCATGCCATACAAGCAAATGGTGGACAATTTAAAAGTATCATTTACAACTATCACCTTTGAGCAGATACCCAGAGATCAGAATCGAGTTGCTGACACCATGGCTACCATTGCATCTCTCCTAGATCTTCCACAAAATTCAACATGCTACAAGTTATTGGTAGAACAACTTTGGACTCCCGCTTATGATATCCCTGAATCTGAGATGATATGTCACCTTACCAGTTCTGAATCCCCATGGTATGGTGAGTTCTACACCTATCTACGCGATCACACTTCCTCCTAACCAATCTAATAACCAATGTAAAACTTTCATTCACCAAACCACTCGATATACCATCATTGCTGAAACCCTATACCGACGCAGTCTTGATGGTACTCTCCTTCGATGTCTAGAACCGGATGAGATAACAAAGGCCTTGGAAGAGGTACATGAAGTAATTTGTGGGACTCACTCAAGTGGTCCTTCCTTAGCAAAGAAGATCATGCACGCTGGATACTATTGGCTGTCCATAGAAAAAGACTCCTACTATTTTGTTAGAAAATGCAAGAAATACCAAGTTCATGGAGACTTGAAACATGCACCAACATAGGAATTGCAACCAATCACAACACCATGGCACTTTTGTCAATGGGGCCTTGACCTTGTAGGTAAGATCCATCCATCTTCATCCAACAGTCATAAGTTCATCATTACCGCTACTGAATATTTCACAAAGTGGATCGAAGCTGTTCCACTTACCCAAGTCACCAACAAGCAGATCACCTCATTCATCCTTAATTACATCATCTGTTGGTGTGGTGTACCCATGTCCATCATCACAGATAACAGACTTCCTTTTAAAAATCAGGATGTCTGTGAGCTCTGTGATAAGTTTCACATCTAACACCGCTTTTCCACTCCCTATTACCCACAAGGAAATGGTTAGGCCAAAGCATCAAATAAAAACATATTGAGAATTCTAAAGATGACAGTCAATGATGTTGGTCGTGATTGGAACGCTCAATTAAATCCAGCACTATGGGCGTATCGAACTAGAATTCGAACCCCTACAAGCACAACTCCCTACTCACTGGTCTATGGCACAGAAGCCATCCTTCCTATTGAGGTCAAGATACCATCTCTACAGGTTTCTTTGCATAATCTGATAGATGATGAAGCATACCGAGTCTCCCGTCTCCAAGACTTGGAACTACTTGATGAAAGGTGACAAGCTGCAAACAACCACCTCAAGGCCTATCAGTAGCACATAAGCAGAAGCTATAATCATCAAGTTAGACCTCATGCATTTGAGGTAGGTGATCTTGTTCTTAGAGAGAATCCTCATAACCAACCAAACAAAGAACATCAGGGAAAGTTTGAATCAAATTGGCTGGGTCCATATGTTATCACTGCTGTATTTGGGTCCGGGCCATATCACTTGGCTACTTCAGAAGGAGAACCGCTAGCAGATCCGATCAATAGCATGCACCTCAAACGATTTCATACATAAGCTATATAGAGCATCAGGCTCCCATACATATCAGAAAAACACCAAAAACATTCAGATAAATGTCCTAAAGAAAATACAAAAAAATCAAAATAGTAAAGAAAAATCATGCATCCAAACGGTGAGCAACCACTCCGGTGGCACCTTGGGTAAGTGCGATGGTTGAAAACCTGGCAAACAGGTGCCACTCGTAAATGCTATGGCTCCATTTCCTTTTAGACTTGTTGTGATCACATTCATTGCATTCACTCATCCATCATTCAAACCATGGCTTTTTATTGATCTGCAATCAAGGATAGAATTTCATGCGTCTTGCATCCTGCTTTTTCATAGTCATGCCTAAACTAGGGGCAATTCCCTTAACCTATTGATGGAAGTGGATTCTGCATTACTTGTGATTCATTGAGTTCTTCATTCAAAACTGTCTCACAAAAACACCAAAAATATTCAAAATTGTCTCACAAAAACCAAAAACATTCAAAATTGTCTCACAAAATCCAAAACATTCAAAACACTCACAAAATCCAAAAAACATCATAAAGCATAAAAAATCAAACAAAAACATAGCAACACCTTGTACATATGCATCCAAGCAGATACCAAACAAACATTTTGAAATACTCCAACGATGACCACTTATCAAATCAACCAAACAATCAACATCAACGCGCAAACTGTCTTAACACAAATGCATTTCTTTGATAAGAAAATTTTGTTTAAGCTATCAAGTACTTGGTCGGTTCGATAAGTTATTTATTCATTTATATCAGGGTCCTACGCTACTCCGGGATATCCACAAGTGATTAGAGTAGCCGGGATGGTTCCTAAGCATTGTTTGTTTATCTTCTGTGAATTATTCCAATGAAGTTCTGGGGCATGTACTAATGGTGTCTACGTGGGAAGTTCACTAAGCTACGTGATCATACGCAAAAATCTAGTCATGGATCATTATGGCTTGTTGACTACAACGTATACCTCGACCATATGAGCATGAACCATTATGGAGGGTCCATATTCTTTATCTATACTGCTTTCTTACAGGTACAATGCTCCAAACTTGGTTCCTACTACCTTGTCCAAGATTGATACTACCATTGCTCAATGATGAAAAAAAAGAACTATGGATTGTCATTCCATCTCATCTGTATATATTGCATTTCGTTGCATTCCATCCATCCATACATTCATAATAGCTGCATATCATTCATACATAGTAATGACAATGGATGCATACTCTATTTTTCTCTTCTTCCATAGGAATGGGTCATAGGTCCTCCATTTCTTCTATCTAACATCAAACATCATCATAATCCCTTCATCGTGTCCCATCAACCCAATCAAGCCACGTTCATCACCATCCATCTCTAACAGGAGGGGTTGTGTTTCCCATCCTCAGTCATCCCAATAAAGCAAGTTACTCTATCTGCATAGATACATCGACTCCCACACACCTAGACTATCAACATAAACTTTGATCAAGTATTTTTGGATCTCAACAGGTAATCAATTATGGCAAACCTGGACTACAATAGACATTTATCATAATGACCTAGTCTCAACGGGGCTGCTATGATTCATCACAACCAATCCACAACACACACACACACTATCAATTGCTCAATCAATCCAACATAATCACAATGGACAATTACATCAATTGTCTAAGTCTCAACGAGTATTTTTCTTCCTATACCTTGACTTCATCGGGCAATTACATCAATTGTCTATGTCACCAACATGTCACTTTGATTCACTTACTCAGACTTTATCTTGTCGGAGCAAACAACTGACATCAACTGTCATGCTTTGACTCGACTGGGACAATTAAACCGATTGCACCAGATTGTCCAACCAATTTTGATCAATTGTACAGTATCAATAAAAAACACAACACCACATTTGCACCGTATCTCCTGTATAACCTACGGGTACTCACTGGCTTGTCATTTCTCCGTATTCACTATGTTTTCTTCCATTCTTTCATTGTTATTGCTAATTTCTTCTATTCTACCTCCCCTCCACTTCTTGTTCTTTTTTGAGAGATCACCTGATTTTTTGAAATTTTTTGGCCCATCTCTCGAGGGGGCATACCACCCACTAAATTAACATTTATGGGGCATATTTCTTCACACCTATTTTTCTTTCTTTGAAACAACGTGATAAAACTGCACCGTCTCAAAGAGAGGCAAATGTAGACACATAAATCTGTCCACTTAATTAAATGAATATTTAGTATTTATTTGATTATTTAACCATCAATCAATAATTAATTAAATTAATTCATCCTAACCCTCTTCTCCTATTAATTAAATAAATTATTCAATTTATTTGATTTAATTCACTTAACCAAATTCAGACCATTAATTAAATAAATAAATCATATTTGTTTAATTAATATTTATTTAAATCCCCCAAAATCCCATCTCTCACATTTAAATAAATTAACATTTATTTAAATCACTTTTATCCTTCACCCACTTGCATTTTCCTACAAATGCAAGTTGCACAACTATTTTAAATAAATAAATTATTTATTTAAAATCCTATTTATCCTCACCCACTTGAAGCCTTTAATGGTTTCCCTTAAAGTCTTCAAACTCAATGGCTTGCTTCTAGAGTCTTCTCAAGCCTTTAATAGTTTCCCTTAAAGTCTTCAAACTCAATGGCTTCCTTCTAGAGTCTTCTCAAGCCTTTAATGGTTTCCTTTAAAGTCTTCAAACTTAATGGCTTCTTTCTAGAGTCTTCTTAAGCCTTTAAAGGTTTCCCTCAAAGTCTTCAAGCATTTAATGCTTTATCTTCCTTTTTCTCATGTAAATAAATTAAGATTTATTTAAATAAAATCCAAAATTCACATTCATATTTAAATAAATTAATATTTATTTAAATATCTATTCAAATGCAAATTATACTATTTAATTAAAATAAATGATTTTACTTCAATTAAAAATCCCAAAATTCCTCCCACTTGCATTCTCCTACAAAATCCACTTGCATGCCTAAATCCCTTCTAGATTCTTCTAACTCCTTCTAATTAGCCTAATCCTATCCTAATCATTGTCACATTCATAAATAAAAGGAAGTCACTTCTCAAAAACCTCCAAAGTCTTCAATAACCATTAAAGGCTTTATGTCTTCAAATGGTTAACCTCTAAAGTCTTCCAAACCATTAAAGACTCTTACATAACCATTTATGGTTAACTCACCTTTTACCTTTGGTTAGAGACTTTCCTCTAACTTAACCAACCTTTTGACTCATGGGTCTCTTCAAATCATTTATTTCTTTGACTAAGGTAGCCATTTAACTCTTGAACATTCATTTATCCCTTAGATAAAAAGAATATCCATTAACCTAACCCTAACCCGGCCCCCTAGGGTAACCATCATGTCCCCTCAAGCATTTAATGCTCCTTATCTCTCCTCTCAAGCCTCCTCATGGTGACACTTGTCAACATGGGATTGGGTTGAAAGTTTCACATGGATTGAATATCTTTTAATTCTAACCCTTATTAAGATTGCTCAATCTTAACCCTTCATTTTCCCATTTATTCTATAAATAGAACACTTATCCTGAAGCAAAGAAGGAATCATTAGAGTATTGTGGCTATACTGGTACCAACATAGAGCTTTTTCATAGCATCACTATCTACACTTGCATAGTATTTGTTTATCACATCCAACCATCTTGAATCTACATATGGCATCCATGGCTAGTGCTAAATGCTGAGAGCTACACTCATTTGGGACTTGGAGAGGGGAGAAACAAGGGAGAAGTGTAGTACCCTAAAAATGGTCATCTAAACCATGGGCCCCTAATCTCGACAACATCACCAAGGTCCTAACCAAAGGCAATTAAATCAACCTTGAGCACATTATAAATTCTTCAATCATCAAAAATCACATGGTAAATCAATTAATCAATATTAATTAAATATTTATTTAATTAATTGAATCATTTCCAAGAATATCATTTTGATCAATTATCTTATTTAATTTATTAAATATCCTTGCATATTTAATTAATTAATAAAATTGTCATTTAATCATGCAAAAGGAATTAATTTATTACAAAAGAGGAATTAATTACAAAACAAGAGTTGAATTGAAATTAAAATAAAAGAATTGAATTGAGAGAGAAATCAAACTTGAGATATTATTTCTTTTTCTAAATTTAGAACTTGAAATCAGAAAAACAATTTAATTGAATTATTGATTATTCTCTAAAATTGGAACTCAAAGCTTTTCAGAAAAAGAAGTTCAGTTGCATTGAAAAGACTCTTTTAATAAGAATTATTTATTTTTATCACAAATGCATGAAATTAATTTATTATTATTTCCAATGCAACTTGGACTTCTAATTTGAATGCATTTCAATTAAACTATAATTGGAATCTATCTCAAGGTTAACTAAACCTGATTTCTCAATTGTTTTCAATTAATCCTAAATTGAGCTTTTTTAAAGCTTTTCTCTTGAGGATTCTCTATAAATTCAGTCTTCAGCTCTCATTCCAATTCACCCCAGAGATTTTTGAGAACACGCTTGGAGATTATTATCACGCTAATTTCGCTCTAGAGTCATTGAAGATCATTGTGCTTTTTAGATTATTTGCATCCATCATTGCTTCAATCCATATTGCTTGAATTCATTATTGCTTGAAATTATTCATCCATTTTGCATCCATATAGTTAATATCATATAGATTAAATCCTTCGTCTTGGTGTAGTCTAGTCACTGGTATTGCTTATAAAAATATGAGAGCAATCTTATACTCGCATCTTTTAGAAGGCAATTAGTCGCTTTGTTATGGTTTATTATTGATTGATTATTATTTACTAACCATGCATATAATGACTTAATTGAAGTGTTGTGCTTGCAGCTACAGACCCTTTTTCCACACACACATCTCTGGAGCCCACCGTGGGGCAAAAGACTACATTTTTCGGCATCCAAGACTGACTGCTTATTTTTTTGCTATTTTCCAGATTTTAGATTTTTCGGATTTTCGTCCGTACATCTCATATGAAATTTACCATAGGCTGAAACAACAAACTGCGGGTATCGTATGAAATGTAATCCTGTCTCCTGTATTGTACAAATTTTCATTCTGTTGTACGACTCTGTATTTTCAGGTAAAAAAGTTAAAAAAGAGGCAAAATTTCATTATTTTTATTGATTATTTTGACGACTGACCCTGACTGTTTATCTATCTATATCAGAATTTATCACAGCCTAATCAGTTTTTGCAAAATGCTTGTCAAAGAATATGCTTGTCGCACAAAGACAACGTGACTACTGATTCGTTGTCTTTGGAGGTTGCCTAAGGAGAATCGACTAAACATCGTGTATTCTTTAAATTCATTTTTAGGAACCTAACTTGTTATATGGTTAAAGAACAAATCTGTCTTTCATGTTTTTAGAAGATTCTGAGAGGTAGGAGAGTATGCTCTTGTCTTTTTCTAGACAATCAGAAATCCAGACCCTTGAGGCTTTTTCTTTGTTTGAGATTTGTACATCTTTAGCAGACCTGCCCTCCCGAGGGGTTGAAAAACTCTTAAAGTTGTTATGGCTGGTGTGAGGGGAATGACCTAAGTGAGAATGACTAAATGCCAAGTACTCCAACCCACTATAAAATAAACATGATTTGATGAAAATCAAGTCAATGACAGTGCTTGGGAATAGCTCTCCTCTGTACCTTCGGGTATATTAAACCTTGGTTTTCAAGGCTGGGAGACCTCTTAATTGAGTTTATACCTCGACGCGCCGAATGGATCCTTGACTAGTTCTAATTAAAATTAGATGCTACCTGGTTCACCTCCGAAAGGGAGATAATATTTGTGCAAGAGAGATAGTAACTCTCCCAAGATACTTGTCATTTCGTGCCCCCATTAGTGTTTGGAGTCGGATAATACGGTGTTGAGAATCCATTGTATGAGACTCAGTGACCATATTCTGATTAGCTATTGGGTGTGTACCCGAGTCTACAAGAAAAGGTTTTCTTTCCTCACCAAATTCTTTAGGGTTTGCATGCTGTGATTGGAGTCACTATTTATACTACTTGTTTTCTCTATTTTCATCCCTGAAACAAAAAAATTGGAATACCAAAATTGGAGAAGACAAGAAACAACTCAATGACTCGGAACTTTGTCCATGTCAGAAACTAGATCATCTTAAGTCGAAACTTTGTCAGTGTCAAAAACTAGTCCATCCTAAGTCGAAACTTTGTCAGTGTCAGAAACTAGTCTATCCTAAGTTGAAACTCTGTCCATGTCAAAAATTAGTCCATCTTAAGTTGAAATCCTATCAGTGTCAGAAACTAGTCCATCCTAAGTCAAAACTCTGTCCATGTTAGAAATTAGTCCATCCTAAGTCGAAACTCTATCCATGTCAGAACTTGTCCATCTTAAGTCAAAATTTTGTATCCTGGTAAAAAATCAGTCCATCTCGGAATTGGTCATACTTACTTATCATACTCAGCAATCGAAAAAACTTAGAATTTCTAGGCTCTGTCCTGTGAAGAGTTGTACGAGTCTGATAATTTATCGTGTTGTACCTGATCCTATGTCATACGAGTCTTCTAGTTTGTCGTCCTAGACCCGATCCTGTGTCGTACGAGTCATTTTCATTTGTCGTCTGTCTTTGTATCCTGTGTCGTACGAAACAAAACTACTCTTAGTATTTTGTCATCCTGCACATACCCATATGTCATGCGGTACGAGGCAACAACTTGTACGAAACATAACTATTGTCGTCCTATACTTGCTAAATTGTCATTCGGTTCAGAAAATTTTGTCGTATGAGTCTCTGGTTTTGTTAGAATAGAACAATCAGATTTGCCTAAAAATAGCTTACAATGAACATAATACTAGTTATCAATTTTCCTGAGCATAAACAGATCAAGACAGTGTACCTCTGCCATTTGCGTTGCACGATTTTGTCAATCATCTTTCAGCTAGTTCATTCAACTACCTATCAAATTTTAGTCACTTAGATAACGTCTTATACAGGATAGATCATTCCTAAAACCAGATTGAATCTTACACTACTCTTAGAATCAACTTAGATAAACATCTTATATAGGATAGATCATTCCTGAAACCAAACTGAATCTCAGTTGTTTCTCCCAAACAATACTCTAAACAAAACAACTAGCTCTGAAATTGATCTTGACTTCTGCATCACAAACAACTTTAGGTCACACTAATCCATAAAAATGCCTACACAAACTAGGAGTTCTTGTAAGAAAGAAGCCAAAGGCAAAGAACAACCCTTCAAAGATCAAGATAATCCATTCTACATGAAGGATCCACTCACCGACATACCATCGTCATCAGGCGGACCAATTTTTGATGAGCCTAAATCTCCCACTATGTATGAGACGAAACACAATGATGGAAACAAGGATGATAATAAAATTCCCGAAAATGATAATGATTCCTCATCAAGTGAGGCTGACGAAGACACAAAACCTCCAGAAAAAGATATCCTTGACTGTCAAAAGGACAAAGACTTTAAAAAAATGATGAAAGCTATCCTGACCCGAGAGAAGGAAGACTATTTCTTAGAACTAGCAAAATAAGGTGCTAAACTTCCTATTGCATATGATGTTTAGACACTCGTTACTAAAAAGGAAAATTCACCTATACTCATGGTACACAAACAATTACAAGCCTTACGAATGGAGGTCACAGAATTGAAAAATAAGGACAAGTCCCCAAAACAATATTCTCTAGAAACAATATGTCCCTTTCCATTTGACAAGAATCTATACATGCCTCCATTTCCTTCACGAATGGAGATCCCAAAATTTGACAAATATGATGGTACCTCAGATCCCCAAGATCATGTCAAAGAGTTTTGTGCCGCCTGTATGGAGTTCATGCACGATCAAACGTACCTCATGCACCTTTTCCCAAGGAGTTTAGGGGGTCAAGCAATGGAATGGTTCTCAAGTCTACCCAAAGAAATAAAAATGTTTGAAGAACTAATCCAACTATTTTTACAACAATACTCATACAACATTTGACATCTTATGACTATGATCGATCTTTGGAATTCTAAACAGAAAACAGGGGAACCTCTTCTTACTTTCCTCCAACGCTGGAGAAAGATGTTTTCTAGGTATCCACAACCCATCCCAGACTTTGAGAAAATGGATATATTTGTCAATAACTTGGTCCCAAAACTGAAATATAGCATACAAATGTAAGTACACCCCTCATTTAAAAAAATGGTAGATAATGCTATTCGAATGGAAGATGTGCTCATAAAGAAGGGGGATATTATGCCTTGGAAAGAAACAAAACCAGGATCTAGCTCTAAAGAGAAGAACAAGTATTAGAAATTTGGCAAAGACAACAACAAGAATGTTGTTAACGATGGAGTAGTAGACACTGTTCAAACTAACTCAAAGCCCACAATATTCAACTTGGCTAGTGGAATACAAGAACTTAAAGCTGCTGAGGCTGCAACAGAAAATCCACCAAAGAAAACAAAGGAATGGTTCAAAGAAAAGCCTTGGCTTTCCAAATCTAAGCGTGATTTTATTCCTCTCGAGGAATCATATGAATCCGCTTTCAAAACTTTGTTGGAAAACAAATTGATAACACTACCAGATAACTCCAAACCATATGATCCAGAAGTCAAACCAAGATGGTGGAGATAAAATGAATATGTGACTTCTATCGGAATAAAGGTCATAACATAAACAATTGCATGAAGCTGAAACATGAGATTCAAGATCTCATAGATGTTGGTAAAGTCATTGTTGGGAATCATCCGACCAATGCAGATCATAAAGCATTTAAGGACCCTTTGCCTGTTTACGAACAAGGTGATTCTTCAAAGACCAAAGGAGGTGCCAAGGTAAATTATACTTATACCAGTCAGGACAATGTTATCAACATGATTGGGCCTTCCCACTCAGAATATTGCAATGTGATTATAGTCCAAGATAAACCAAATGAATCACGATATGCAAGAGCTCTGACCCAATCTCAAAAGAAAGTCACCCTCCAAGGAGCTAGTTCTTCCGACCCAGCTCAAGCAACATCAAACCCACTAGCCTTGCCAAACAAACAAAAAGAATCAACCTTGGACAAATTTAAAAGGTTAACTTCATTATCATCTTCTAGATATAGTGTCGTTGAACAGTTGAAAAGGACAAATGCTAAAATCTCAATCTTTGAATTGCTAAAACTCTCATCTTCTCATAAAGAGATCCTAGACAAAGCATTACTCACCACCAATATTCTGAAAGATTTAGACATTGATTGGTTTCAGTCTATGGTGGGTCATCTGACTTCACCTCACTATTTGACCTTCTCTGAAGAAGATGACAACTCACTAAATCATCCACATAACCAGCCATTGCATATTGAAGCCATGATCCACAAACACAAAGTCAAACGTGTTTTGATAGATGGAGGCACGGGGTTGAATATCTGTACTTACAGTCTGCTTACACAACTAGGATTCTCTAAAAAATATCATTGATCCTGGCAAGAAAATAACAATAAAAGCCTATGATGAGGAAGAAAGGACTTCTAAAGGTCGGGTATCATTACCTATCAGAGTGGGACCAGTAGAAAGAGATGTCCTTTTCCAAGTACTTGATATTCCTTTGTCATATAAAATATTACTGGGTAGGCCATGGATTCATGAAATGAAGGTAGTGCCGTCAACATACCATCAATGCTTAAAGTTTCCTTATAACGGAGCTAAAGTCAGTATTCCTAGTGATACAAATGTCATCTGTAATGCATTGACAAAAGGTGCAGATACTTTTGTGCCTCATAATAGGGCAGCCTCTACAAATGAAGATCCAAAAACACTGATGAAAGACTTAGAAAAGAGATTGAAGATTACAAATACCGGCATGGATGACTACAAGATAGAACCGGTACTTTCATTAGTTTCTCTCCCTCCATCACCAAAACAGTTGGGAAAGCCATCAGAGGCTATGAGAACACAAACTTTAGCTTCGAATACCATATATGATGGTCTCTTTGTATAGTCTTCTACCTTCTTGGTGGATGAAATAGAAGAGGATGATGTTCTTAATTGGCTCTTTAAGGAGGATAGTCCAAATGAGGAGGTACGATATTGTGAGATTTCCTCAAACCAATATGGTCCTGGCTACAAGATGATTCAATGCATGGGGTACTCAGGTAATGGTCCTCTGGGAAAACAAAAGGAAGGTATTACTGAACGAATTCAGCTACAAACCAAATCCATAAATGATAAGGCTGGACTGGGATACAATCCGAAAAAGACATCAGACCAAAAACATATTTCCAAGTCTAAGTGGCAAAAAAGGATATTGCCTTCAACATTACACGAAGCAGGCACTCAACAAACAAAAGCAGAGTGTAGAAAAGAGAAAGAGGAATCAACAGTCAAGAAAGAAGAAATAGTCAGTGCTCAAGCTTCAATTATATCAGCTACAATAATACAGGAAGTTGAGGTCCCTGAGGATATAAGAGATGAAGTAGTAAGAATAAGAGAATTGTTTGCACCGCTAAAAGTTCCAGTCACATATACTTGTAGGAAGCAAGTAGATGATTCAGAGACTGACTCAAACAAGTATGAATAGGGTCCTGACTACCTCTCAGGCACATCCACTACAGGAACTTTAGAAGAATCTAGTGGTGTCATAAATGATACTCAAGAGCTGATGCGCATAAAACTAGAGAAGGAAATACAATAAATTAGACAAAGGAGACAAGCAAATTATGAACAAGGACTGAAAGAAGGGAGAATACCAGAAAGCTTCTCATCTATGTGCCCTTATGCTAAAATAGAACAAATCAGGTATAGTATACACAAGAAGAGTTGGAAGCTACAGAACAAGAACCGGTTATCAGTCCAGAAGAAGCTGAATGGAGTAGACGACAACAAATCATAAAAACATCAAGATCATGTCAACAGGTGTGTCAGATACAAATGACAAATGAACCACAACATGAAGGAACTTGCAGTATTAAAGATGTTGGTGTTGATACCATACATACACTTACTAAATCACTTGAAGAAGACTTGGAAACTTCACCTGATGACTCTGATGACAGTCCTATTTAGGACAATATCTATTCAACCTCAAATTCTGAATTAGCTGATACAAATAATGAAAATCTGTCTACTGATCTTATCGCTATTAAACCAAGATATGATGTCCAGTCTGGCATAGTGAATGATGTTACACATATGTCTATCTGATTAGATCAACTAAATATTAACATGAACTTTAATAATCATGATCTAACTCTTCCTGGTCTCGAGACACTTACGCAAGGTATCCTTCTATAACTCAACTTTTCGATCCGCCGCTATGATAACAATACCGTGAACACTCTTGAACCTATCTAAAATTTATCCTTAGTACACACTGAATTGATTGACTATACTTTACAAAACTAGCCTATGAGTATACTTACTTTTGCCAATGACTATACGTTAGCCTATTATCTCAATGCAGTCGAACCTACAGACTCTTCCACCAGTGAACAGAGTGAAAATATGACTGAAGTGGATATCAAGTATCTTAGTCGCAAAAACAAGAAAAATAAAAATAAAAGATCTGATGGCGAAAACCACATTGTGGCAGTATCAAAATCTAAAAAAGAGAAAATAAAGGACATGCCTAAAGGTGAAAACCTCTCTGAGGTGCCTGAAGGTGAGATACTTGATATACTGCCAAGTCATTTCCAGGAAAGGTCCTCCATACTGATTGAGCCAACTCAGCCAGTGAACATTGGGAAACAAGAGACACCACACATCATTCATGTAGCTCAATCACTATCAATAGAAGAATTGAAGGAGTTCACTCATCTATTCTTAGAAAAGAAAATAAACTTTGCATGGACATATTCTGATATGCTGGGCTTGGATCCTGATCTCATTATGCACCATCTTTAAATTATACCAGGAGTAAAACCAGTTAAGCAAAAACTCCGTAAGATGTACCCACATGTGGCACTACTGGTCAAGGTTGAGCTAGAAAAACTACTGAAAGTTGGATTATTTAGAGCTATAGATTATGCCGAATGGATTTCAAACATAGTACCTATGTCGAAGGCAGACAAGTCTATCAGAGTTTGCATTGACTTCAGAGATCTTAACAAAGCTTGTCCAAAGGATGACTTTCCATTGCCAAACATTGATATGATAGTTGACATGACTGTTGGGTATGAAATGTACTCACTAATGGACAGATTCTTGGATATAATCAAATTAAAATAGCTCTTGGAGATCAAGAAAAGATAGCTTTCACCTGTGCATGGGGAACCTTTTGCTGGAATGTCATGCCATTTGGGCTAAAGAACGCAGAAGCAACCTATCAAAGAGCAGTTACTACCATTCTTCATGATATGATGCATACGAATATGGAAGATTATGTTGATGACACCTTAGTGAAGACTATGAAAAGATCAACGCATATCCAAGAGTTAGGTCCTATACTCGATAGAATGGAAAAGTTCAAACTCCGGTTAAATCCAAAGAAGTGTGCATTCGGAGTGACATCTGGTAAACTACTTGGCTACATCATTTCAAAGAAGGGAATAGAAGTTGATCTTGAGAAGATCGAAGCCATAATGGAAATGCCGCCTCTGAAGAACATCAGTCAAATGAGAAGTCTACAGGGACGTCTCCAATCCATCAGACGATTCATTTCTCAGCTAGTAGACAAAGCTCAACCTTTCACAAAGGTATTGAGAAAAGGAGTAATTTACAACTGGGATCAGCAGTGTGAACAACATCTTCAGCAAATTAAAGATTACCTATTGAATCCACCGATATTGATGCCACCAATTCAGGGTAAACCACTAATCTTATATATATCAGCAACTGATTCATCATTGGGGGCACTTCTAGCGTAACAGGATGACAATAAAAGGGAACGAGCTATTTATTACATCAGCAGGACATTGGTGTCTTATGAAATGAACTACACTATAATAGAAAAAGCATGCTTGGCGTTAGTCTTTGCATCACAAAAAGTGAGACACTACATGCTAGCACATTCAGTCAAGCTAGTGGCCAAAATTGATCCACTCAAGTATCTTCTCAATAAAGCAACACTTACAGGAAGATTGGCGAAATGGGTCATGATCCTTACAGAGTTTGACATTGAATATGTGGAATGAAAAGCCATAAAAGGATAGGTAATTGCTGATCAACTTGTTGAAGGTCTGCTTGAAGACTCTCAACCACTAAACATAGAGTTTCCAGATGAATCTATAATGCATCTTACTCAACAACCTTGGAAAATGTTCTTTGATGGGTCCTTTACTCAAAATGGTTCAGGTGCTGGCATATTATTCATTAATCCTCAAAAGTACTCAATCCCAAAGTCTTACAAGATTCTATTCCCTTGCACAAACAACATTGCAGAATATGAAGCTTTGGTGAATGGGATAAAACTAGCTATTGAATGGAAGGTTGTAGAATTGTATATCTATGGAGATTCTCAGCTGGTGGTTAATCAAATCAACGATACATATCAAACTTGAGATGAGAAATTGATGCCTTACAAGAGGATGGTTGATGATCTTAAGAAGTATTTTTCTTTTGTATCATTCCAACAGATTCCTAGATCCACAAACAGAGCAGCAGATGCTATGGCCACCTTGGCATCTATACCTGAGTTACAAGAGCCCAATTTTCGCTTTGATTTCCTGGTGGACAAGTTATATTACCTCGCTTATGATTCTCCTAAGACCCAAATAGTCTATTCTATTATCGGACATGACTCATCCCGATACAACCACATCTATTCCTATCTACGCGACCAAATTATTCGTAGAAATCTTACCCTAAATGAGAAAAGAAGCTTAAACCGAAATGCTTTGTGTTATGTTATCATAGCTAACGATTTATTTAGATGAGGTTTTGATGGTACATTGCTTAGATGTCTAGAAACTGAAGAATCTAAACGTGCATTATCAAAAGTCCATGAAGGTATTTGTGGATCTCATTCGAATGACCTTAATTTAGCTCGAAAACTACTACGAGCTGGTTACTACTGGCCAGACATGGAAAAAGACGCCATCAAATTTGCTAAGACTTGTGAGAAATGCCAGCTTCATGGAAATCTCATACATGCCTCGACAAGGGACCTCATAGCATTTATTACACACTTGCGTTTTCAGCAATGGGCCTTTGATCTCATTGGTCAGATATATCCCACTTCATCTAACGAACATAAATTCATCATAACTACCACTGATTATTTCACCAAGTGATTCCGCTCATCAAAGCAACCAGAAAACAAGTTGGCCTGGTCATCTTAAACCATATCATCTGCATATATGGGATACCTTCGTCCATCGTGATTGATTATGGTGGACAGTTCAAGAATAGAGATATGGACGAGCTTTGTGAGAAATTCAAAATAAAACAACACTGGTCATTAGTATATTACCCTCAAGGTAATGGACAAGCTGAGACATCTAACAAAAACCTACTAACTATCTTGCATAGAACAGTGAACAAATTTGGGAAGGATTAGCATCTGCAGTTCAATCCTGCACTATGGGCTTACAGAACAAGTATCAGAACACCTACTGGGGCTACACCTTTCTCTTTGGTGTATGGGTCTAAAGCAGTACTACCTATTGAAGTAAAAATACCATCTCTAAGAGTTTTTTTGCAAGGTCTTGTTACTGATGAAGATCATATAATATCTAGATTGCAAGAACTTGAATTGCTAGATAAGCATCGACAAGTGGTGTTTTATCATCTCAGAGTGTATCAGAAGAGAATGTCCAGAGGATATAACAAGAAAGTTCAACAAAGAGAATTTCAGGTTAGTGACCTAGTTCTTAGAGAAAATCCAAAAATTCACCAGTTTCGCGACAATAAAGGGAAGTTTGAACCCAACTGGCTGGGTCCCTACATTATTACTACAGTATTTGGCTTTGGTGCCTATCAACTATCAAATTCAGAAGGAGAACAACTCCGTGAACTGATTAAAACCATCCACTTGAAAAAATTCTTCACTTAGCATTCTCTGTGCCGTCAACTTGCACAGCTGAAAAAGTCCTGAAAAAAAAAGAGAAAAAGAGAGAATATATATATATATATATATATATATATATATATATATATATATATATATATATATATATATATATATATATATATATATATATATATATATATATAAAGAGAGAAAATGCCTTGGTGAAAACTTGGTAAACAGGCACCTTGGTAAAAAAAAAAGTGAATCTTTGCCAAGCAGGTGAAAACCTGGCAAACAAACGCCCGTTGTACTCAAGTGCTCCATCTATCAACGCAACGTTGGCATTTCCTGCTTTCATGCATCTTTTACTTTCACTTGTACATATTTTTCAGTCACTTTCGTGACATCCTAGTTCGTTGGAACCCTCATGACTTGATAGAAAGACATGCTTAATAGCTGATGAGGAATCCAATGATGATAAATCAGATGAAACTGATACAGAGGAAGTAGTTTATGTGGCTATCAAAGATGGATCAGATGAAGAAAGGTATGAAGAAAAAGCCCTAATATCTCATGTAAATACTAATGATTCTTGGATCATAGATAGTGGATGCTCACATCATATGACAGGAGATAAACACAAGTTTGTTATGTTAGAAGATTATGATGGAGGCTATGTAAGATTTGGTAATGATGCACCATGTCCGGTGAAAGGTAAAGGATCTATAACACTTCTTGAGAATGCAAGATGCAATGATGTTTATTGGGTTGAAGGTTTGAAATACAATTTGTTGAGTGTAGCACAGCTAAATAATATAGGTTACCGAATAGAATTTCAGAAGGGAATTGTCAAAGTTCATGACAAGAATGGAAAGTTAGGTGCTACCGGGACACAAACAAAAGGTAACACATTTCACCTTGATTCAACTCGGAACAAGTGTTTGTATGCAAAGATAGATGATACCTGGTTATGGCATAAAAGGTTTTGTCATGTAAATTTTGATAATCTGATCAAAATAAGTAAGAAGCACCGAGTAAGAGGTCTACCGAGTCTTGAAAAACCTAAGAATGCTATGTGCCGAGGATGCCAAATGGGTAAGATGACAAGATCAAGCTTTACAAGTAAGTCTTACACTTATAAGGGAATTTTAGATCTTGTGCACACTGATCTTTGTGGTCCTATGAAAGTTCAAAGTTATTATGGTGATAAATATTTCATATTATTTGTGGATGACTATTCAAGGATGATGTCAGTAATGTTTTTAAAAGAAAAATCAGAAGCTTTTCAAATGTTTAAATGGTACAAGGCAAGAGTTGAAAATGAAACAGGAAGACAACTAAAATGTCTTAGATCAGATAGAGGAGGAGAGTTCACATCTGATGAGTTCAACTTATTCTGTAATGATCATGGTATTAAAAGACAAGTCTCTACACCAAGAACTCACAGCAAAATGGAATAGCTGAGAGAAGAAACAGATCTATTGTGGATTGTGCTAGAACACTGATGATTGAGAAGAAAGTGCCACAAACATTTTGGAGAGAAGCAATAAGCACAACAGTTTACACCCTGAACTGAGTACAACTGAAGAAAGGTACTTTGAAGACACCATATGAAATCTTGTATGACAAGAAACCTAATGTAAATTATTTTAAAATCTTTGGAAGTAGATGCTATGCACACAAAGATGATAGAAATGGCAAGTTTGATTAGAAAAGTGAAGAAGGAACATTTCTAGGTTATTCTTCTAGAAGCAAAGAATTTAAATGTCTGATCAAATCATCTAACAAAATAGTAGAAAGTGCAAATGTGAAAATTGATGAATTTGCAGAAAGAAATGATGAAGGAAATTCCAAAGAACCAGAAGATTGTGATGAATTTGTCTATGTTCAACCGACAAGTTTTACGGAGAAAACTGTTGAAGAAAATATCCAATTATTGAGTGATGAAGAAGATCATACAGAGCCTACCGAGCCTGTATTAGCCAAGTATGTCAGAAGACATCGTGCACCAAGTCAGATTATAGGAGATAAGGATGATCCAGTGATGACAAGGAACAAACTGAGACAGAACACATGTCTGATATCTGAATTTGAACCGAGAATAGTGAAAGAGGCATTTAACAGTGAAGATTGGATAAATGCTATGACAGAAGAGATTGATCAAATCAAGAAGAATGACATATGGACACTAATCCCAAGGCCAAAGGACAAAAATGTAATCGGTACAAAGTGGATTTTCAGAAACAAGCTAATTGAAAAAGGAGAGGTCATTCAAAATAAAGCAAGACTAGTTTGCAAAGGTTATGCTCAAGAAGAAGGAATTGATTATGGTGAAACTTTTGCACCTGTGGCTAGACTTGAAGGAGTAAGAACATTGTTGGCATATGTTGCTTTCAAAAATTTCAAGGTATATCAAATGGATGTCAAATCTGCATTTTTGAATGGAATATTAGAAGACCAAGTTTTTATTGAACAACCTGAAGGATTTGTTGAAGACAATAATAAAGATCAGGTATGTAAATTGAAGAAAGCATTATATGGTGTGAAATAAGCACCTAGAGCATGGTATGAAAGATTGCACTCTTATTTGATTAAGATTGGTTTTATAAGGACAAGTGAGAACAACAACATGTACATGAAGAATGATGAAAATGGAATACTGATCTCAACCATATTTGTTGATGATATTATATTTTGTGGAAATGACTCTCTTTGTAAGAACTTTGGAAATGAAATGAGCAAAGAATTTGAGATGTCATTAATCGGTGAGATAAAGTATTTTATAGGTTTACAGATACTGCAAATGAAAAATGAGATTTTCATTACTCAATCCAAGTACATAAAGGAAATCTTGAAGAAATTTGGAATGGAGGATTCAAAACCAGTAAGTACTCCTATGACTACCAACTGTTAATTATCAAAGAATGATGAATCTGCATCTGTTGATGAGACACTTTACCGATCCATGATTGGAAAGCTACAATATGTTGTTTACAGCAAACTAGACATAGCACATGCAATAGGTATAGTTGCAAGATTCTCTGCAGATCCTAAGGAAACGCATATGATAGCAATCAAAAGAATTTTTAGATACTTGAAAGGCACAAATGATTATGGCTTAGTATATCAGAAAGGAAATGATTTTGAATTAAAAGTTTATACTGATGCTGATTGGGCAGGAAACATTGATGACTGGAAAAGCACAAGTGGAGGAGCTTTCTTTTTAGGAGAAAGACTAGTGAGTTGGCTTAGCAAGAAACGAGGATGTGTTTCATAGTCAATAGTAGAAGCTGAATACGTTGCTACAACATTGAATTGTACCAACATAGCATGGATCAAATAATTGTTGGAAGGTATAAATGAGAAAGTTACTGAGCCAGTAACTATATTCTATACTAGTGCCATTAACATTTCAAAGAATCCTGTTATGCACTCTAAGACAAAGCACATCTCTATCAAATATCATTATCTTAGAGAAGAAGCTCAAGAGAAGAAAGTGGTGTTGGAGTATGTTAGCACAAAGGAACAAATAGCAGATATCTTCACCAAGCCACTACCAAGGGACACTTTTGAATATCTCAAAAGTAAGTTAGGGGTCCTACCCCTATCTTCTACTCACTGACTGAGTTTGATGAAAGCATCAATTCGATGACTCTATTGAATATCTTTTAGAGTTGATGCTGATTTACACACTTTAGGATGTTTTCTAAAGGTGTGCAAGAAACAATACAGGAAATAATGCAGGATACAATACAGGGAACGAGAATTGAAGACAAAATGCTCTGACCGAGACTCAGTTGATACACAATAGCAGGAATTCACTTCATACAGGAAGAAATTATGTTTTAGTTCTTTACTTTTTGGCATTGTTGTCAAAGGGGGAGAAGACTAATATAAGGGGGAGAAGACTGATTAAAAAGACTGAATTTGAAGATTGAAAAAAGGGGAGAAGACTGAATAAAATAGGAGAATTCTGATGACAACAAGAGAGCACTTCAACATTTTAGAATCACAACAATCTGAATCTTTTTAAGGTCAAATCAATTGGTTTTGCCATCAATGCCAAAGGGGGAGATTGTTGGCATTTGGCATTATAATAGACAATGGGAGATTGTTGGCATTTCAATAAGGATATTGAGAAGGTTGTTGATGATTATGGATATAATTGATTAATGATGTTTACTATCTTAATATTATTATTTTGTCATTGATGTCAAGAAATTGATTTTCTAATTTAGTATGATGTTGCCATATCTCGAGAAGTATGATTTGAAAGAGTATAAAGATGTCGGTAAAAGACACAGAAAGAATATGATGAATAAGGGGATGAATAAGGTATTCAATGGGCAACTATTACCGAGTCAGACAATGATGAGATCATGATGTTTAGATTGTTTTAACATCATACATATGTTGTAAATTGTAAGGTTAATACTTTACTATGTTACCGAGCAAAGAACCTAGTCAGTATACCCTAAGGAACCTAGTCCGTAAACCCTAAGGTTATCGCTATCGGTTAATGAAGGC
Source organism: Cryptomeria japonica (assembly GCF_030272615.1). Lineage (NCBI taxonomy): Eukaryota > Viridiplantae > Streptophyta > Pinopsida > Cupressales > Cupressaceae > Cryptomeria > Cryptomeria japonica. Next base: position 534,442,805 of record NC_081406.1, read on the forward strand.
AGAATGTCTACCGAGTGAAGTTTAGTATTTATCGAATTGTTACCAAGTTGTAACCAAGCTGTAATAGAATACATTAAATGGTTACATGCATTATTTAATGAAGGAAGCTGATGAGATGGAACTGATTAAATGATTGGTATGCCGTGCATGAAGTTTGTTAATGAATCTATGGCAAAGGAAAATCGGCATGAAGATCTACAAATCAGATTGAACTGCAATATCCTAGCACAAGTTCCAAGGAATGTATGCAAGTTCCAAGGTAGGGTAAAACATTTTCAGATCGAAGGATACATTGAACCTGGTCAAAGTTTGAAGATCTGATGGCTATGATTGATCATGGGAAATGTGATCAAGGAGATTAAGCGGTTAGCTACTTGTTTATAAATAGAGAACGATTGATAAACAATGCGTGCGGGAAAATGTATGCACAGGGATGCTACATAGTGATTAACGAGCACAAAAGCTTGAAGACCTGTTTAAATAATAGAGTATAGAAGCCCAACAGATGGACAAGATTAGTTCTATGTCTAGATTGTATTGAGAAAATAAGAATCTGCTTGAGCATTTTAGATGTGAAGTTGCAGATAGATTTTTATTACTGTTATTTTGTGAAAGTGACAGAAAATCTCTTAACCGAGTGGACTTAACAGTCTTATTTGTAAAACCCTCTAGCAAGGTAACATTATGATTGAGTGTTTGAAATCCTTTAACAAGGTCACTTCTAACAAGGTGAAGATCCTAACAGATCTGAGGGAAATCCCTTAACCGGGTCACATCTAGCAATGTGTTTGTAATCTTTAACAAGATTTGCTTTTAACCGAGCATACTCTAGAAGAGTATATTTCTTAGTGGGTCCGAAATCCCACAGTGGTTTTTCGCTATTTGGGTTTCCACGTTAAATCTGGTGTTATGAGGTTTATGATGTTTATATGCTTTTGAGTTTGCATGTTTAGCAGTTTTGGTTATATTACTGAAGTATATGTTATCGAGGTTGAATCTGATGTTTTTATGGAAGATTAAGTTTGTATGATTCACCCCCCCCTCTCATCTTGTTGGCTATTGGATCTGTACTTACATTAAGTATCAGAACTATCAGAGAGTTGAAAGCATCATCATTTCTTATGCTAAGTGGTCAGACATCTCATAAACGAATCAACACAAGTACGATGAAGACAAATCAGATCTCGTATATATATATAGGCTACAAAAAAATGGGTGTGTCTACAAAAAATATATCCGAGCTACAAAAAGAATATCTAGCTCTGAGCCTCTCCCTCATCCCCTGGTGGAGGAAGAGGAACCTAATGATCGAGATCCTATCGAGGTGCCCGAGATCCCTCAGAATGTGCCATATATTGAGAATAAGGAATCACTTGCTACGCTACTAGAACTGCCACGCTATATGCTGTGACATAGTAGGTTGCCCTGCTGTTCTGATGCAAAACCTCCTACTGGAGGGTGTCTCGCTCCGATCTCATCACCGTGACCTGATGATCGCGCTTTGCTCTCAGCTCAGCTAGCTGTTGATTACGCTCTAATCTCAAATCCGTAAGCTGCCGATCTCTCTCAGCACTCACCTTTGTAAGCTGCCGGTCTCGCTCCGCCAGTTGAGTCTAAGCCACAATCAACTGTGACTGCACCTCTGCAAGATGTGCTCTCATTGATCGTCCTACGTCTGTCCCCTACTCTCGCCGACTCTCCACCCCCATCTCCACCTCCCGTACCACCCTGATCCTCCCTCCGCTGCCAGACCTATCTTGGAGCTTCTTGCTCCTCCTCAGCTCCACCTAATCTCACTCCTGCTCTCCCAAGGGATCCACCCTCACCCCTCAGCTGGAACCCTGGTGCTACTAGCACCAGGATCACCATCTGTCTGCCTCGGAGCCTCGAATCTCTATCCTTGTCCCTGTCTTTGGCCCTGTACCTGTGCGGGAGCATCATCCTCAATATCCTCAATGCGTGGTGCCTGCTCACCCAGATCAGTAAACCTAGGAAAAGGATGTTGCTGGAACCACTCTCTGTACTGGGGCAATACCCCTGCATCTGCTACATCATCCATATAATCCCATCTGAGGTGCTGTAGACTAGTTAGAATCGTGGAGACCATCCCTGTCTCTCCTCATCCAAATAACGCGCATACGCGGTATACTCCTGCGAGATCCCCTGAGGCCGACCATACTGCCTCATCACTCAAGAAATGATGAACTGCTCCACAATAGTCTGTGATCTCCCAATAAGTGGGTGTGTGACAAAAAGGTCCCTGCGAACTAGCTGCCAGTCATCCCAAGGCTCCAAACCTCTATACAGTCTCCACACTATGGCTATCAAGTCATCTAACTGTCACCGCCAAAAATCTATCTTTCCCAGATGGGGCTGTGTAATATAACCGACATACCTATATATAATCGGCTGCCCGAACTCTCTACTATCATCTACAATAGGCTGACAAATGGGAAGATACTCCCAAGCCCAAACCTGTAAAATATATACACCTGTGGCCATGCTCCAACCATCTCTATATACGATCTCATGCATCTCGTGATACATGTGAGCCAGAAAGCAAGAACCCCAGCCAAGCCTCTGAGGAGTCTCCATCAATCTCATCAACATCTTGCCCCAACCACACTGGAAACCCTGCTGTCCTCTATCTGGCATCAGAAAATAGCCTATAAATCCTGCTAGAACACATGCCCGAGGAAACTCCTCACTGTATCTGCTCATCAATATGTCCCAACTAATGGAACGGGTCAAAATGTTAGGATCACTGAAGACATACCTCATTGCCTATAATCCTGGAAGGTGCCTTGAATCCTAATCCACCTTATCCCTAGAAAAAGGGATATAGAGGATCCTATATACATCCTTGGGAGTGATAGTCAACTCCCCCACTGGCAGATGAAAGGTGTTATGCTATGAATGGAAACACTCTACCAATGCCGTGAGCATACCGTGATTCACACGGATATCTGGCAAACCAAGAAGATGAGTCAAACCACATACATCAATATGAGCTTGCTCAACCTCAGATAAATGTCGAACCAATACCATAGTAGGAGGATAAACACATCTAAAGAGCACAGGAGGTAATCTCACCTGCAAAAATCCAACAACGAAGCATCAAAAAACATTCCAAATGAGCCTACAAGAGAAGTAAAACATCACGCAAATCCAACTAAGTCAAATGCAAAATCAAATTTTCACGTTTAGACCTTCAAAAATTCTCACTGTCTCCCGAACGACAAAACACAGAGGGGCAAAATCTTGTACGAGTACGAAATAGCTTTCGTATGATAAAACAACCCAAAATGACAATTTATTAGACCCCGCACAACAAAATGGTCTTTTTACAGACCTGTTGTACGATTCAAGGGTAGGGCCCAAATAACAGTACTAATGACCTTAAATGACAAAATAAATTTTAACAGTTACTCGTACGAGACAAAATCCTTCCTCGCACGATAAAATGTGAAACCCGACCCCAAACATGCGAAAAACTTGAAAAATGAGCAAAAAAATTCAAAATTGAAAACATAAAGAGGCTTAAGATCGATCACTTACCGCTGGCTCATAGTTTCGAGGGTGATTATGACGTCTCTAGTGCTCAAATCGATCCATACAAGTAGGGACCACCATTTTTTTTGCAGAAGGCTTTTTGAATTTCAAACTTGGTGGGTTAAAATGATTTGAAAATGACACTTTCATCCCATATATAGCGAAAAACCCTAATTTTTCAACTTGCTTCGGTGGACACGAAAATTGTACCCTTAGCTAATTCGCCCAGATCGAAATTGAAATTCGCAATCATTTTGCTAGTCAATTTCACAATTTAGATCACTTAGCGCTCTTTTCATCAAATGCTCATTTTTTCTTCCAATTGTGCTCAATTTCAACGCTTAATTCAATTTCATTTCTACACATCAACTTTATGATCAACTCTGCGCTTAATTCATCAATCAATGCCAATTCTTCAAATATTCCTCAGAATCAATTTGTGCTCAAATAACTTATTTTCGCCACACAATTGCCTATAATCATCAATCCCTCACTATTTTTCAATTTCTCTCCCGAGGGGGCATACTCATGACCTTATGACTTCACACCTTCACAAGTCGAGAAATATTTTTTTCAAATCTTCATCAAAAGTCGAGAAAAATCTTCTAAAGAAAATCAATCGATTCTTATTTGCTAAGGGGCATCTCAGTTTCATCGCTTCACATCAAGTTGAGATCTCTCGATCATCTGAATTGAATCAATCGCTAGGGGCATATCAGTTTCATCGCTTCAAATCAAGTTGATATTTGTCTTTCATCTGAATCAATCTCTTAGCGTTAATCAGTTTCATCGCTTTACATCAAGCTGATTATTCATTTAAACTTAATCAAAAGTTTAAAGAGTATCTTTGATCATACACTAAATCTAAGCAGGTGTTCAGTATTCATTTCTTGATCAAGCTTGACAGTTTATCTTCATCGTGTCTTGATAAATCAAGTTCAAGATCAATTTTTATCATCACTCACCGTGTCTAGATCAATCAAGTTCAAGTTCGATATCTTTTGTTTTCTATCATTCCTAAGTTCAATCAAGTTCGGGATTGGTATCACTTTAATCAGACTTCATTCAGCTTTGTCGCTTCGAATCAAGCTAAACACCTTGCTCTTCATCTAGTTCGTGATCATTCAAGTTCAGAACTAGCATCTCCTAGACATCACACATTCTTTGAACTAACGCATTGCTCGCACATTAATTCAAAGAGGGGCAAATGTAATACCCTAAAAATGGTCATCTAAACCATGGGCCCCTAATCTCGACAACATCACCAAGGTCCTAACCAAAGGCAATTAAATCAATCTTGAGCACATTATAAATTCTTCAATCATCAAAAATCACATGGTAAATCAATTACTGAATATTAATTAAATATTTATTTAATTAATTGAATCATTTCCAAGAATATCATTTTGATCAATTATCTTATTTAATTTATTAAATATCCTTGCATATTTAATTAATTAATAAAATTGTCATTTAATCATGCAAAATGAATTAATTTATTATAAAAGAGGAATTAATTACAAAATAAGAGTTGAATTGAAATTAAAATAAAAGAATTGAATTGAGAGAGAAATCAAACTTGAGATATTATTTCTTTTTCTAAATTTAGAACTTGAAATTAGAAAAGCAATTTAATTGAATTATTGATTATTCTCTAAAATTGAAACTCAAAGCTTTTCAGAAAAAGAAGTTCAGTTGCATTGAAAAGACTCTTTTAATAAAAGAATTATCTATTTCTATCACAAATGCATGGAATTAATTTATTATTATTTTCAATGCAACTTGGACTTCTAATTTGAATGCATTTCAATTAAACTATAATTGGAATCTATCTCAAGGTTAACTAAACCTGATTTCTCATTTATTTTCAATTAATCCTAAATTGAGCTTTTTTTTAGCTTTTCTCTTGAGGATTCTCTATAAATTCAGTCTTCAGCTCTCATTCCAATTCACCCCAGAGATTTTTGAGAACACGCTTGGAGATTATTATCACGCTAATTTCGCTCTGGAGTCATTGAAGATCATTGTGCTTTTTAGATTATTTGCATCCATCATTGCTTCAATCCATATTGCTTGAATTCATTATTGCTTGAAATTATTCATCCATTTTGCATCCATATAGTTAATATCATATAGATTAAATCCTTCGTCTTGGTGTAGTCTAGTCACTAGTATTGCTTATAAAAATATGAGAGCAATCTTATACTTGCATCTTTTAGAAGGCAATTAGTTGCTTTGTTATGGTTTATTATTGATTGATTATTATTTACTAACCATGCATATAATGACTTAATTGAAGTGTTGTTCTTGCAGCTATAGACCCTTTTTTCACACACACAAGAACTATCAAAAGGCATTATGGAAGCATCTTAGGGAGGCTCTTCTCCTTTTGTTTTGTTAAACTTCTTTCATGCTTTTTTGAAATCTCTTTTGATATGTTTGGAATGGTTTTTAGTTCTTTGTTTTGGTTTTATGGTTGAAACTAACTTATTAACATTGAACTTTGTTGTTGCCTTGTCCCCATTTCCATGACATCACACACATTTCTATCTTGGTCTAAAACGAACAATCACACATTGCTATCTTGGTCTAAAATGAACAATCGCACATTGTTATCTTGGTCTAAAATGAACAATCGCACATTTCTATCTTGGTCTAAAATGAACAATCAACTTTGTAATCTTGGGTTAAAACAAAAATTCATATTGTCATTTTGCTACAATTTGGTTTAAAAAGAACAAACACATTTTGCAATCTTGGTTTAAAATAAATAAATCACAGTCATTTTCAGGTTTCTAAAATGAACTCACATTTTGCGATGAGGGATTAAAAGAAACAAGTGTTTTCTATGTTTGGTAGGCTTGCACATCCGTAGGGTGGACCGATCCTTACACCAAGTATCCTCTCCCCTCGCCTTTACAGACCTTGGGTGAAGGAGAAAGGTGATTAACAATACTTGCTTTTTATTTTTGAGTAGAAAATCACCTCTTCGGGGCCTCATCACCTCAAGGGACTATTTCAAAATAGAGGTACATTAGGGATATCATCTCTCCTGGTGGGATCTCGTGCGGTGTTTTTCGAGCCGCCATATAAATATGTTGGTCAAGTGGTTGGAGTGTTGAGTGAATTCGTCATATGTGGAGGCCTACTCTGCACTGATAAGCTTAATTAAATCCTTAAGTGTCTTGCTTTAAGAATCCATCATTGGACTAGAATCCATCAAAAAATTACTAAACACTTTGTTCTAGTTGCCAAAATCCCATTTGCTTGTTGGTGCAAGACGTTAGACCTCCAAAGCGGCCCCACACGTATCATTCAAAGTAGAGATAGATGTCCCCTAGTTCATAAGATATTTGGATCTTCGGTGTATGAGATTCTAGTATTCCCAAGAAGTGAGTGTCATGGAGGGGAGCCAACGCTTATATCAGATTTCTATGTATTTGCTTTGTTTGGGTATATAGGAGAAATCCAGGTGGGGATCAACAAGTAGAATCATCTTTCCGGCCTAAGTTGTATGTCTTCAAGTGTCTGCAATTGTTGAAACCTGTTATGTTCAAATCTGGGCTAATCTAGGCCCCCCTTTATCTTTCCCTTACTCAAAGCGTTGAAACTTGTCCAACGTGTTTTATTGTCTGATATCTCTTGCTAAGAAATTTTTTTCCAGAGTTGACTGAAACACACACCTTTGTTGTCATAAACTAATTCACTGATCACCTATCCATAACCTTTCACCCACCATCTTTTTCTAACAACTCAATTGTCCAACCATATTCTTCAAAATTTAACCTTCCATGCTTCATGTGGACTTAGTGCAATCATCCAAAATTGACCTTATGATCAAAACCTATCAAATCGCATCCAATCATCATCATCCCTAAATCAAGATTGAAACTTTTCATAAGTTAGTCTAGATGTTTTATCCTTTGAAATCCCTAATTAGCATAGTTCTTAAGAAACTATTTATCTTAATTATTCTTCCTATTTAGCTCTAATCATTTGGGGTTGACCAAAACCCTTATTTGCATCCAACCTTGCTTAGGAACATAAGTTTGTCTCAAGTTAGCAAAGACCTAATCCAAATCCAATCTTAATCAAATAATTTAGATTCAACCTAGCTAGGTTTTTACCTTGCTTTATAGCCAAATCATTGATCCCTACACCTTATCTAATCTTACTTGGAAACATTGTATGTCCCAAGTAAGAGAAGATTGTAATCCAATCCAATCCAACCTAATCTTGATCAAAGGACCAAGGTGTCACCAATCCAATCCATCCTAATCCTAATCAAAGGACCAAAGTGTCATCCAATCCAATCCAACCTAACCCTGATAAAAGGACCAAGGTTCAATCCAATCTAACCTAATCTTGATCAAAGGATCAAGGTTCAATTCAACATCCAACATCCAATCCTACCCTAAGGTTCAATTTTTTTCCAATCAAAGCACTAAGTCCTAACTCCACATCTCATTTCTATTCATCTATAATTTTCATCTCCAACCATACTTCCCCTCTCACAATCCTTAAGTCACCCTTGCATAGTCTTGACGCAAGCCTAAAAGCAAAATATGGTTGACCATAGAGAAAAATTTCTTAATCTCAATCCTCATCAAAGACCTTCTCCAAACCAAATCCAAAATCCAAAAAATAGAGCTTGGTATGAGAAAATGCTTATGGAAATTCAAGTATCACCCTCTCCATCATACCCACCCCAGGCTACTTACCAAGTTAATCATATAACTACCCATCTACTTAATCCTCCAAGCCACAATCCTAATCTTCCATCTCATCCTAATCATCCATTTAATCCAAATCCCCTTCATAATCCTACTCTTCCACCTAATCCCCCAATCCATAATCCCAATCTTCTATCTAATGCTAAACCTCCTAATAATCCCAAACCTTCAAAATCAACAATATCCCCATTCCTCCAAAAAAATTTCCAACAAACAATCTATTGGATATGGTTGGCATATGATGAACTGACATGATGATATAATGACAATGTATGTTGTCATTGATGTCAATAAGTGAAGGTGAACAGGTATGAAGATATGTAGTGAACCTGTGTTAGGGTTTCACTATGTGTGACTACCGGTTGGTAGTCTCAACTCTAGGGTTTCCGATTTGGTAATCCAGCTTGTGTGATGCAACCGAAGACATTTTGTGATGAGTTAGCTAAGAGATGTGAATGAGATTGAGGTGCCACATTAGTTTTGTGTGCATGAAGGATTTCCTTGAGGATCTTGCATGTGAAGATTGATTGCATTAAATGTCTACCTCGGGAATGATAATTCTTCTTAGTGGTATGAGAAGAGAGCGTGATGGGTTACTGATTCCCATATGCGGTGAAGAATGAATGATGCAGATTGTCTTGTGATCTGTTTAAGATTGTATTGCTCTATGCAAAGTGTTTGGACGGTCAGGATTGGACCGCTTGTATTGTAAACCTAAATGCTTAGGGTTTAGGGTTTATGCTACCGAACTAATTGTTTTCTATAAGGTCGATGATGTTTTTTATTGTTTGTTGTTGGCAAATGTTGTGTGTGTATCCGAGTGATGAGATACTTGCCAGACTAGTATGAGGAAAACTGCAAAGTGTGATTGCAGAAGAGAGGAAATGAAAAGGATCTGCCTTGGCATGTAGTGTTATTATCAGATAAGAGTTTTACCTGTTGTCTTCAAACCATTTCAATAGTTGGAAAATCCCTTTACCGAGTAGCTTTAACAGGCTTATTGTAAATCCTTTAACTGGGTGACTCAAGATCATTGAGTTCTTCAAATCCTCTAGCGAGGTAACCTTTAACAGGGTTTCAACCTTTAACAGGGTATATAGCCATCCCTTAACCGGGTGATCTTTAACAAGATCGGTTCCTAACAAAACTTTATTATAAATTCTTTAACTGGACTAGGCTCCTAACAGAGTGAGCTTCAAAAGAGTTCAAAACAAGCTTGTGGGTATTAATCCCCACTGTGGTTTTCCCCATTTGGGTTTCCACGTGAAAAATCTGCGTGTCCTGAGTTGTGCATTTTTTATGTAATGATTAAGTATTCTGTGTTTGAGTGATTATGCATGCAGAGCTAATAGGTTATGGTATTACTGGTATACCACATGCATATGTTTATGGGTGAAGTTGTTATCAAGTATTGAATGTATTTGAAGTATCAGACTTATCAGTTTATGTTGTCTGAAGTCTTACTGTGTTTAACCGGTATTGCCATGGTTAAGTTCAGTGATGAAGACAACCGGTTGGTATTGTTTTAACTTGATAAGTTGTTGAGAAAGTTTTTGTCAGTATTGATTCACCCCCCCCCTCTCAGTACTGATTAGGGTATTTTTTGTTCATCATTATTCATCATAATCCAAACCTTACAAGCAAAGGAGAAAAAATCCCCACCCCAAAACAAAGTTGTCCAATCTCCTTCAATCATACATCCACCAAACCAAGAATAACCTCAATCCTGTAAGCTTCATGAATTTATCATTGCTTCACCCACCTAGGTTAAATATTTCATATCTTCCTCTATCACACCATTCCCAAAACCTCAAACATGTCAATAACTTGTTCCAAAGCATGTTAGGATAGATTCCTCTCCATATCAAGATCAAAACATCCCTCCATCTGATGATACCATTCCATCTCAACATTCAAGTCTACCCTCTGCTCCATCCCATGATCCCCTTCCATCTCAAAATCCTCTTATCCCTCCTAATCCCCTTCCGACTCTCATTCCTCATTAAAATAAAAAACATCCCTTCTATCCAATAAAATGATTCTCCTCCATGTCAAGATCAAATCACTCCATCTCATAATCCCATAGTATTACAAAATGAAAGTATCTCCTCCATCCCATTTCACACTCACCTTCCATCTTGTGAGATTTTGCCAAGATCAAGGGCACAATGAAAAGTATAAAAGAGAGACAAAATAATGACAAGAACAAACTCTATTCTCATCAATATACAAAATGATCAACTGGATCAACCATTACAATGAATATGGGCCTGCATGTATAGGCAAGGCCAAATGGATATACGAGCACACAATCATGACATTTGGCTCAATGAGAAACAAGGGTAGATAAGAAATACTAGGGGTAGGTAGGAGAAATAATATAATATTCCACAAGAGGTGGATGACCCACCGAATGTGGACTGTAATAGAAAAATAAGACCACAAAAGGTGGAATTTCTCCTACAAGCTATATCCCTATGTGCACACTTCCCTAAGTGTCTCATATCCAAACTATGAATAGATTCATTGTCCTAAGTTTACTTAAGTAAAGTGTAATAATATCCATGATGAATATTTATTAACACCAACACCCCCCCTTAAGTGCAACTTAGGGGAATGAAGACTCAAGTCAACAATGCAAGATGGGTCCTGACTACTAGGCCATGATAGGTACCCATGTACAATATGCAAATGCAAGAAAAACTATGCAAAGCAATCTCTCACAAACAGAGAAAAGGAGAAAATCCAGTAGGAAAAAAATCCCCCCCAAAAGAGAGATGAATGTACAAAAGACTCTCAAAGAAGAAGGACAAAACCTCAAAGAGGAAAAAGTTCGCCCCATAAGAGAGGAAGGAGAAGTCAACTGACCACCCCTAATGAGACATCCTGCACCCCCAAGAGAGCTCGCAATTGTAGGAACTTACTCCCGGTGAAAGGTTTGGTGAATATGTATGCAACATGCTCCGCTGTAGGACAATATTGCAAATTAATGAGCTGCTCTTGAATAAGCTCTCAGATATAGTGCATATGGATCTTGATGTGTTTGGTGCATTGATGTTAGACCGGGTTCTTCAAGATTGCAATAGCACTCTGATTGTCATAATGTAGAATTGTCGGTCATGGAATGGTGAACCCAAACTCTATGAGAATCTGCTGAAGCCAAATGGTCTTAGTCACTGCGTTAACAACTCCTTGATACTCTACCTCAATCGAAGAGAGAGCAATGGCATGTTGCTTCTTTCTCTGCCAACAAATGGGGCCCGAACCAAGGTGGAAGCTATAACCTAAAGTAGACTTACGATCATCAAGATCGTCAGCCCAATCAGAGCTTGTGTAACCAACCAACCAAAGTCTTGTGCCTGCAGCATAGTGAATCCCATAATGATGTGTACCCTATATGTAATGAAGGATGCATTTGGCAGCTTTCCAATGAAGCTCATGTGGTTCCTGCATGAAGCGAGAAACCATGCCAACTGCAAATGAAATATCAGGGCGTGTGTGAGTCAAGTAGATGAGACTACCAACAAGATGACGATACAATGTGGCATCAACTGGTGGAGAAGAGCACTGAGCCTCAAGCTTGAAAGAAAGGGAGTCGATGCAGGCTTACAATCAGCCACATGAAAGCATGCAAGTAGATCAAGATCATACTTGGGCTGCGATAGTGTAATCCTAGAAGGTGACTGTGAAATCTCTATCCCAAGAAAGTAGTACAAAAGATCCAAGTCAGTCATAGCAAATCTGTCATGCAAAGAAGATTTGACCCTACTAATGATGGATGCGGTGCTCCCTGTAATGATCAAATCATCAACATAGAGCACAAGTATCAAGTGTGAGTCATCCTATTGCAAAATGTAGACATTCGGATCAGAATGACACCTTTGAAACCTGCTAAGAGAAGAAAGGAATACATCTTGGCGTACCAAGCCCTGGGGGCCTGCTTAAGGCCACAGAGAGATTTCCTTAGTCTGCAAACCAAGGAAGAATCCATGATGAAACCCTATGGCTGCTCCATATAAATATTCTCATCAAGATCCCCATGAAGAAAAGAACTCTTCACATCCATTTGATGTACAACCCAACCATGAGTTGCGGAAATAGAAAGTGTCAAGTGAATGGAGTTCATCTTGGCTACAGGCGCAAAGATCTCAGTATAGTCAACACCTAGAACCTAAGAGAAACCTTTCACAACAAGCCGAGCCTTATACTTATCCAAACTACCATTCGCTACAAACTTGGTCCGATAGATCCACTTACATTGAACCATCTTTCTCCCCTTAGGGAGAGGGACCAACTCCCATGTGGTGTTCCTCATCAAGGAACTATACTCTTCCTCCATAGCGTGGTCCCACTCAGGAACCCCTAATGCTTCCCAAAATGTCCGTGGATCGGAAGCGGTAGCAATAAATGCATGTGGAAGATCCTTATGCTGTGATCGAGTCCTTTGTGTATCTGAAGGATCTCCAATAAGAGAACCCACTGACTCAAGTGTCTGTAAAGCCCAACAAGGTCTAGGTGGAGGTGGAGAACTAGTCTCCTCAACTGCAAGTGGACCTAGCGGAGTTGTAACCCTACGAGTCGGAGTTGAAGGAGTCTCATCATGTGAATCACAAGCATCACTATCCACAATGGAGGAAGGTGGAGGAGGTAGAGAGGCTAAGATAGGAGAGCTTTCCTCAAAATGAACACTCCTCTCAATAAACACCTCATGTGTCTTAGGATCCATCAATCTATATGCCTTAGCACCCTCAAGATATCCAACAAAAATACAAGGCCTACTTTGTGGTTCCAATGCCTTGTGTTTCTGTTAGGTATGCAAGCCCATGCTGGATACCCAAAGACTCTGAAATGTCTCACAATCGGTTTCCTACCAGCCCAAGCCTCAAAAGGAGTAATACCTTGCAAAGCTTTGTGAGGAACCTGATTCTGGATGTGTGTGGCACAACTGATAGCCTCTGCCCAAAATGCGGGATCAAGAGAACATGCATGTATAATACAACTAGCCATTTATTTGAGAGTTCTATTCTTGCATTCTGCAACTCCGTTCTGCTGTGGAGTATATGCAACATAATGCTGAAGATCAATCCCCTCAAATGTACAAAAATCCTCAAGTCTTTTGTTCACATATTCCCTTCGATTATCTGTACGAAGAATATTGACCACTTTCCCGGATTGCTTCTCCACACGAGTCTTGAATTCTTGAAATCTAACAAATACTTCACTCTTATGAATAAGAAAGTAGACCCAAGTGAAGCGGGAGTAGTCATCAATGAAGGTGAGGACATAGCGGGCCTTACTAAATGAAGGTGTTGGAAATAGACTTGCTACATTGTTGTGAACAAGTTGAAGAACTTCCAAAGCTCTCCAAGCTTTCCCTTTATCAAACTTCTCCTCGGGATGCTTGCCCATGGAACAACCTAAACATACACCCTCTGAAAAAATGATTCGAGGCAGATCTGTGACCATGTCTTTAGTGCTGAGCTACTGAAGATAGTGGTAATTGAGGTGACCAAACCGCTCATGCTATAGCTTACTTTGTGAATTTGAATGAGTAAGGAAGGCCCTAGAAGGAGAACTTGGCACAAAGTGGGAGAATGAATAAAGCCTTGAGTTGTCATTGAATTGTCCCACTGCTACCAAGGCATCATCATCAAGATCCTTTACCACAACTAAATCTGGTGTAAACTCAACTTTTTTCCCATTCCCATAGTGAGTGATTTGGTAGATAGAGAGAAGGTTGGTAGACAAGTTAGGAACATAAAGAATATTCTCAAATGTTCCATCATCCATGTCAACTGAACCTTTCCCTTCAACCTCAACTTGTGTATCATCACCTATGTAAATGTGAGGTACCTTTGATGGCTCCAATGAAGAAAATTGCTCCTTTGTAGAACCCATGTGATAAGAGGCACCTGTGTCAAGTATCCACTATTGTGAAGAACCTGTTGTAGCCACAAATGCTTGCTCTTTTCCCTTAGACTGTGAGGAAGAGGAAGGAGTTGAATCCTTCTTTGTGTAGGTAGATGGCAAGGTGATGTTGTTTTTCTTAATAAGATTTGTCAACTCATCAACTTGTTTGGTGTGGCATCGATGCTCATCATGACCATACTTCTTGCAATAAGAACAAGTTGGTTTATCCTTAGATGGAGTCTCCTTCTTGGAAGAGGATGAAAAATTGCCTTGTGATGGAGAGGATGATTGCCCTTTTTCTTGTTGTGGCTTTGACTTAGATTGGTTCTTCTTCTTCTTGGAATCTTTTCCTTGACTCCCTTGACTCCCTTGATTAGCCACCAAAGCCTTGGACTTTAAAGAATTGAGAAGCCCCATGTTCAACAACTTAGATTATTCCAATATCAACATTTATGTGAAAGCATCAAATGAAGGCATAATATAGGAACTCCCCACTGTCAAACTATGAGTTTGGAAGCTTAAAACAAATGTTGTATATTTTGGTGCAAGCTTGTCCAACAAGTTGAATATCAACTGAGCATCTTTTTTATCTATTCTACAATCCTCAAGCTTTGCTCTTAGCTCATTTGCTTTGGTGACATAATATTGGATTGTATCAGAACTCTTGGGATCCAAGTTGGTGAGCTCATTGTCAATCTTGTAATCTCTGATTTCATCAACTTGACCATACAATTTCTGAAACATATCCCAAGCCTCTTTGATTGTACTACACTTCTCAATGTGAAAAATGAAGTCATCTGATACATACTTACGCAAAGTTTCAAGAGCCATGAAATTCTTAGTGAGCCATTCTAACGTAGCATTAGGATTAGCCTTAGGATTAGGTGCTGCTGCTATTGTTCCATTTATGTAATGTGTGAGACCTTTTTCCATTAATTTGCTCCATACTTTAATTTTCCATGATGCATAATTATGTGGAGTTAAAGGTGGAAATTTATGAGGACTCATTGCAAAAAAATGAAAGAGCACAAGGAAAGAGAGGCACAATCACACAAGACACCCCCCCAAATTCACTCAATCAAAGAACCCCCCCCAAAAATGACGATTTGTCACTTTATACTTAGTGCCTGTACAATGGGCCACTTGCAAAAAATGGTAAAGTGGACTTCTGATTTTAGCTTTACAACTACCTCAATAAGGAAAAAGCAGACTCAAAATAATAATGCAAGATATCTAAACTAAGATCCAAGCAAATTACAAGTACCAAGTAGGCCAAAAAAGACCAATATCTGAAAGTACAATATCCACTAAAAATCTTTGAAAACTGATCATAGATTATGAAAGTAGACGAAAAAGTATACACTTTCAAAAAAAATGACACTTGAAAAGGAGGTCGTATTAGCTTAAACGAAGCCTTTGAAGTTGAAAAATTGAGGATTGGACAGGTACAACTGAGAGAATCCGAAAATTATGAAAAACCTATTCACCAAAATCAGAAAATAACCACACCACTATGAAGAGCACAAAAAATTAGCCCAAACAAAAAAAATTGCACCCAAAAAGGAGCAAAATTGAGCAAGTTATGAGCCTCCAACGTTGATCCAAAAATCCAAACTGCTCAACAGAGAGGGGTCTAAAATTTTCAAAAAATGCTGATGTTAGCAAAACACTATGCTAAATTTGACGGTTGTCTGACAGTCAAAATGGCCGTCACACCCCTGTACCAGGTTGATTGGGTGCTGACTGGGCAGAAGGTATGAACCCCCCCAAAAAATTCAATTTAAAAAAAAAAAAATCCAAAAATCCATATCGTACCATCCCAAATTCGTCTTTCACCAAAATAGGTCAAGTTTATACTCAATTTTTATGGAAATGACTTCCTGAATGCAATGGTGAGGTCGAAAACGCTCTAGGATGCCTCCAAAATGGACAGTACCTCAGATACGAAAAATAGAAGCCTTCCAAGATGTCTCCCAAAACCAATCAATGAAGCCCCAATAGCTCTGATACCATGTGATATTTTTCCAAGATCAAGGGCACAATGAAAAGTATAAAAGAGAGACAAAAGAATGACAAGAACAAACTATAATCTTATCAATATACAAAATGATCAACTGGATTAACCAATACAATGAATATGGGCCTGCATATATAGGCAAGGCCATATGGATATACGAGAACACAATCATGACATGTGGCTCAATGAGAAACAAGGGTAGGTAAGAAATACTAGGGGTAGGTAGGAGAAATAATATAATATTCTACAAGAGGTGGATGACCCACCAAATGTGGAGTGTAACAGCAAAATAAGATCACAAAAGGTGGAATTTCTCCTACAAGCTATATCCCTATGTGCACACTTCCCTAAGTGTCTCATATCCAAACTACGAAGAGATGCATTATCCTAAGTTAACTTAAGTAAAATGTAATAATATCCATGATGATATTTATTTACACCAACACATCTCAAGGTCTAATAATCCTTCCCACTCCACCAAATGATCCCATCCCAATTCAAGATCAAAGCATACCCTCATCTCCATATCATGATACCAATCCATCTTACTATCCTAATATTCCTCCTAATCCACCACATGATCCTAATCCCCCACATAATTCCAAACCTACACAAGATACCATCATCCTTATCTAAACTATTCATGAATCCCATACCTATCAACTTGGCTCTTCCACCTTTATCCACTATGGTTTCCTCCAAGGGCTTACAACTCCTTCCACCTCGCATTCCCTTCAAAATGGACTCACATCTTGTTTCCAAAATAATAGGTATCCTATTGGAAAACAAATTTGTGAAAAAATGAATTATCAAGGCAAAGGGTAGGCCTCCATGAACAAAGCATATTGGAACCCCTTCAAGTCGAAGAAAATGAAAGGTCATATTTCCTTGGCTAAAAAGCTCACGCTCAAGATGTTGGTATACCTTCCATCCCTCCTAAATCCAAAATCCCTCTGCATCAATCAAAATCACACCATCCCCCCTTTTCCACATCCATTTTGGGCCCTTACATCCAAAAGTCTATTCCTTCCTCATCTGCATCTATTTTGGGTCCTTATGTTCCAAAGCTAATCCCTTCTTTTGGTTTTCAAATAAATAGATTGGAAAGTAGTAAGAGTATATCAGAATCTATGCTCAAACCTTCCAATTGACTTGGCCAACGAACATAGTGAACCCTTGGGATTGCTCACTCCCTACACTTTAGGCTTTGCAGGGCCTAGGCGGCTATACCTATTCACCAACTGATTCTTCAATCTGATGCTTTTTTATAGAAGATTGTATCTTTTCACTTAATTTTAAATTCTTTCTAACTTCTATTGTCCTTACTTTTAATCTTCCTACTTCCTACTCTTGTATTTACTTATATTTTCTATTTTAATATGAAATTATATGAGTATTTTGAATAAAATTTTGCAAGTAAACGACCAGTGCTTTCTCCTTTTGGGCTACAAAGTCACCCTTTTCTGGACTTTCACATATAACCCTATGAGACAATTTTTAAATCCACCCTTTAGATGAATCTGCCAACATATTCAATTCTTAATACTATTTGAACTACTATTCACCACAACAATGAGTCTGATTGAATTTAAATTTTCTTTAAAGAGACCAACCAACAAGAACATAAGGATGAGGTCGTCACAAATGTATCTTATTTTATCAGATTATTATGATGACAAGTAACTCTTTCATAAAAGAATTTAAGATAGCATTCATTCACTGAAAATGAAAATCATAGAGAAATGGTATCCAGAAACAAGATCTTACATAGCACAACTGAAATAAAACACTGATTATATTACTGGAATGAAAAAGGTGTTTGCAGAGTGTATATAAAACTACTGACGATGATGTCTTTTCAAATGAGTACATTACATACTTATAATAAAGTGAGGAGTCATGCCCCTTCAAAGAGTCTTTTGAATCTAAATTAACATAGAAATTGACTTGACAACTAAGTACCCAAGGATCTAATTAAGCACATATACACTTTCATTAAATGATTAGCATATTTTTGGCTCAAATGAATGTCACAATCCTCCACAATGTTCCTTTCCATGTTCTCTGCAATGATCATATCCTCCATATGGTTGCTGACTGCATTAGAATCTCCCCTCTTGGCTACTTTCAAGGCATCTTGTAGGCACTTTTGGCAGTCCTGGATCCACCTGATCTTCTCTTTTAGTTTTCCATCCTCAGTTAGCAAAGGTGGTATCCCCTTTTCCTTGTCAAAGACTAACTATTCAGATTCTTCAATCATTTCCTTTGCATGTTTTCTATGGTCCTCTATCAAATATCCTTTGTCACTGTGGCATCAGAGCTGCTCCTTTTCTGTACTTCATCAATCTTTTGCTTCAACCGACCCTCTAACCTTTCATGCTTTGTGATGGCTAGTCAGTTCTTTGAACAAGTAGTCCAACATTTGTCCATCCATATCATCATAGCAGTAAATATCCTCTAGATGAATGTTGATATTATATCAAATTTAATGTTAGCTAGTTGATCTTGTAGTTGTTGGTTCTCCATTTTTGGTTTGCTTTACTTATCCTTTGGTTGGGAACTTTCTCCTTGAGTGAGCATGGGTGTTGGTCCTACAGTATTGTGTATGTCTCTCAAGGACTAAATTTCCTTAATCAATTTGCTATTATTGTTCTTGTATGCATCCCTCTCTTTCATAACTAATTGAATTTGAGCCTTATTCAACTTGGCTATATTTATACACAGGTTAGCTATGATCACAGGGTCTATCTCACCCACTTTGAAAGTCATTACATGCCCGAATGCCTTCTCAGTGTCAATAGTCACTTGCCTTTTGTTTGGCGGATAAAATGCCCCAATCAAGAGTGAATTTTCATTTGGATTATATCTAGACCCAGTAAAGGCTTGAGTTACACCTGCAGGGCTCAATTTATGTTTTGCACCACTGTTGTGAAGGAAAATATCAAATGCTAGTGCAGATTTCAAATCCCACCCAGGGAAGATTAAAGCACCTGCATCTTCTAGAAGTTTTCTCCCCTTCTCAGGAGTCATGGTTTCCATCTCATGATCAACATCCATCTTTAAATTTCCTAGTAGCCAACCTTCATTGTTGTTTGTGATTGTGTCAACTATTTCTCTTAAGGCATTTCCTTTCAATTTTTACAAAAAGGATTTAAATTCTAAAGTCTTGATGAATTCATCATCAGAAATAAATAGATTACATGCCAATTGTCTAGTATATTCCTCAGTAAGCTCTCCAACTTCCTACTCCCTTCTCACTGATTGATATGGCTCAATTCTGGCAATTGGAATTCTATTTGGTTTAGGAGGTGTAGCTTATTCATCAGATGAGCCCTCACTTGTAGAAGAGAGCATTTGTGTGTATTCCATCTCCTTCATTCTGGCCTCTATGTCCAGGTTATATCTTTCAATAGCCCTTATTGCATCAATTTCACCTAGGTTTCTTATTACATCTTCGTCAGGGTAAGGTTTATGATCATATCCACTCAACTTCTGGATTCTTTTAACATGATCAATGAATCCTTCTAGATCAAACCTTGTTCTTGGTGTTGCTATGTTCATGTTATAGTGCATCAGTTTGCCCAGAATCTGGTCATATCCTTCTTTAGCAAGTACAGTGAAATCACCAAAACACAAAGTGGCTGGCATAAAAGACTGCTTTTCATAAGACCTTAAGTGCATAACATTAGAAAAATCTATTTGCCTCACTATCTCAAGATAAGCAATTCTGTCTGGAACAATTTTAGGCAGTATAAAAGGGGTATCCTCAAACCCATAAAATCTGATTATGGTGGCATCTAAAGAGCAATACCAATCTCCCCAATTATGTTCCATAGTCTCGGGGCCACCATAATCCTTTGATCTAAAAAATCTCTGAATCACCTCTGATGAATAATGGTCACATGGATGATTGAACATTCTAAAAATTGTTTTCACAAAGTATTCTTCAAAGTATGCATAATTTTCCCTAGCAAACTTGTTGTCCCAAATAGATGTCCACAATTGGATTGATAGAGGCCCACCTTCTTGATCAAGTTACCTTATTTTCAGTTCATCTAGCCACATACCCTTCTCATATCCATAGTATAGGATCATATGCATGAGAATTGAATAATGCTTGAAATATATTTTGGAAGGGTTCTTCTTGATTGCCATGAGGGCTAGGTCAATTAGCCGGTGAACTAGGGCTGCATAATAATTTTTTTTAGGGTTGTGGCTTTGGACATCTGCAACAACTACCATAGGTTCAATTGACATAAACTCAGGATCCTCAATTCCCAACACTTGTCCAATAGAATGATAAGTATATTTGAAATAATTCTCAAATAAATTTACGTTGAATGATGGTCCATCACCATCCTCTAGGGGCATTTCCATCCACCTTAGGCTTTTACATCGGTAATCTCCAACCCTTGTAAGTAGTATCCAACCTCCAACATCCTTGCTTAAATCCTCATATACAATCTGATAATCACGTACATTCTCAAACCCAAAGACCTCCTTAATTGCTTCTTTAGACGAGTGCACAAATGGTTTTCCTTGCAAATCACATATGGCTCTGAGATCTGGATTATATTATTTGGCCAAAAAATTGACCAAGTCCACATTTACAAATACATTTGAAACAACTATCTTCCCTAGGTTCATTCTCCAAGGGTTACACATGGGTTCATGTCTGGTTCTCCTATGGCAATGGAAGAGAAATAATTCATATCCCCAAATGTTGGTCCATACATCCCCTACATCCTAACATTTGTCTTTGAATTTACTAGCACTAGGGTCTAATTGGACTGATCTTTTGGCTTTTATCCTTGAACCAAGGAGTTGGTCAATTAAGTCTTGACACAATCTCTATTTTGCAACCACTTCTTCTAATTCAATTACTTCTGATTGTTTTGGAAGTTTCTCTTTCTGTGTTTTTTGTTTTTTGCCATATGTTTTACTAGTTTCACCCTTTTGTTTATTTGCCTTGGATGTGGTAGGGCTATCCATTCTTCTAAATGATAGAATGCAATTTGAAATTAATTTTGTAGAGTTACGAAAAGAAACCACAATTGCTTACTTGTTATTGCCTGAGTATTCTAGTTTGTTTTCCTACCTCGACTGCTT
Organism: Cryptomeria japonica; assembly: GCF_030272615.1. Classification (NCBI taxonomy): domain Eukaryota; kingdom Viridiplantae; phylum Streptophyta; class Pinopsida; order Cupressales; family Cupressaceae; genus Cryptomeria; species Cryptomeria japonica. The sequence continues at coordinate 534,464,126 of NC_081406.1, forward strand.
GTGATACCCTGCTAGTATGCTTTAGGTTGAAATGTTTGTAATAAATTTTTATAGAGCACTCTTATTGTGCAACATTAATGTCATCTATGATGATTAATTTCTCAATTAATTTTGAAAATCAAACCATCCGACATATGTGATAATTTATTTTTACAGTGTAACACCATTTGCTTGCATATCACCAAGACTTGAGTTATATGTTGTCGATGGGGGATATCTTTTGGTTGTCTACATTTGATTCGGTCTAACAATTAGAAATCTCGCCGATTCACTTGGTGACCTTTTAATTTGGTATGCTTTTCTCATCTGGGAAACCTTCTTCGATCCCTTTTATCTCTTGGATTTCCTTTCCTTATAGTCATTGCTGAGAGTTACAATGATCAAACATCATCACTGGGGCAGTTGCTGTCAGAATCACAAAAGAAACCTCTGGTCAAAGGCTATTATCTTGTTGATATGAACATTATGTTAGACATAGAGTCATTCATTACTTTCCCGTATCGGTGAGACACCTAAAGTCAGGCTAACTCTAAATGTCTCTTTCTGATTTGAGCAAGTCTAGCCGACAAAGATAATCTTTTGTTTTACCTTTTTGGGGTGACAAACGGAGCTCCTACCGATGTATTTAACTTCTTCCTCTGTCAGGGTGACCTGCTTAGTTAGTCTGTCTTTTGTGGTTTCATCCCGATAGTGTTGGTCTCACTGATCTACTTAGCTTATCTCATTATTCGTATCGGGGTGAGTTAGCTCGATATCTCTTTCATGTAGTTCTATCAGGATGAATTTCAATGTCTGGCTAACTTTTGGAATCTCACTCCAACTTCATAACTTCTGCCAATATCAAAATCATCAACTAGAGTCTTCCCAATAGTCTTCCACTCGTGGATGTGTATCAACATGATATATGAAATTGAGTTGGCTGCTTCCTGCTTACTCCGACGAGGGTTATTACACCGATACAATTTATTTATCTGTTTATCGACATGTCTCTCTTTGATGACAATACAAGTCCTATTTTCAAAAATGGGTCTCTTATCAGTATAACTCAATGGTGTCTTCCAAAAAATGCGTATAACTCCAGTTCGAAGAGTAGTAGTCTAATCGGTATAACTTAGTGGGGGTCTTGCCAATTTACTTGTTTTGAGGTGCTTTACTAACATGAAATGTTGGGCTTATTCGCTAGACAAATTGCTTGTATTTTGACAACTTTAAAGGTATCTAAGCAATACTACTGTGGTCTATGGGGACCAAAATGCATAATAATGGGGGTTCCAAGCCTATATGACATCCTTTGGGAAATTATTTCATTTTTTCTAGGTGCTAACACCTTCATCCCTTCCATCCATATTGGGTCCTTACATCCCTCCATCCACCACTCCACCACCTCAAATGATCCCTAAGAATGATCAACAAAGGCACACATCCTTGAATCCCTTCCCACACTCTCCTTCCACCATACCATCCATAAAACCTCTAGTTATTTCTCCTCATGTACCCATGCCATTTCCATTGGAAGCAATTTGGATGCAAAGTATCAAATGCATAAAGACAAGAGTCCCCGAAAATTCAAGGATCAACATGTCCCATTAAAAAGACAAGCTCAAGAAAATAAAAATTTGATCCAAAAGTAGATGAAAAAATCCAAAAGGCCACAAGAGCCCAAAAAGAACAAATAAAAAACCATGTGGATTCCCAAAGTAGTCATCAAAGAAATGCATCTCAAAGAGAAATCCACATTGGCATCCAAACTCGCTAATCGAAAAGCTTCCTCCAGTCATAAGTCCTAAAATCCTCCATCTAACAATCCGTTATCTTCAGAATCCATTCTAGGCCCTTATGCCCTAAAATCCACCATCCCAAATCCATAATTAACTTTATAAGTTCCTCATTAAAGACCGGACTCAAGTCTTTGGCTAGCCCCTACTTTCTTCTTTCTATTTTTAATTTTTTTTTAATGTTTCTATTTAATACTTTACTCTATTATTAGTTGTTTTTAATATACTTTGATACTACTATTAAGACCTAACTAGTTGCCTCTGGTGTTTTTACTTAAAGGGCCAATACCCTAGTACTACTACTTTTATATATAAAAACATAGCTAGAGTAGAAGGATTCACTTTCATAAAAAATGTGATTCCTATGTGCACACCCACAACACATAGTGCACTAGTACAAAAACAACAATATATGACTAAAAAACTGTTGGCATTATGTGAACCGGTATGAGGACATAATGATATTGTATGTTGTCATTGATGTCAATATGTGATATGAAGAGAGAACCAGCATATGTGAGAACCGGTATATATGCCAAAGTAAAGCGGTATATTTGTTCAAGGTGAACCGGCATGTCAACATGAACCGACATGTAGTCATGGGAACTGGCACATGGAAGCATTGTATGACTACCGGTTGGTAGGTAGTTTCCACTTCAGGATTTCTGGTTGGAGTATCTCAAGCCTGTGTGACTCAATCGATGATCTTTATGTGATGAAGTTAGCATGATAACGAAGAATAGATAGTGTTTCCACGTAAGCCTTGTGCGTGTGAAGGATCTTGCATAAAGAAGAGTGTTCCTATCTACCTCGGGAATGTGCGAAGTCTGTAAACGGTGATAACGTGTGATGGGTTATCAGCCGCCATGAAATCGGTGGAAAATGAACGATGGAGAATGTCTTGAGATTGGATCAAGACTATTGCATTCAATATAGTATGATCAACGGTCAGGATTGAACCATTTAAATTCCTTAACCTAACAGGTCTAGGGTTTAGGGTTTATGCTACTAGCCTGTCTATTGTCCTATAAGGTCAATGTTGTGATTCTTTCAAAGTTTGTTGGCAAAAGTTGTGTGTGTGTATCTAAGAGAAGAGATACGTGATTCTTGCCAGACTAGAGGAGAGAAGTCATATTTGGAGAGTGTAAGTGCAGAAGGTGAAGAGGAGCTTAAGCGGATCTGCATTGGCATTGAGTGCTATTATCAGGTCATTGATATACCTGTTGATCTTTAATTACTTCAACAGTTGTGAAATCCCCTAACAGGGTAGCCTTAACCGGCTTGTTGAAAATCCTCTAACAGGGTAACTCGAAGCTACTGAGTCATTGATATCCTTTGGCTATTGAGTTCTTGAAATCCTCTAACAAGGTACCCTTAACCGGGTATTGTAGCCATCCCTTAACTGGGTGATCCCTAATAGGATCGGTTCCTAACAGAACCTATTGTATTTGTCTTTAACCGGACAAGCCTCCTAACAGAGTGGAATTCTAAAGAGTTCAAAAAAAAGCTTGTGGGTATTCATCCCCACCGTGGTTTTTCCCAGTTGGGTTTCTACGTGAAAAATATGTGTGTCATGTGTGATGTTATGATTGTTTTCTGATTAAGTAGTGATGCATGTTGATCTTGCTGTAATATGTACATCTTTGATTGTAGATTGCCTATTCATGCATTAGAGTGAAATAGGTATGAAAAGTTAGATCATATGAGAAGATAAGTGTCAATCGATCTTTGCTCGTCTTAGTTACACTGGGTTTTGCTGGTTGAACTCTATTGAAGGAATGGTGCTGCTGTTTGTCTATCAGTGCATAAGTGTTAGTTGACAAACCGGTTTAAGGTTGATTTTTTGCCTGTACTGATTCACCCCCCCTCTCTCAGTACCGGTTTGGTACTATTCATTCATCATTAAGTTATCAATTGGTATCAGAGCATCCTCTAGGTCCTCTGTGTTGTAAGCTTAACCCCTTGAGGGAAAAATCCTATTGTAATGATGAAGAGGGAAGGTCCAAAGTTTAACAAAGAAAATTTCAGTATATGGAAAGATAGAATGAAGATATACATCAGAAGCATGGGTGCTCAACACTGGAGGTATGTTGAGAATCCCTATGTTCCCCCTACCAGTACTCTCACTGATGATCAAAAGAGAGAGATACAGGAGAATGGGCAAGTCATGGAAGCCCTAATCAGTAGTTTATTAGATATTGAGTTCATTGATGTCCAAGATAAGGTAAATCCCAAAGAGGTATGGGATGCTCTTGAAAATATCTATGGAGGTGATGAGCATGTAAAACAAGCTAAGGAAGAAAGCATTTGAGGAAAGTTTGAAGACATGCGAATGGTTGAAGGTGAAACCATTCAACAGTATGGTATTAGAATCAAAACTATTATCGGAGATATCAAGAGTGCAGGTGGTAAAATGGAAGATTCCACCATGGTAAGCAAAGTCCTGAGATCCCTATTGCCGGTCTATGCAATAAGGGTTGCTGCTATTCAGGAGCTAAGATCAATAGACAAGACTAAGGTATCCTTGGACTCCATCATAGCAAAGTTGACAGCCTATGAGCTAAATAGTTTTGATGGCAGTGTTCAAAAGACTGAATCAGCTTTTAGAGCTTCTACTGTACCATCCAGGAAAGGAAAAGAAGCAAGCACTAGTGGTGAACCAAGACAGAGTAGAGTAATGGATGATGAGGAGTTTCTGATGGAATTTGAAGCTCTTCTTGCCAGGAAATTTCCAAAAGGAACCGGTAAATACAGAGGTAAGCTCCCTTTGAAATGTTTTTCATGTAACCGGATAGGACATATTGCTTTGAACTGTCCTAATATTGACAACAAGGATAAACCGGAAAGATTCAGGAAATTCAAAGGAGGAAACCGGAGAAACTATTTTGTTGCAGTTGATGAAGGTGTCACAGATGAGGAATCAAAAGATGAAGAGAATGAAGACATTGTGTTTGTTGTTGTAAAGGAAGATGTGTCAGACAAGAAGGCTCTTGTCTCCCGCTTTGATAATTCCAATGAGTGGATTATTGACAGTGGTTGCTCACACCATATGACTGGAGATCGGAGCAAGTTTCTATCCTTGAAAGAGTATGATGGTGGTGTGTTTCATTTTCACAATGATGCACCATGTATGGTTAAAGGAAAAGGGTCCATCTCTCTGAATGGAAAGAGTAGTGCTGACAATGTGTATTGGGTTGATGGTCTCAGACACAACCTTCTGAGTGTTGCCTAGCAGAATGACAGTGGCCTCACTCTGGAATTCAAGAATGGAATCTGCACAATCAAAGGAAAAGATGGTGAATTGGTGGCCACCGACACGTAGACCAAAGGTAACCTATTTCATCTGAATGCAAATATAAGTACATGTCTTATGGCTGGATATGGCATAGGAGACTCTGCCATGTAAACTTTGATAACATTGTGAAGGCTAGTAAGATCAAGGCAGTTAGAGGGTTGGCGATGCTAAGCAAACCGGATAATACCTTGTGCAGAGAGTGTCAATTGGGGAAAATGTCTTCCTCAACCTTTAAAGGTAAATCTTTCATTGCTGACAACTTGCTTGATCTTGTGCATACTGATTTGTGTGGTCCTATGAAAACTAGAAGTGTGCAGGGTGATAGGTACTTCATGATTCTCACTGATGACTGCTCAAGAATGATGTGGGTCACATTCTTGAAAGATAAGTTTGAAGCCTTTGTAAAGTTCAAAGCTTTTAGAGTATTAGTGGAGAAGGAAAGCGGTAAAAGGATCAAGTGTCTCAGAACTGATCAAGGAGGGGAATTCACTTTCGGTGAATTCAACAAGTATTGTGAAGAATTTGGCATTAAGAGGCAACTGTCTGCCCCTCGGACTCCACAGTAGAATGGCCTAGAAAAGAGGAATAATTAGATTGTGGTTGAAGTAGCTAGAACCATGTTGATTCAAGGAAAAGTAGCTCACACCTTTTGGAGAGAAGCGGTAAGCACTGCAGTCTACACAATGAACCGGGTACTCATCAAGAAAGGTAAGGATAAAACTCCTTATGAGTATTGGATCGGTAAGACACCCGTGGTTAGCTATTTTAGGGTATTTGGTAGCAAATGTTACATCAAGAGGAGTGAACATCAGGGAAAGTTTGAAGCTAAATGTGATGAGGGAACATTCCTAGGATATTCCACCAAGAGTAAAGCTCTCAAGTGTTTCAACAATAGGACTCAAAGAATTATGGAAAGTATCGATGTGAGAGTTGATGAAACCTCTGAGAAATCAGAAGAAACAGGTAGTGAGCAAGCTATAAATGAACTGGTTGCAACCTTCTAGGAACCGGTTGTCAGTCAACCAAGTACCAGTAATAGTGTTCCTGAACCGGTGAATGTTGATACTGATGAAGATGAGGATGAAGAGGAAAAGCAAGAAGAACCAATCAAGACTATTCCTTAGTATATCAAACTGAATCATGATCCTAAGCAGATCATAGGAGATAAGGATGCAGGAATCCTTACAAGAAGAAAGATTAGAGAAAACTCATGTTTGATCTCTGAGTTTGAGCCTAAGTCATTCAAAGAGGCTCATAAAAATGAAGACTGGATCAAGGCAATGGAAGAGGAACTTGACCAGATAGAGAAAAATGGTACATGGTCCTTGGTACCCAGACCGGAACATAAAAATGTCATTGGCACCAAATGGGTGTTTAGAAACAAGCTGAATGAGGATGGCACAGTGATCAGGAACAAAGCCAGATTGGTGTGCAAAGGATATGCTCAAGAAGAAGGAGAAGACTATGGAGAAACCTTTTCTCCTATAGCCAGATTGGAATGAGTTCGTATGCTTCTTGCATATGCAGCTTTTAACGGATTCAAGGTATACCAAATGGATGTAAAATTTGCATTCCTAAATGGTGTACTTGAAGAGGAGGTGTATATAGAGCAACCAGATGGGTTTTACCTATCTAAAGACAATGATATGGTGTGCAGGCTACATAAAGCCTTATATGGTCTAAAGCAGGCACCTAGAGCATGGTATGAATGTCTACATTCCCATCTTATGAAGATTGGATTTGAGAGAACAAGTGAAGATAGCAATATATACTTGAAATATGAAGGAGATCAGATCCTGATCTGTGAAGTTTTTGTTGATGACATTATCTTTGGTGGAGATGACAAGATGAGTCATGAGTTTGCTGATGAGATGAAGGAAGAGTTTGAGATGTCACTCATAGGGGAGATTAAGTTCTTCATTGGACTGCAGATCGAGCAGATGAAAGATGGAGTCTTTATCACTCAGTCCAAATATGTCAAAGAGGTGTTGAAGAACTTTGGCATGGAAGATAGCAAACCGGTTGGTACACCGATGGTGACCGGTTGCAAATTATCAAAAGAGGATGATTCCGCATTAGTTGATGAGAAGGAATACCGATCAATGATTGGTAAGTTGCATTATGTAGTGCATAGTAGACCAGATATTGCACATGCAGTTGGCATTACTACAAGGTTCCAAAAAAATCCAAGAGAATCCCACTTGGTTGTAGTCAAGCGGATTCTTAGGTATCTGAAGGGAACAATTGACTATGGATTGTGGTACCCATACAACAATGATTTCAACCTGAAAGTATTCACAGATGCTGATTGGGCAGGTAATGTGGATGATCGGAAAAGCACAATTGGTGGTGCATTCTTTCTCGGTGGTAGACTGGTCTCATGGATGAGTAAGAAGCAGAGTTGTATCTCTCAGTCTACAACGGAAGTGGAGTATGTTGCAGCTTTCATGAATTGCACTTAGACAATCTGGATGAAGCATGTATTAGATGGCTTCAAAATCCCTGTATCTAAACCGATAAGTATATTCTATGATAACACAAGTGCTATCAATATTTCAAAGAATCCGGTTTTACATTCTAGAACCAAGCATTTTGAGCTTAAGTATCATTTCTTGAGGGAAAAGTTTTAGAATAAAGAGATTGCACTGGAACATGTTTCCAGTACGGAGCAGTTAGTAGACATATTCACCAAGCCTCTCCCAAAGACTACATTTGTGTATTTAAGAGGTGAATTGGGGGTACTGCCCCTTCAGGAGGTAAATTAAAAGTATTTGTTCCACATCAGTCAGGTATTGCATAGTCAAATTTTTTTTTATTGATGTGTTGAAGGATGCTACTCCTTAGGGGGATCAGCATAATGGAACAGGGATGTTTGTGCCTCCACTTTAGCATTGTTGTCAAAGGGGGAGAAGAAGTGTAGTGGAGAAGATATCTGCAGAAATTGGGGAGAAGATGTCTGCAGAAACAAAAATTGGGGAGAAGATGTCTGCAGAAATTGGGGAGAAGATGAGTTTGCAGAAAGATATCTTTGTATATTGCCATCAATGCCAAAGGGGGAGATTATTGGTATTATGTGAACCAGTATGAGGACATAATGATATTGCATGTTGTCATTGATGTCAATATGTGATATGAAGAGAGAACCGACATATGTGAGAACCGATATATATGCCAAAGTAAAGCGGTATATTTGTTCAAGGTGAACTGGCATGTCAAGGTGAACTGGCATATAGTCATGGGAATCGACACATGGAAGCATTGTATGACTACCAGTTGGTAGGTAGTTTCCACTTCAGGATTTCCAGTTGGAGTATCTCAAGCCTATGTGACTCAATTGGTGATCTTTATGTGATGAAGTTAGCATGATAACGAAGAACATATAGTTTTGCAACATAAGCCTTGTGCACGTGAAGGATCTTGCATAAAGAAGAGTGTTCCTATCTACCTTGGGAATGTGCGAAGTCTGTAAATGGTGATAACGTGTGATGGGTTATCAACCGCCATGAAATCAGTGGAAAATGAATGATGGAGAATGTCTTGAGATTGGATCAAGACTGTTGCATTCAATACAGTATGATCAATAGTCAGGATTGAACCATTTGAATTCCTTAACCTAACAGGTCTAGGGTTTAGGGTTTATGCTACCAACCTGTCTGTTGTCCTATAAGGTCGATGTTGTGATTCTTTCAGAGTTTGTTGGCAAAAGTTGTGTGTGTGTATCTAAGAGAAGAGATACGTGATTCTTGCCAGATCAGAGGAGAGAAGTCATATCTGCAGTGTAAGTGCAGAAGGTGAAGAGGAGCTTAAGCAGTTCTGCATTGGCATTGAGTGCTATTATCAAGTCATTGCTATACCTATTGATCTTTAACTACTTCAGCAATTGTGAAATCCCCTAACAGGGTAGCCTTAACCAACTTGTTGAAAATCCTCTAACAGGGTAACTCGAAGCTACTGAGTCATTGATATCCTTTAGCTATTGAGTTCTTGAAATCCTCTAACAAGGTACCCTTAATAGGGTTTAACCCTTAACCAGGTATTGTAGCCATCCCTTAACCAAGTGATCCCTAACAGGATCGGTTCCTAACAGAACCTATTGTATCTGTCTTTAACTGGACAAGGCTCCTAACAGAGTGGACTTCCAAAGAGTTCAAAAACAATCTTGTGGGTATTCATCCCCATCGTGGTTTTTCCCAGTTGGGTTTCCATGTGAAAAATATGTGTGTCATGTGTGATGTTATGATTGTTTTCTGATTAAGTGGTGATGCATGTTGATCTTGCTATAATATGTACATCTTTTATGGTAGATTTCCTGTTCATGCATTAGAGTGAAATGGGTATGAAAAGTTAGATTATATGAGAAGATAAGTGTCAACCGGTCTTTGCTCGTCTTAGTTACACTAGGTTTTGCCGGTTGAACTCTGTTGAAGGGCTGGTGCTGCTGTTTGTCTGTCAATGCATAAGTGTTAGTTGACAAACCGGTTTAAGGTTGAGTTTTTGCCTGTACTAATTCACCCCCCCTCTCAGTACTGGTTTGGTACTATTCATTCATCATTAAGTTATCAAAACCTATGAAAATTTGCATATAAATGACTAATCTTGATCACGCGACCATTAGTAGTTTATTGCAAGTCATTTATAACGCGACCAAATTTATGACTATACTATTTTATTCATTTATTAGTTGTTTTGATTGATCAATTTGGTCATTGATTTACTCATTGATTTGGTCATTGATTTAGTCATTAATCCAGTAATTGATTTAGTCATTAATTTAGTCATTGATTGTTGTTAATTGGTCATTTATTTAGTCATAGAAGTGATTTATTTAGTCATCTATTTAGTCATTGATTGTTATTAATTGGTCATTATTTAGTCATATATTTAGTCATTACTTGAGTCATATATATTTAGTCATTAATTTAGTCATTGATTGTTGTTAAGGGGTTATTTATTTAGTCATTGTAATCATTAATTGTCATCAATTGGTAGTATATTTAGTCATTTCTATTCACTTATTTCCATCCATTTGTAGTATATTTAGTCATTTTTATTTATGGTTTCCATTAATTGGTAGTAAATATTGATGGTATGATGAAAGAACAAGGATCCAGTCAACTACTGAGAAGGGTGGGTGGGGGGGGTGAACCAGTAGATAGAAAACTGATATAAACTTTCACCAATCTCAAAATCAACCTCTCAAAGCAAACTCTAAACTGACAAGTTAAACCACTGAACTATAAATGCAATATCATTGTCAAATTTAACTGGTTGACTGTTATAGCAGATTAATAGTAAACAAATTGAAACTCACAAACATCCAAATACTTTACTGACATAAGTAAAACCTCATTTCACATTTTTGTCGGTTAACATAACTTATCAAAGTGGATTCACCAGTTAAGCAATTCAACCATAGTAAACATAACCACAAAAACATTCACCACTTGACACAATATTTTTGACATGGAAACCCAAATGGGAAAAACCATGGTGAGATGAGACTCACAAGTTAACTATCTGAACTCTTCTGAAGTTCGCCCTGTTAGGAGCCAAGCCTATTAAAGCTTTACAAAAAGTCTTGTTAAGAACATATCCTGTTAGGGACCACTCGGTTAAGGGATTGACTATAATGCCTTGTTAGAAGCAATACCCTGTGAGGAGTAACCTCGATAGAGGATTTGAAATCCAAGCGAATGGACCACCTGGTTAAAGGATTTGAATAACACTAAGCTTGTTAGAGCTTACCCGGTTAAGGGATTTCAACTGTTGTAATTGTTAGGAAACAACAAGGGTTTGCTGATCTATTTGAATAGCACTACACTTGCTTGTTCAGATTTTTTTCATGCTCCTATCTACCTTTACACAAATTACAGATACATCATCCGGTTTGACAACCACACACTCAACTAAAACTTTTCCAACTCTGAAACAAAACAAGTTATCGACCTTATAAACAAATCACTAGGTCGGTAACATAACAAAAACCTAATTCTCTCATAGAGATTATAAATAAGTCGGTTCAAGTATGACCGTTGGATTGCATAACAATCTTTGCACATCATTCAAGATAGCCTCGATCGCTCCTTGATCACCACTTCATCAAACTCAATAACTCATCACGTGGTTTTCATTGCATGCAATATACTTGCTTGTTCCCAAGATAAAAACCGTTATCTCAACATGCCAAAAACACTTTGAAACTCTTCTCATACAACATGCATACATGTCATAATCATTATCGCTCATCATCAGATCATAAACCAATACAACCAATATAACAAACTTCATTGGTTAGGGTTTATCAAATCAACAGGTAGGGTTTACCGGTTCAACTCCTCTAATACTTAGCAATACTGGTTCACTCCACAAACTTACCTACTAGTTACAGTTCCCTTCACTAGCTCTTCCTACCGGTTATAATTGACATCAATGACAACATAACATTTCATTAATGCAATCTTCATGCAAATTCCAACAATCTCCCCCTTTGGCATTGATGGTAATACAAATATCAATACCATTGATTGCTATGATTGTGAATAGGAATCCTGGTTTACATTTTACTATGTACTCTCCTTGTCTTCAGCTGGTAGCTGGTTGTAGATCTTCTATCTGTCAGTCATATAATTCTTCTCCCCATAATCACATAGTTCTTCTCCCCCTTTGACAATAATGCCAAAGTGAAAGTAAAACATGCAATTTCAAACTTCACTACTAAGCATCAACAACTTGCAACTTGATGCTCCACCTGTGGAATAACTCCACTCTACACCAATCCTGCTGTAAAATTCTGCAAGTAGCTCCGGGATTGATGTACTCTACATCATGCTCAATTGACCTCATGAAGGGGTAGAACCCCTAGTTGACTTCTAAGATACTCAAAAGTAGTCTTAGGTAGAGGTTTAGTAAAGATATTTGCAAGATGCTCCTTGGTAGTAACATGCTCCAATAACACATCTTTACTCTGCACTTTTTCTCTCAAGAAATGATACTTCAATTCAATATGCTTGGTTCATGTGTGCAAAACAAAGTTATTCTAAATATTTATGGCACTGGTATTGTCACATAAGATCTTTATAGGTTCTGAAAACTTCATCTTGAAACCTTCCAGAATGTTCCTCATCCAGATAGCTTGGGTACAATTCATATAAGCTGCAACATACTTAGCTTCAACAGTAAACTATGATATACAACTCTGCTTCTTTCTACTCCATGAAACAAGTCTTCCTCCAAGAAAGAATGCTCCTCCGGTTGTGCTTTTCTTATCATCAACATTACCTACCCTGTATGCATCTGTATACACCTTCAAGTCAAAGTTACATGCATATGGATACCATAATCCATAGTCAATAGTGCCTTTCAAATATCTGAATATCCTCTTGGTTGCTATAAAATACGTTTCCTTAGGATTCTTCTGAAATATAGCAACTAGACCAACTGCATGAGCTATATCTAGTCTGCTGTGAACAACATAGTGCAATTTGCCAATCATTGACCTGTACTCCTTTTCATCAACAGATGTGGCTTCATCTTCCTTAGACAATTTAGATCCTACAACCATTGGTGTCCCAACTGGTTTACAGTCACTCATACCGAATATCTTTAATACCTCTTTCACATATTTAGACTGTGTGATGAAAATACCACTCTTCATTTGCTGTATTTGCAAACCTATGAAATTTTTTATCTCTCCCACTAGAGACATTTCAAACTCACTTTTCATTTCATTTACAAAGTCATTTCTCATGTCATCATTACCTCCAAACATGATATCATCTATAAACACTTCACTAACCAGTATCTTATCTCCTTCAGATTTGAGATATATGTTGCTATCTTCACTGGTTCTCTGAAAACCTATCTTCACCAGGTGTAAATGAAGCCTTTCATACCATGCTCTGGGTTCTTTCTTTAATCCATATAATGCCTTGTGTAATTTGCATACCATGTATTTTTCATCAATCAAAGCATAACCATCTGACTACTCAATGTATACTTCTTCTTCCAGTATTCCATTCAAAAATGCTGCCTTCATATCCATCTGATATACTTTGAATCACTTATATGCTACAAATGCGAGTAAAGTTCTGACACCTTCCAGTCTAGCAACTAGTGCAAAAGTCTCACCATAGTCTTCTCCTTCTTCTTGTGCATAACCTTTGCAAACCAATCTAGCTTTGTTTCAGACTACTATACCATCTTCATTCAACTTGTTCCTGAATACCCACTTTGTACCTATCACATTTTTATTTACCAGTCTAGGTACTAGGGTCCATGTATTGTTCTTCTCAATTTGATCAAGCTCCTCCTCCATAGCTTTGACCCAATGATAATCTCCAAATGCTTCCTTAGCAGTTCCAAGCTCAATAGTGGAGATCATGCAATAATTCTCTCTAATTCTTCTTCTGGTTAGCACTCCAACATCCTTATCTCCAATAATCTGGTTAGGATTATGATTGAGTCTCACATACCTTGAAATAACATGATCATCATCTTTAGGTTCTTCTTCTTCATTAACATCATGTTCTTCTGAATCTACCTGTTCCAGTTGAACTGGTACAACAACATTCTCTTTACCAGTTTCAGGTTTCACAAGTTCTGGTTCCAAAAATAGAATGCAAGGATCTTCATCCTTTTTCTCCATACTGGTTTCCCCTAAGACTTAAGGATACTCATCCACTCGAACATCAACACTCTCAATGATTCTCTGTGTCTGGTTGTTGTAACATTTGTAGGCCTTACTCTTGGTGAAGTAACCAATAAATATACCTTCATCACTTTTAGCCTCAAACTTGCTAACATAGTCACCTCTCTTAATAAAACATTTGCTGCCAAATATCTTAAAATAACTAACATTAGGTGATCTATCATACCAGTATTCATAAGGAGTCTTATCCTTACCTCTTTTTACCAAAATCCGGTTCATAGTGTAGACAATTGTGCTAACAACTTCTCTCTAGAAAGTTTTTGCTACATCTCCTTGTATCAACATCATTCTAGAAGCTTCAACAATTGACCAGTTGTTCCTCTCTGCAATAACATTCTACTATGGTTTCCTCAGTGCATAAAGTTGCCATTTGATACCATTTTCTTCACAATATCTAGTGAATTCCTTGGAAGTAAATTCACCACCTTGATCAGTCCTTGGACACTTTATTTTCTTGCCACTCTCCTTTTTAGTTAAGGCCCTGAATGCCTTGAACTTACTAATTGCTTCTATTTTATCCTTCAAGAATGTGACCCACCACATCATCCTTGAGAAATCATTAGTGAAGATCATAAAATATCTATCACCTTGAATACTTTTGGTCCTTATTGGTCCATAGAGGTCTGTATGAACCAAATCTAACAAATGTTTCGTTGAAAAAGATTTGCTCTTAAAAGTTGAGGATGTCATCTTTCCCTAACATTCTTTACATAGAGCATTAACCTGTTTGTCTAATTGAGCCAACCCTCTCACTGTCTTGGACTTAATCACTTTAACAATGTTATCAAAATTTATATGACAAAATCTCTTATGTCAAAGCCAACTATCATCTGCTTTAGCAATTAAATAGTTGTTGACTTTAGGATTCAGGTGAAACAGGTTACCTTTAGTCTATTTGCCAGTTGCAATCAGTTCACCTTTGCTCCCATAGATTTTGCACATACCATTCTTAAACTCCAATGGGTATCCTCTGTCATTGAGTTGAGCAACACTTAAAAGATTGTGCTTTAGTCCTTCAACCCAGTAGACATCATCTGCACTAATATTTCCATTAAGAGAAATAGTTCCCTTACCTTTAACCATGTAGGGTGAGTCATTACCAAATGTCATAACTTTGCCATCAAATTCCTTTAAAGAATTTTTTTTGCTCCGATCACCGATCATGTGATGTGAACAACCACTATCAATGATCCAATCATCAGAATTATCCATGCATGAAACTAAATCTTTCTAATCAGATGTCTCCTCTTTAATGGCTACAAATACAATGTCTTCATTAGCATCACCCTCAAATTCCTCATCAATGATACCACCATCAACTGCAATAAGACAATCTCTTTTTCCTTTTCCCTTGTAATTCTTGAACTTCTCTCAGTTGTACTCATTATCACCATTAGGATAGTTAGTTGCAATGTGTCCAATCTTGTTGCATGCAAAACATTTCAAAGGTTATTTACCTCTATATTTACTGGTTCCTTTGGGCAACCGCTTGGCCAACAATGCTTCAAGCTCAACCAAACTGTCTTCATCATCAACTTCTCTATTGGATCTAGATTCATATTGTGACTGACATCTTTAATTTTCCTCATAGATAGGTTAGAAATTAAAGCTCTAAATGCAGACTCAAATTTCTGAACACTACCATCATAACCATTTAATTCAAAAGCAGTAAGCTTACCAATGATGGAGTCAATGGTTACCTTAGTTTTGTCAATAGATTTTAGCTCCTGAATGGCTACAACTCAGATAGCATAGACCGTAGGGTTCTCAACACCTTGCTAATCACTATGGCATCTTCCACTTTACCACCAACACTCTTGATCTCACCAACTATATCTTTTATCCTTTGACCATACTGTTGGATATTCTCATCTTCAACCATCCGCATGTCATCAAAATTTCTTCTTAGACTCTCTTCCTTGGAAATCTTCACATGTTCATCACCGCTATAAATATCTTCAAGTTTCTTCCATACCTCATATGCAATCTCCAGACCATGAAAATCTACATACTCTGCATCAGACAAAGAACTGATGATATCCTCTAGTGCTTGATTATTTTCTTGTTGCTCTTTCTTCTGATCATCAGTCACGATCCCACTAGGTGCAACATATTGAGTACCAACATGTTCCCAGTATTGACTTCCTAGACTCTTAATATAAATTTTCATTTTATCACTCCATATTTTTTATTTCTCTCTATTAAATTTCAGACCTTCCTTCTTCATCATGTTCTACAAGATCTTTACCTCAACCTGTTAGGATTAGACCTTAAAGGACTTGAGAAGCTTTGATACCAATTGATGGTATGATGAAAGAACAAGGATCTGATCAACTACTAAGAGGGGGGGGGGGGGTGAATCACTAGATAGAAAACTAATATAAACTTTCACCAATCTCAGAATCACCCTCTCAAAGAAAACTCTAAACTGACAAGTTAAACCACTGAACTATAAATGCAATATCACTGTCAAGTTTAACCGGTTAATCGTTATAGTAGATTAACAGTAAATAACTTGAAGCTCACAAACATCCAATACTTTACTGACATAAGTAAAACCTCATTTTAGATTATTGTTGGTTAAGATAACTTATCAAAGTGGATTAACCAGTTAAGCAATTCAACCATAGTAAACATAACCACAAAACATAAACCACTTGACACAATATTTTTGACGTGGAAACCCAAATGGGAAAAACCACGATGAGATGAGACTCACAAGTTAACTATCTGAACTTTTCTGAAGTTCCCCCTATTAGGAGCCAAGCCTGTTAAAGCTTTACAAAAAGTCCTGTTAAGAACAGATCTTGTTAGGGACCACTCGGTTAAGGGATTGACTATAATGCCTTGTTAGAAGCAATACCCTATGAGGAGTAACCTTGGTAGAGGATTTGAAATCCAAGCGAATGGACTACCTGGTTAGAGGATTTGAATAACACTAAGCTTTTTAGTGTTGGCATATGATGAACCGGTATGATGATATGATGATAATGATAATGTATGCTGTCATTGATGTCAATAAGTACAGGTGAACCAATATGAATATTGGAAGAAGTTGTTATTGATGTTCAAGTAGGAGAACCGGTATGAAGAGATGAAGTGAACTGGTGTCAGGGTTTCACTAAGTGACTATGAGTTGGTAGTCTTAGCTCTAGGGTTTCCAGTTTGGCAATCTAGCTTGTGTGATGCAACCGGTGACATTCTGTGACGAGTTAGCTAAGAGATGAGGATGAGATCGAGATGCCACGTCAGTTTTGTGCATGTGAAGGATTTCCTTGAGGATTTTGCATGTGAAGATCAATTGCATTAAATGTCTACCTCAAGAATGCACATTCTTCTTAGTGGTATGTGAAGAGACCGTGATGGGTTACTGATTTCCATATGCGGTGAAGAATGGACGATGTAGAATGACTTGTGATCTATTTGAGATTGTTTTATTCTATGCAAAGTGTTTGAATGACCAAGATTGGATCGCTTGTAATTGTAAACCTAAAATATTTAGGGTTTAGGGTTTATGCTACCAACCTAATCATTGTCTATAAGGTCGATGAGTTTTGATATTGTAAGTGTTGCAAATGTTGTGTTTTGTATTCGAGTGATGAGATACTTGCCAGACCAGTGAGTGGAAAACTGCGGAGTGTGATTGTAGAGTATAGGAATTGAAAGGGATCTGCCTTAGCATGTAGTGTTGTTATCAGATCAGAGCTTTACCTGTTGTCTTCTAACCATTTCAACAGTAGGAAAATCCCTTTATCGGGTAGCTTTAACAAGCTTATTATAAATCCTCTAACCAGGTGACTCAAGATCATTGAATTCTTCAAATCTTCTAGCATGGTAACCTTTAATAGGGTATATAGCCATCCCTTAATCGGGTGATCTTTACCAGGATCGGTTCCTAATAGAACCTTATTGTAAAGTCTTTAACCAGACTAGGCTCCTAACAGAGCGAGCTTCAAAAGAGTTCAAAAACAAGCTTGTGGGTATTCATCCCCACCGTGGTTTTTCCCATTTGGGTTTCCACGTGAAAAATCTGTGTGTCATGAGTTGTGCATTTTTCATGTGATGATTGAGTATTCTTTGTTTAGGTGAATATGCATGCAAAGCTAATGGTTATGATATTACTGATACAAAACATGCATATGTATAGCAAGTGTTGAATGTTATTTGAAGTATTCAGTTGTACTAGTTTAGCTATTTGAAGTCTTACTGTGTTTAACCGGTATTGCCATGGTTAAGTTCAGTGACAAAGACAACCGGTTAGCATTGTTTTAACTTGATAAGTTGTGGAGAAGTTTTTGTTTGTACTGATTCACCCCCCCCTCTCAGTACTAGTTAGGTTATTTGTTGTTCATCATTATTCATCAGTTAGAGCTTCCCGGGTTAGGGGATTTCAACTGTTGTAATTGTTAGAAAACAAGAGGGGTTTGCTGGTCTATTTGAATAGCACTGCACTTGCTTGTTCGGATCCTTTTCATGCTCCTATATGCCTTTACACAAATTGTAGATACATCATCCGGTTCAAAAACCACACACTCAACTAAAAATTTTCCAACTCTTAAACAAAACAACTCATCGACCTTATAAACAAATCACTAGGTCGATAACACAACAAAAACCTAATTCTCTCATAGAGATTATAAACAAATCAGTTCAAGTATGACCATTGGATTACATAACAATCTTTGTACACCATTCAAGATAGCCTCGACCACTCCTTGTGTAGCGTCCTAAAATTATGACACTTGCAATTTCGACTGCATTTCGGTCTTCACGATGGCGATGCAACACGCAACCTGAATGGAGACCCCGAAACCTGATTATGACACCAAAAACTGCATTTTCTTGCACCCTGGCCTGAACCTCCTTTGCACCCTGCTGTCCCGGGAGGTGGGACCAGAGCGCCCAGCGCCCTGGTCCTTCAGGACCAGGGCGCCCAGCGCCCTGGTCCCCCAGGACCATGGCGCCCAGCGCCCTGGTCCCCCAGGACCATGGCACCCAGTGCCCTGGTCCCTGGGTCCTATTTTGGGCCCGGTCTCTTTTGGACTTCGGGTCTTTATGTTTGCAAATTGGAAAATTATCTTTCCTGGTCGGCCTAAGGTCGGGAAAATCAGTCTATCAGCCCTAATTGACAAGTATATAAACTACATTTTCCTCTCCCATTTGGGTAGGAAGAAGGACATATATTTACAAGCGTGGAAACTATACTCAAGCATTCAAGCATTCAAGCATTCCTTCAAGCAATTGATCATTTCAAATCTCCATTCAAGGCTAAGTGTTGCATTCAAGACAAGGATTCAACCATTGAAGAGGAGATCACATACTACATACTACATGCTACATACAACATACAACAAACAACAACATCTATACCTTCGCACATAAGGATACAAACATCCTTACAACAAGGTATTAGTACTTGTTTTACATTACATACATTGACATTTACAGCATTGCTCATTTCTTGGTTAATTCCAAAACCGGGGTTTGACCTAAAGGCAAACCCCTAATCCCTAACCCCCCAATCGTCTTCGCTTTTCTGTGTGTAGGTTGCAGGTACGCGGCTGAAATTGAAGATCTGGAATCCTTGTGCAGAGACGAACAAATCCCCCTTCGTTTCGCGGATTTTTCAGAGGACCGTTGCGCCGGGCGCCATCGTCCCGACAACTTTTGCTCAAATTTGCAGGACAGCGCCGTATCGACATTTTACTACTAATTCCAGGTCTGCAGCTTCATCCTATATCCCTATCTTAGTTTATAAGTGAATCTTTGTCACTTTCTATGCATTCCTAGCTTAATTCTTCTATCAACATTCTTTACAAAAGAGGGTAGCCTTGCTTTCTTAACCCTTGAAACACATTTAGCATCCAATCTTGCATTGCGTGGGATTGGATCTTGTGGGTTTCAACCCCTCTTTTGAATGTAAAGTCTCTCCCCTAAGTGAAAACCATCAACCCTAGTGAATCTCCCTTCTCTCTCCTTGGAGTTGGAAGAGGGGAGAGCAACTAGGGTTCGATCGTGATTTTCCGCTTTACACCTTGATCACCACTTCATCAAACTCAGTAACTCATCACGCAGTTTGCATTACATGCAATATACTTGCTCATTCCCAAGATAAAAACCGTTATCTCAACGCGCCAAAAACACTTTGAAACTTTTCTCATACAACATGCATACGTGTCATAATAATTACCTCTCATCCTTAGATCATAAACCAATACAACCAATATAACAAACTTCATCAGTTAGAGTTTATCAAATCAACAGGTAGGGTTTACCGGTTCAACTCCTCCAATACTTAGCAATACCAGTTCAATCCACAAACTTACCTACCGGTTTACAATTCCCTTCACTAGCTCTTCCTATCGGTTACAAAACAACATTATAACATCATTACCAGTTACAATTGACATCAATGACAACACGACATTTCAGTAATACAATCTTCATGCAAATGCCAACAAATATAGCCATGATATGAATAATTTATTAAATACCATAAATTTTATAATGCAAAAACAACATAATATTAAACTTGAACTAAAATGTAAAAGCAAACAAAAATATTACATATACGAACAAGCTACAACATGCTAGAATTAAAAGATTGATTCAAGATCATGATAAATAAAGGTTAATCTACAATAAAAAATATAATTCAAATATATATATGTAAATATAATAAAAAAATGTCAAAACTGTCTAAGAGTTTCCAACTCTTTCAAATATACCATGATAATTAAAACCCCTGAAAAACACATTCAAAATAGCATAAATTAGTGAGCCAAGATGTCTAACAACTAGTACATGATCAACTATGTATTTTTTCTAAATATTTTAGTGGCCACCATGTGAAGGTTCCCTCTTTCTCTTTTAGACAGACAAATCCATCTATTTTGAATCCTTTATGTGCATCAACTATCTAACTATAGTCATGGCACCAAGCAAGAAGAACACAAAATGACTTAGTTCTGTAGATGTTTTAGTCAATTCATAGACTGCTACATTAATTGATGGAGCCTGGCATGCCAAGAAAAAATGGCAATAAGGATAAATTTGAAGCTAGATGATGCTAGAGTTGTGATTTAGAACACAACCATAAAAAATTAAAGTACATTATCTTAAATACATAAGTAAATGTATCTGATGTCTGAATGTTATTATTTCCTATTCTTAAATCAACTTGAAATTCAGAACATAATTGTCTAGGATGATGAGCCTTAAGAATAAGGGAATATAAATTGGTCTAGACAACATAATTAAAAAGTAGCCATATTATGAAATGAATTGAAATATAGAAAAAAATAAAAAACAATGCTACCAACCTGAAATTCTCGGGCATTGGATGAGAGAGGAAGGGGCTTGGATTCCTGAATCCTATCATAAATCTTCTTACAAAAGAGTGTAAAAATTGATCAATGAATTGTTTTGCATTCATAACTTAAATATAATTTTAATAGGAAAGTGTTTGAAAACATAATAGTAAGTGACTAGTATGCATAGCAGGAAAGAAATGTTGTCAGAATAATGTAAAATATGCAATAAAAGGGATCTAATACAAATATTGTTCAGGCAATATAATATATGCAGCAATATAAGATGTGCATTGAACCTAAATGCTATTTATGCTACTAACATCCACAAAGAACATCAAACACAACTACAACCTAACCATTGGGAAGCTCAAATTCAGTATCAAGAACATTGCAAAAGAAGATTAGCTGAAGTAACAAATTACAAGCATAAAAGTTTAACCAAAACATAAAATGCCCTTATATGAAGCTTTCTTTAATATTTAAAAAGACAGTGACCAAAAACACTTGACTCAAATTTGTTAAAAATGTCAAGAAGATTCTTTAACTTCTGTTAACATAATTCCAAAGGAAATGTAGTGGTAGTATTGTAAACACTCAAACAAAAAAATATCAAATAAAAAACTTGAAATTTTATGCAAGTACAAAAAAATTAACAAAATGTAAATTTGCAGAGAATACTATGTACTTTTGAAGCTTGGATCTACAAAACCCATTGGGTTGCTCTGAGCCACAAGGATAAGGAACCAAACTTGCAAGAGTGTAGTTTGTTCCCACCATGAAACTCATAGAATAGCCTGGTATGGAGGTCACTTTAGTCGAGGGAATATTTATCAGATCAAAGGTTCCTGGTTCGTATCCTTGGCCGACTTCTTTTTAAAGTGCTATGAAAAGACGTCATACCAAATATGTTTGTTTACTTTTTGATATATTAATGCACTTAGATTACAACTTTTATATTCGTTATGAATTAGGAATTCAAATTTCATTCGCTCTTTGATGAATTTTTCAAAGAAAAACAAAATTCCAAATATCTATAGATCTGTCATGTAGAAATAGAAGGATGGCTCATCTTCACCATGGAGCACTTAACGTGCTCAAAGAAATAGTAACAGGGCTTCCTGAAATGAAGGTTGATAAGCATGAGATGTGCAAAGGCTATGCTCTTGGGAAATATGCTAAGACCAATTTTCCAATCAACGATACTAGATCTAAAGGAATTTTGGATCTCATACACTCAGATGTATGTGGGCCCATGTCAATAGGATCCTTGAGTGGATATGAATATTATGTTTCCTTTATTGATTATTTATCTAGGAAGACGTGGATATATTTTATGAAGAATAAAGATGAAGTCTTCAGCAGGTTCAAAGAGTTTAAGGCTCTCATGGAGAACCAAATAGGGAAGAAGATCGCGATACTGAGGTCTGATAATAGAGGTGAGTATACCTCAAATTCCTTCAAAGCTTTTTGTGCTCAGAAAGGTATCAAGAAAGAGTTGAAAATTCCATACAACCCTCAACAGAATGGGGTTGCTGAACGGAAAAAAAACATGGCTATAATTGGAGCAGCCAAGGTCATGCTTCATGATGAAGATCTGCCTTGGTTTTTATGGGCAGAAGCTTGCAATACTGCTGTGTATTTGCAGAATAGGAGCCCACACAAAGTGTTGGGCAAATTGACTCCAGAAGAGGCGTTCACTGGGAAGAAACCAGATTTGAGGCACATTAACATCTTTGGATGCCTTGTGTATTCTCATATTCCCGTGGAGAAGAGAACCAAGTTGGAACCAATTGCAAAGAAGGGTATCCTTGTGGGATACAATGAAATTTCTAAGGCCTATTGGGTTTACATTCCTGCCCTTAGGAAAAAAGTTGTTCGCAGAGATGTGAAGTTCGAGGAGGGAAGGGATCTTTAGAAATATGGTAGTTTGATAGAGGTTCAGGACGAGGAGCAGGCATCCAAGGTTGAGGTTGCACAAATTCCTCATACTTTAGTCACGAAAGATGGAGAGCAGAGCACATAGGTCGAGCAAGTTGATCAATAGGAGGAACAAAGTATTCCTTAGCCTTAGACTCCTATCATAGGGAGAAGGAGAAACAGGGTAGTTGAGAAAATAGTGAGAGAAGCCCAAGAGTATGTTGGTAATCCTAAAGATCCAGTCAAATAGAGAAAGGCTGCCAAACATTTCTTTAATTATATGGTACTCATGAGTGAACTGATTGAGGTGGATCCTTCTAGCTTTCAGGAGGCATTTAAGAATCGAGTTTGGAGGGATGCCATGGTGGAAGAGTATTCTTCCATTATGAAGAATAGCATGTGGGAGGTAGTGCCACGACCCAAAACAAGTCTGTTGTAGGGTTGAGATGGTTGTATATGATCAAGCATGATGCAGATGGTAGTGTGGAAAAGTTCAAAGCAAGATTTGTGGCTAAGGGGTTTTCTCAAAAGGAAGGGATTGACTATGACAAGACCTTTGCTTTGGTAGGCAGGTACTCATCGATAAGGGCTATCATTTCTGTAGCAATGCAGATGGGTTGGAGGATACACCAGATGGATGTGAAGATAGATTTACTCAATGGAGTGATTGAGGAAGGGATTTACATAGAACAACCATAGGGTTTTGAAGTGCATGGGAGGGATTCTCATTTATGCAAGTTGAAGAGAGCATTGTATGGCCTTAAGCAAGCTCCCAAAGCATGGTATGCGCGTATTGATGGTTACTTGCAAAGTGTGGGCTTCATCAAGAGTGAGGCTGATCCAAACTTGTACTATGTTTAGGTGAAGGGCGAGCTTCTCATATTGGTGTTATTGTTGATGACTTGTTTCTTATAGGGTCAAAAGAGCTCATAGCACATTGTAAGAGGGAGCTTGCAGGAGAGTTCAGGATGAAGGATTTGGGTTTGATGCACTACTATTTGGGTTTGGAGTGATGGTAGAAAGAGGGAGAGATCTTCCTTGGATAGGGGAAGTATACAATTAATATGCTAAAGTGATTTAGGATGGAGGATTGTAAGCCAATATCCAGACCACTTGTAACCAACTGGAAGAAGATTGATGCTTCTAGATCAGAGGCAATGGACCCAACTTTGTACAGATAGTTGATAGGCTCTCTTATGTATCTGGTCAACACTAGGCCAGACATTTGTTTTGGAGTGAATTCACTTCAGTTTATGGTGGAACCTAAACACGTGCACTAGATAGCTGCAAAGCATGTTTTGAGGTATCTCCAAGGCACAATTGATTATGGATTGAGGTATATTCAACAAGATGGAGTGAAGCTCAAGGGTTTTACCGATGTAGATTAGGAAGGTAGTACCGCTCATAGAAAGAGCACTTCAGGGTGTTGTTTTAGCTTGGGATCGGGAACAGTCTCCTGGTACAACAAGAAATAGAAGTTGGTTGCATTGAGTTCTGCAGAGGCCGAGTATATGGCAACCAGTATGGCTACATGTGAGGCTATCTGGCTTCAAAAAATTCTAGATGGACTTTTTTATCAGAAGCTAGATCCTATGGTCATTTACTATGATAATCAGAGTTGTATCAAAATCTCTGAGAATCAAGTGTTTCATGACAAGTCAAAGCACATTGAGATCAAGTACCACTTCATCAGGGATTGTGTGGAGAAGGGGACAGTGAAGTTGCAATACATTCCTATGGACGAATAGGTAGAAGACATTCTGACTAAAGCTTTGGTGAAGAGTAAGTTTCTATTCTTCAGGGATAAGCTGGGTGTTGTGCAGAACACCTTCCTCACTAAGAGGGAGTGTTAATTTTTCTGTAGTTTGGAAGATGTGATTGTGGAAGTTTCTTAAGTGCAGCTCGTGTTGGATGTTCAACAAGAGGATATTTTCTATTCTATATTAAGAATGTTTCTTAGAGTTTTGAGGTTATTTCCAAGAACGGTTTTATGTGTGGATAGTCTTAGTTGTGTAAGACAAGTTTCCTTTCTCATGTGTCATGTAAGGAAACTTCCAGTTTGCATGTTATGTAAGGAAAGTTCCATTCCCGAGTCATGTAAGGAATGTTTCTCTTAGGATGTGTTGTGTGAGGAAAGTTTCACTTATCTTGCATAGCTGATGTTTTCATCAGGAAGGCTATGTATGTAAGATTCTTGTAACAACTAGAATGAGATTCTTCTGAGATTGGAAGATTCATGAAGTGATTTCTCGAAGGAAAGTTTTGTCTTGAAGTTGAAAAGAAGATTCAACATTTGCAGGTTTTTCCCCGCATTGGGGTTTCCTGGGTATATCTGTGTTATCTATGTTTATGTGTTTTGTTTCCTTTTGAATTTGCTTCTGCTGTTCATTTAGTTAAATAAGCTAGAGTATTAATTGTTACAAATCAGATAATTTATTTTTTGTGATATTTGTTGAGCAATTAATCCATTGTTGGGTTATAAAAATTAATAGGATGGACACCAAGCATTGATCCATGCAGGGAAGCATCGAAGCAAGGAATCCAACAAGGATGGTCGAAGGATGGAGGGAAGTAGAGAACAAAGGAAACAAAGAAAGAGGGATGGAAACAAGAAGGGAAGGAAGCACAACCACCAATACTCATCTTAGCTGCCCAACCTTACCTACCTTAACACCACCTACACCATTGGTATGATTTTTAGTTCTCATATTTTTCTTCTAAAGAGTTTTCTTCTTCTTTTTTACTCAAATTATTTATTCTCCTCTTTGATTTTAATCTCACTGCTCTTTTTATTTTTCTTCTCTCTCTTTATGATTTTATCTTTTTATTTTTTATATTCTTATTATTTCTTCTTTAAATCTTGTGTTAATTTTCTTAGTGATTTTATCTTTTTATTTCTCATATTTTATAGTTTGTTTCATCATTTTTTTTGTCATTATTTTTATCACTAGTTTTTAATAATATTTATTTTGTCCTTCCACAATACCATACATATCTTTTATCTCGCATTCATTTATTTTATAAGATGGTGTGAAGTCTCTATTTTGATTATAATTCTTCATTTGAAAAATATTTTAATTCATCCATATTAATGAGAGATGGATTTTGATTACAATTCTTAATTTGAAAAATATTTCAATTTATCCATATTAATGCGAGATGGATTATGTTATACTATTATTTATTCTAAGTCCCCTTTGCTTATCAACTTCAATTTACGACTCTTTCCATTTTGACTTTAATAGCTTCTATTAGATATTCTAAAAACCATTCAATGATTGCTAGGATTGACTCAAGATCATTAACAATATATTCCAACATAAATATTTAGATAACCTACCTTCTTGACACCCTAAGATATGTCTGCATTATTTGAAGTGGCATTACCAATTTTAAATAAATATTTGTATAGTATCACATCATTCAATAGATCCTCTTTTGATTTATTTGATTAAAGATAAATAGGTTTTGAGGGGACCCAAAACCCCATACAATAGGTTTTGAAGGGACCCGAAACCCTCAGATTTTACTAGGATCTAGAACCCACAACACTATGCTGCCAAAGGGTACAAATAAGGAAAATCAACAATCCAAACATAGTTAAACAAACTAACGCCATCCAATCACCAGCACATCCACAGACAAATTGTGCTAGCCAAATAATCAAAAGAAAGCCATTACAAATCAGGTTGGAATCACCAGCGAGGCTATAGTCTCAAACTATAGCGCATAAAAGAAAGGATCAAGGGTTTAACATGCACCCTCAGCCAAACAACAGGGATATTCTCGGCTCCCTTAACTTGAGACAAAATCGCCAAGTAGCTAAAAGTTGGCCCAAACCTTAACAAAAAACAACCATAGTTTATACTAGGCCCTTGAAAACTGTTAGCATCTAGCTAGACATGATTACACAAGATAAACATAAAGAACTAAACAAAAAAATGGGGGTTTTGAAAGGCTCCCCTAACCTTTGATTTGGGTTTTATAATGGCTCCCAAAATCATCAGTATAAAGCCAACAACCTCAAAGCATCTAATTGTCGCACCTCTAACAACAAAGCACCTTTCCACCTGAATAGGATAGGGACCCACATCAATAGGGGCTAACAAGATGGAAACCATCAACAGAGAGAGCAAAGCTTCAAACCATGAACCAAAGTCCAGCAACCAATTTATGGGACCACAATGAAAACGGGGTTTGAAGAAGGCTCCCATAACCAAATGTTAATGAAGAGGCCTAAACCAGTCAAAATCCATGCTGGTAAGCTTAACCAAAATATCCACCTCTATAGGAGAATAGGGATAGAAGCCTAGCAGAAAGGAGAAAGCGACAATCAACCATCTGACCTTGATGAACAGGGCATCCAAAGCCCCCAACATGATCCGTTCAAGCGAATTTAGCCTACAAATCTTCTCCTTAGTAGAAGAATGATCCGCCTGAATATGACAGACTGAGAAAGGTAGATCAAAGAAACCCTGACAAAACCAGAGATCCTCTTGGAAAAGATAAAAAAAGAGGAGAACCCACAACTATCAAGAGAAAACCCCAAAAGGCTACAAAAAAAGAACAAATAGACCTCACACATAAAGGCCCCCTACAATAACTAAGACCACTCCAAGGGCAAAAACAACTCGAAAGGAGTGAAAAGCCCAAAATGCCAAAGATGAACCATGTCGTGGGAACTCCTCTTGGATCCCAAATACCTCCTCCGCATCTAGATAAAAGAAGGACAGTAACACCCTCGACACAGGGGTGCAACACCTTCCAATCAAACACTCCTGCAAGAATTAGAGGATGACCCTCCCAACAGCCGTCAAAGCACCAAACCCTATTCATGATGGAAGACCACCACAACAAAATCTCCTGATAACAAAACCTACCACACCGTTTCCACCTCTGCACCCTTCCATTAGTAAGACCCACCGTATTGCATCCACCTCTGCAAGAAGCATAAATAGGGGCAAAAATGAAAAGCACAGGGGCACCTACAATGAATAGAGCGAGGTCTTCAACAACCACAAACACCTCCTAACGCTGCACAATGGTTGCAATAGCATCAGAAAAGAGTGTTGATGCAGGGGTCTTCACATCGACACCCAAGCACCGCCCAATAGAACCGTCCACAAAAAAACACCTTAGTTACCTTTGCGACATCCCATCCACAACCACCTTTCGCTGACTTCACACCAAACCATAACCCATGAATAAGACAAACGATAGAGATACAAGGGTAATGACATGGGAACCAGGGTAGGAACAAATCGAAAGAAGGGGGAAGAGAGGAATAAACGTCCTCCTCACCATCGCCATTTCCTTCCCTTGGATCATTTGCCTCCCTAGTAGAAACTCTAGCCGCACTCCTGCTCTCTCTCCTGCTCCTGCTCTCCATTTTCTTCCAAAGTGAAGTTTATTTTTACAACATAGATCCTCTTCTAATGTTACTGTTAGAGTTTCTAATATTTTTGGTGTTTGCGTTGTGGTTTTATTTTTTTGAGGTGTCTTTATTCAACTGCTCTTAACTTACCTTAATGGGCGCTTGTGGCCATCTGTGCCACATTTTCTTGTAACATCAGTGGCATTCTCCTCCTCTTCTTCCAAATATATAATTTGTCTATTTAGATTTTTTCTTTAGATGGTATTAGGCTTGGATGGAATTTATCACATGACATTTTTGAATTCAACTATGTAACATAACTTTTTGCATCTTACATAATTGAATCTAGAAATGTCATGCAATAACTACTATGGATTGTGGAAATCTAATGTCTTTAATTGGATGTTTTTGTTTCTCCTTTCTTTTTCTATGCATTCATCTGCAACAATGCCTCAACAACATGTTTAACAGAAAACTATTCCTTTTCTTCTTTCTCATCCTTTGGGGAGTGGCCGACCTTAAACCACACACACTAAGCAACATATTAAGTCTAGAGAATGTCAGACAATTCTGAGTGTTTAACACTTAAGTCTAGAAGTCAAAACTTAGTGTGTGTGATTTAAGCCGTTCGTTGGGGAAGTAGTTATTTTTAAAATTTTTCCACCAAGCATGGGTACTCTATTCTCTAACTCCTCCCAAAGTCTTTCAAAAGTCTATGAATCCCTAAATTTCAAAATAAAGGGGACCTGATTTTTAAACTCTTTGAGTGTTATAATTTGAATTTATTTAAGTTTATGGTTTATAATCGGTTAGAAAGATTCCTGAACATTGAAAGTCAAATATTCTTCTTGAGACCCTCTCACTAGTCAAAAGTCTTACATTCATTTTTATGTCTTTTTATTAGTCACTATCATCATTATCACTTACAATTAAATTGTAACCTTATTAAAAATCCATCTCTTGCCCAACTAGAAGTTACAATTAATCAAAATTGATATTATGTACATAAGATATGTAGATGATGAAACAATAGTAGATAATAAATAAACAAACTATAATATTTATATAAATAATATAAAATATAAATTTAAATGTTTAAATAATTTATTATATATAAATATATAATAGACACAAATAGAATATATATATATATATATATATATATATATATATATATATATATATATATATATATATATATATATATATATATATATATATATATATATAACATTTTTTAAAGTAAATGTGGTACTATGTGGGCCACATCTGTCGTCCAAAGATAGGCTTCTATAAACAAAAGATGGGTCAACCGAACATCAATTCAACCAAAATTTTAAAAAATAATAAGATTAAAGGCTTATTTCATGTTGGCGATGGTAGATTTTGGCAACAAATACAGTAGAATTAATGTTGGTTATGGCGGCGGAAATAGACAAGTTTTCACGTAATATTGAACGCAATGGCAATGTCACCACTTGCAAATCTTCATTCATGCATTTCTGTCTTTCCCCAATCTCTAAGGATCTCATGATAATTGATCTCTTTGCATGATCATATATATGCAAACAAAATCTAAAAGCTTGCATGGAACATACTCTCGTGGAATGCACAGTTGCAGGATATACATGCAAGGGATGTATTAAAAGACTGGAGAATCATTTATCAAATGCAATGAACTCCTGCAACACCAAATTCCACATTCTTCGCTTGCGAGCTCCATGTCCACACCAAAACTGTAAACTTCAAAGCAACGATTGCACAAAGTGAATTTGTTGAGAAGACATTATAAACTTTCAAGAAAAAGGAAATTGATGACCATAAATCTATGGTATTCAACGCCTTCTAATCTCACCCGCCTAGAGAACTTATTTATTCAATAAAAACATGGCTCCTTGTCTGCTAGAAGAAACTTCAAATGCCGCATACATTACTTCTTACTGTGGGAGTCAGGAATGCACACCACAATACAACATACAGAATTACTCTTTCTACATCTGAATACATCCACTGAATACATAGATGTTCTACCAACCATCACAGGCACACAAAAGTTATTAATGCTCTGATACCAAATGACAGATACAAAGCTTGACGTAAAATGTTTCATTGATCTTATTAGATGATCAACAACAATATTCAGTTATATGTCTGAACAATTGTTATCTGCAACTGCATAACAATGTAATATGCTATGATTAAGTCACGGCTTATTAGAATGGCAGAAGTGACAGGAGTGACTGGTGCGACTGGTTTGAATTTGAATGGAGCAAGAGTGGGAATTTTGTGCGATGAAGGTTCCAGGGGATCCCACATGATCTCCACCACGGGAGAAATGAAATCTGAAGCTACTGATGGCAGTCTCAACGAAACTTGGGATGTGGTACTTTGCAGGTTCCATCAAAAGGAAAAGCTGACAAAACTGATAAACCTTGTGGTGTGGAGGGTCCCAGGAAGTCTGCGGAGAATCATAGGACTCCAGTGTCTGTGGACTGCAACAGGAAATGGACTACTTTGTTTGGATCAAGACTTAAAGATAAGGCAATTCCGCCGATTCCCCATAAAGTGGACATGGATTCTGGGTCTTGTTCCATTTCTATTCCGGATTGTATCGTGGAAAGGAATATGGCTAATTTGGCATCTGTCCTGGTTGGTAGGTTTATTGGAATTCATCCTAATTTTGAAGCTGTTAGAGCTTGGGTGACCCAAAAATGGAAGGGAAAGGGTCAGATAGATGTGGTTGCATTGTCCAATGGTTTTTTTCTCCTTTTCCTTTGCCTATGAGGAAGACCTACGATCTGTCTTGACGGGTGGCCCCTGGATGTTGGGCAAATCCTCATTGGCTCTCAAAAAATAGGAACCATGCTTCAACCCGAAAGAATGGAAATGTAATGAGGCTCCTATATGGATGCGGTTATCGAGTTTTCCTATAGAGTTTAGGGGTGAAGAAATCTTTGCTGGGATTGATTCAATGACTTCTGCTAAGAGGTGTCTGGTGTATGCCAGAATATGTGTGAATGTAAAACAATCTGCTAACTTGCCGAATGAGATTGACCTGTTCTCAAAACTAGGTAGATGGGTTCAGTAAGTGAAGTATGAATCTATTCCCTTTGCTTGCTTCCACTGTAAAAAAATTGGACATTGGGCCAGGGAATGCCCTTCTAAGCCTAAGTCTAAGAAGATCTGGAAAAAGAAAGATGAGATGACAAGAGTGGACCAGGTGGAAGCCTTGCTTTTGGGTTCCCCTCCAAGCTTGGATGGAGTGAGTGATTCTTCGACTGCTCATGTCGTTGTGCCAAAACCAAACCCTTTAAACATGGATCCTTCGAGTGAGGAAGGGGTTGCAGGGGAAATTTTGACTCCTGAGGAGATTTCTTGTGGGGATGAGATTTCGATGGAGGATAAAGGGGAGTTGGATATCCCCATCCACCTAGTTGTTGAAGTCGGTAACTCTTCATAGACTAGGATGCAGGCTGATGATGCCCAGGAAGATGCTCTAGAAAACTCAAATCCATTTATATAGGTCAGAGCTAAGAATAGAAGAAGGAATTCCCCAAATGGCCATAACTCAACACCGGTGTCTAGTGGAGTTAAAACTAGAAACCGACAAAAGGCGGATTGTCGGTCTAATTTGAGGGTAGTGGGGAGACCACCCAATGCGATTAGAAGAGACAAACACAGTTAGGTGTCCATTGCTGATGGAGCCCATGTAACACTACATGACATGAGGATTGGATCCCCCTATCCAGTCAAATGAAAGTTATATCCTGGAATATTAGGGGACTAAATCATCCCCACAAGCATGATCTTCTATCCAACTTGGTTAGAGATCATAAGCCGGATATCTGTCTTGTTCAAGAAACCAAAATGCTTGGTTGTAAAGTGTAAATGATTAAATTGGCTATTTTCAGAGATTGCAGAACTCATTGTGTTGATGTTGATGGGGCATCTGGTGGAATTGCTACTTTTTGGAATCCTAGACTATTAACTGGTAAGATTGTCTTAACTTCTCCTATTCACATAGCTACTAGATTTACTAGTCTTAAAGATGGGTCTTCTTGGATCATATCCAATATCTATGCCCCAAATGGGAAAAATTCTAGAAAAGTGCTTTGGTCCTCTATCATTAGTCCTAGACTGGCCTTCCCTAATAAGAAATGGATTTTATTGGGGGTTTCAACACCCCTCTATCTATATGGAGAAGTCTGGTGGGATGTCGATTTTAGATGACAGTAGACAGGACTCAACAGATATGATTAACTCTCTGCGTTTGTTAGACTTGGATCTCCTTGGGGCTAAATTCACTTGGTCTAACATGAGAACTGGAGGGGACCTCATTCAAGTTAAGGTGGACAAGGGTATTATCTCTCCTGAGTGGATTCATGATGCTTCTTGTAGGCTAAATGCGCTTTCTAGAATTGGCTCTGACCACTTCCCGATCAGCCTAACTGTATCCCCTCTGATTGGGAGGAAAGGTTTCCCCTTTTGGTTTGAGAAGATGTGGTTGTTAGCTTCAGAAATACATGACAAAATTTCTGAACGATGGAGTGTTGATATTCTAGGGACTGTGATGTTTAGAGTGGCTAAGAAACTCTCCAATGTCAAGTCCAATATTCAACACTGGAACAATGCCTCTTTTGGCAATATTTTTTAGATAAAAGAGAAGCTCAATAAGGATCTAGATGATGTCCAATCTCAGATTCAAGATGTTGGGTATGATCCTTGTGATTATGGATAAAGAAATTGATTTATTAACCAATCTTCATGATATCATCTCCAAGGAGGAGGAATTTTGGAAGCAGAGATCTAGAGCTTTAAGTCTCAAAAGTGGTGATAGAAATTCAAAGTTTTTTCATATGACCACTCTCAAACATAGGGTGTCAAATAGAGTCAACAAAATCTTGGTGGATCATTGCTAGATTGATAAGCATGAGGAGTTGAACTAGGAAGCTATTAGATATTTCTCCACTCTTCTTTCAGATGATGGCCCTCTTGATGATAATGCTCGAGATGAGATCTCGTGGGAGTTTTGTAGCACTGTCTCCTAAGACATGAATACGGAGCTAACCAGAATACCCTCTCATGAAGAGGTTAGAGTTGCGGTCTTCTCTTTTGAAGGTAATAAGGTTCCTGGCCCTAATGGTTTCCCTATTTTTTTAAGTCAAAATTTTTGGCAGATTATCAGTTTTGAGGTGTGGATGTTGCGAGAGAGTTTTTTGGTTCCAGATTGCTTCTCAAGGAGTTGAATGCCATTTTCCTTGTCCTTATCCCCAAAAATCCTAATGCCAATTCTTTTCAGGACTTTAGACCCATTAGTTTATGCATTTCAATCTATAAAATCTTCACTAAGATTCTTGTGTTGAGACTTAAGAAAATCCTCCCTTCTTTAATTTCAAAACATTAGAATGGGTTTGTCCCTAGTAGACAAATTTTGGATTCTATTATTGTGGTTCATGAGAATAGCTTGGTTTTTTGCTAAATTTGGATATTCTCAAAGCTTATGATCAGGTCAATTGGAATGTTTTGTTTAAAGTGCTTCGATCTTTTGGTTTTGGAAATCCGTTCATCCAGCTGGTTAATTAGTGTGTGTCCACTCCTAAATTTTTGGTTTTGATCAATGGTTCTGCATCTGGTTTCTTCTCTGCGTCCAGGGGTATTAGACAGGGGGATCCTCTATCCCCTTTTCTTTTTATTCTAATGAGCGAAGCTTTCAAAAAAAATATCCAAAGAGAAGTCAGAAAGAGCAACCTGTTGGGTTTACGACCCTCTTCCCAAGCCACTATTTGTTCCCACCAACAATTTGTGGATGATACCTTGTTGATGGGGGAAAGCTTGATTAAAGAAGCAAAAAATCTTAAAGTTATCTTGGATATATATGAGAAAGGGACTGGGCAAAAAGTCATTGTCATGTCCCCTCCTTGATTGTTATATATATATCCTAAATGAAACAATTATTATTAATAATTAATATAATAATTACCAAAGAATAATTATTTGAAATTTATTTATTTATTAAATATTATTATTTAATTAATATTTATTAGTATTTATTACTAATAACATTCTTGATCTATTCAAATAAAAATTAATTAATATTATATTATAAATTATATCATTCTAGAAACTACTTAAGCATAATTTATATATAATAAGAGATATCATCCTTATAATACTCTAAAATCTACTTGAAGTACATTAAAGAAATATACCTGATTTTCGTAGCAAGACCGATTCTCTAAGTGGTAGTGCTCAGAATTGAAAGAATGGAAGCAACAAATTGCTTTGACAATGTTTAATAAAAAAATAGCTATGTTGTCGATAAACAGAGAGGAAAGTTCTATATTATGGCGAATTTGTACAGTGATTACCTCAGATGGATCCCACCAAGCCATTAATCCATATAATAATGACAATTGATGTAATCACTGCTCAGGGAAACATATTACAAATCGCTTGTTATGGATGGTCAAGTCATTAATTGAAAATAGAATATATTGAGCGATCATTATAATCATTTTATTATCAGCGATACATGGCAAAGAAGACTTAAGTCTCAAGGCAACTTAACGAATATATTAACTTTAGCCAAGAGATGATTGCAGTCAGCAATAGAACTTATAGATTACTACATACGTAGCCATCAACATAATATTATCAATATCGCCCCCATGAAGGGATTTATCACAAATGTTAACTAATCAAATGTTTAGTTATTCAAAGGATGATTACTCATTAGACATCAATTATATAAGTAGTGATGTAAGGCATCGATTAAGAGAAAAAAGCTAATTTTTATAAATAAGAAATCCTCATGAATAATGGAAAGGTGTGATCTTAAGAAAGATTAATTAATCCTTGACAAAGATGTGTATACTCCCAAAAGATGCAACCATTTGATACCAAGATACTGAATGAGGATTAACCTCTATCCAAAGGGGATAAAGAGGGGGAAGAAGGAAAAGAAAAGATAGAGAAGGGAGCACAGTAGTCACATTGACTGTTAAAAAGGCATTACGGTAAGGTTATATGAACGGTCAATAATTACGTGAGATGCTATATAATTAATTCAGCATAATATTAATATTATAATTAACATAAATAATAGAATATGATCTTGTTAACATTGACAGTGTTGGTATAAATTAATATGATTAATATAATAATATTATTAATACAATTAATGTCAATACAGTTTAATGTTATTAATATAATCAATTCTGTTAATACATAATAATACTATTACTATAGTATAAAGATGATAAGTAACATAATAATGTAAATAAAACTTGAAGTTCATAAGGTTAATATAATCTGATATAATATAATGATAATATAGTAATATATTAGCAATATATTACTATTGTAATGATAGCAATAAAATATGGACAATCCACATATTGGACTAGGTAATGGCAAACATAAATTATAATTTAAATGATAATGAAAATATAAATGGTTATGAAATGTTGGATGTTAATGAATGACAATAATTTGGCTATGTGGTGGAGGCTAATGGGAGAAATCCCCCTAGCCTAATTCAGGGATTATGATAATCCTTGGTAGGCAGTATATACTGAGTATTTATATGCATATATGTTATAGCTTGGGTGTCAAAAGCTCACCCAAGAAGAGACGAATCTGGCTGGTCCTCTCTAGTAGACTTGGATGATGAGATGCATCATCCAAGGCAAGGAATTGATCATATATGATGGTCTTCCTTGGTAGGCTTGGATGTAAGATGTTACATCCAAGACAGGAATCGAATTATCCATCGATTTCCTGGTATGACTTGGAACCAAGATGGGTTCCAAGAAGGCGAGCATCACAACCGCCTAAGGACATGTTCTAGTACTGCACTCGTATCCTTTTTTATTAAATAAGAATTGAGATTAGTTTTAATTAAATAACTGAAGTTTAATTCCAAATTAGATTAGTTACATATATATTTGTTGCCTTCTAATAGTTTATTTTGCAGGACATTGATATCTAACTAGTAGGGACATTACAGTGGCATTAGAGCATAATCATGCCATCCTGTGGGATAAAACTACAACATTTCTCTTTAGTATATGAGTAATTTTCAAATAAATATCTCATCTCTTACAAGTGTATGCTTCCTACCTTGTGAATATTTGTGATTACTAAATTTATTCTTCATGTATGCTCCTTACCTAGCGGGTATTCATCGGTGTATGGATCATGCCATACGTATATTCATACAAGTTTTGTATCTTTCCATGTATATGCTTCATGTCCTATGTGTATATTTTATGTTTTACGTGTGTACTCATTGCCTTAAGTGTATACTTCATGCTTAAAGTGTATTCATGTGCCTTATGTATGTTTCTTTTAAATGTATGTTTCATGTAATCATGTGTTATCTATATGACTGATGTGTCTTCAACATGTTCAATCCATGAGTGCCTTTCTTATATATGCTTCGTATCTTAGGTGCATTTGTGTCTTGCTTCAGGCCTTACATATCTTAAAGTGCAAATTTCATGCCTTAGTGTATATTACTTTGTGCTTTACGTGAATGCTCCATGCCATACATCAATACTCCATGTCTTATGTATATTACTTCATGTTTACATGTGTGTGATTTCATACTTCGTGTATATACTTGAGGGCCTTGTGCTACATGGTTGATATGTATTCAAGTGAATTGCTTCATGCTTTAAGTATTTGATGCATATTACTTACCTTATACCTACTTTGTGTTTAACATGAATTTACTTGTCCATGTACCTTATGAATGATTCATGACTTAAATGTATCCTTGTGTATGATTCATGTGTATTTTCGTGTATGATTAATATATGTATTGTGTGTATACTTCACGTATGCTTCATGTCTTTATATATACATATGTATACCTTGTGTTTCTATTGGGAGATGACTCTATTTGAGAAAAATGTCAATTGCTTGATGACAAGCAATTTCGAGAAGGGCGGACTGTCATGTCCCCTCCTTGATTGTTATATATATATCCTAAATGAAACAATTATTATTATTAATTAATATAATAATTACCAAAGAATAATTATTTGAAATTTATTTATTTATTAAATATTATTATTTAATTAATATTTATTAGTATTTATTACTAATAATATTCTTGATCTATTCAAATAAAAATAAATTAATATTATATTATAAATTATATCATTCTAAAAACTACTTAAGCATAATTTATATATAATAAGAGATATAATCCTTATAATACTCTAAAAACTACTTGAAGTACATTAAAGAAATATACTTGATTTTCGTAGCAAGACCGATTCTCTAAGTGGTAGTGTTTAGAACTGAAAGAATGGAAGCAACAAATTGCTTTGACAATGTTTAATAAAAAATAGCTATGTGGTGGATAAACAGAGAGGAAAGTTCTATATTATGGTGATTTTGTACAATGATTACCTCAGATGGATCCCACCAAGCCATTAATCCATATAATAATGACAATTGATGTAATCACCACTCAGGGAAACATATTACAAATCACTTGTTATGGATGGTCAAGTCATTAATTGAAAATAGAATATATTGAGCGACCATTATAATCATTTTATTATTAGTGATACATGGCAAAGAAGACTTAAGTCTCAAGGCAACTAAATGAATATATTAACTTTAGCCAAGAGATGATTGCAGTCGGCAATAGAACTTATAGATTACTACATACGTAGCCATCAACATAATATTATCAATATCGCCCCCATGAAGGGATTTATCACAAATGTTAACTAATCAAATGTTTAGCTATTCAAAGGATGATTACTCATTAGACAACAATTATAAGTAATGATGTAAGGCAATGATCAAGAGAAAAAGATAATTTGTATAAATAAGAAATCCTCATGAATAATGGAAAGGTGTGATCTTAAGAAAGATTAATTAATCCTTGACAAAGATGTGTCTACTCCTAAAAGATGCAACCATTTGATACCAAGATACTTAATGAAAATCGACCTCTATCCAAAGGGGATAAAGAGGGGGAAGAAGGAAAAGAAAAGATAGAGATGGGAGCACATCAGTCACATTGACCCTCCACTTGATTCTAACTAGGAGGAATGGGAAACTATCAAAAGATGACAGATTTGCTGGAATATCTTTGTTTAGTCTATAAAATAAAACATAGCAGAGTGAATATTTTATGGCATCTGCCTCCTTTAGGGTGGATTAAAATCAATATTGATGGGGTGACCAAGGGAAATCCTGGGCCGATAGGTTGTGGGGGAGTGGCGAGGAATCACTTGGGTTTGCTGGTCTCTGCAGTGGCGCTCCCTTTGGGAACCCATACTAACCATTATTTGAAAGCTAGCGCTGCCTACATAGGGCTACACATGGCGAGCAAGGAAGGATTTAGATGGGTCTAGTTGGAAAGTGACTCGCTCAACGTTGTGAAATTCATCAGGGGTAGTATGGAGCCAAGATGGACTATTTTGAACATGATTAAGGATTTCCTTGAAATGATTTCCGACCTGGAGGAGTTCAAAATTTTGCAAGTTTTCTGGGAAGGAAATAAACCGGCAAATCATGTTGCCAACTTGGCTGTTGAAAATGTGGTGGTTAAATGGTGGAGAGGAAGGGAAACCTTCCCAAAAACTCTGTGCAACTTGGCAAGAAATGATGTCGATATCTTTGGCCTTACAAATGATTTTAATGTTGAGAGATTATGATGGGATGGGAGCCATTGGGAAGGTATTTCAAATTATTACCACTTTGAGAATCTCTAGAAACTTCAGCTCACCCTATTTCTGGTTTAGTTTTTTTCTGGTTTTGCACCTGGTTTGCAATTGTCTGGATTGCTTACATAATAGAATGGATGGTGACAAGAATAGGTATGAACCCATGACCTATGATAAGTGGAAAAAGAATAAGGAGGTCTTAGAGGAAATATCTGACAGTGGGATGGTTCCCTATCTGGAGATACTTCATGGTAACTCTCCCCTGGTTGTTGAAAGCTTTATCAATGGGTGGAATAAGGGTGTGTTGGCTGTTTATGGGGCAAAATTTCATGTTGACGAAACCTTGGTTGCCACTGGTACTAGAATTTATTTTGAGGGTAAGAAATTTTATAGAGAGAGGAAGTTTGGTGAGGAGGCCATCACTACTCTTTTTGACAAGGAAAAGGAACGACAGAGGGTGACTAAAATGGAGGATGGTGGCTACAACAGGAAAGAACTGAATTCCCTCTGAGCTGACATGGAAAAATTCATCATGAGGTATATCACTCTTGATGATAGATTTGCTAATATCTTATACCATTTTACAATTTAAAAACATTTTAGGCATGGTAAAATTATTTCCTTCCCTTTCTACTTGGTTTCGTCCATAGAAAATAGTTTAGCAAAACATGCTGAGAACCAGGATAATCTGGTGCTTCATGAGGGGCTTATCATGTTAATCATGGAGTATGCCAAATCTTATGAAGTGAAACCCTCCCCCATGGATAAAACCCACATTTCTTCCTCTAAACCCAAGGTGTAGTTTGTTTCTGATACAGAGATAGAATAGGACAGTTGTGGCACTACCCTTGATTAGCATGATATCAAGGATTCAGAGGATCCTGAGTATAGACCGAAGAAAGAAGGGGAGCCTATGGTGACTCCTGGAGCTAACAATAGTAGGAAAATCAATCCTCCAAGGTGGGCGGCAAGCAAATTTAAGTCCCGTAGAAGGAAAATGCAAGACCTGGAGACACCCATTAGGAAGAAAATGAAATTGACCAAGTCAAGTGGGTCCAAAGACAAGGACCACGAGATTAGGTTATACATCCCCATCAATGTAGATAATGAGAAACAAGGGACCCTAAATAGGGATAATGAAGGTGGTCAAAAGGGGGAGAAGGTGCTATAAAACCTGATTTTGGAGGTCACTAGGGGATAGGAGAACTGCTGGAAGTGGGTTGGTAAGGAAAATGGAACCATGAAAGATGGGATTAAGGGCATTATTGACACTTTCATGGAGTCCCCTGGGTCTAGTAAAACTGATAAGCTCATGAGAATGATTCAAAAGTTGTCTCAAGATGTCAAAACTATGAAGATCAACCATGAGAGCATAATTGATAAGCTGGAAGAGTATGTGAATGACATCAATGACAACCTGAATAATCTAGAGGAAATCAATAGGGAGGCGATGAGTAACACCACTAAAGGTTTGAAAAAAATCAATTCCATGATTGTTGACTATAGAACTAGACCCATAGCCAGTGATCCTCCCTTCAGGGAAAAACAAAAAAGTAATGCTTCAGAGGGTGGCGAGAGTGCTGCTAGAGGGAAGACTAGTTCGGGTCGCTGTACTAGGATCAGGAGCCGGAGCCAGGACTAGTGTACCTCCAGATTCATCATGGAGGATCTGGAGAAAATCAACAAGAAGAATATTCAAAAGAACACTGAACTGGTGCACTTTCTCAATTGAGTGTTTTTTCCTATTTTTTGGGGCTTTTCATGTTGTTTTTGGCTTTGGGTTTGTGTGGGGTTTATCCCTTGTTTCATTTCTGTTTAAAGCCTTTTTGGCTGCTAGCCTTGGTCTAGAAAACTTTGGGTTTCAGGTCCTTGTAAAACCTGTTTATCTTTATAAAAAACAATATAATATGCTAAGTTGTGCTAACATGACTATTAATAAATACTTTTATATGCAAGTATCATGGTATAGGTTTTAAGCTCGAGAAAGAAATGTCTAGCTAAAACCTACATCAAGTATATTGTAACACGTTTCAAGTCAACCCAATGGTAAAACACTTGTGATTTCCATATTACTTGTATTCCAAAAGATTTGTCAATATGGCCATCCATATTATTCCCTCATTCATATAAAATTATTTTTTCCTATATGTAACGAATAAGGGTATGTACAGGATCATGGTGTGCCAAAACAGGCCCTTAAGTGGCAATGGAATTTTAGAAAATTAGAGTTATGCAACTTGACATGAAAATTTGAATAAGTTGTGAACATTATTTTAAAAATATGTAACAAGAGAATCTATAGAAAATTGAATGTAGTTTCTAAGCTACTAGTTGTTTTTTGGGAAAAAAAAATCCTATTTGATGAAAATTAAAAATTTCAGGAAAAAGATAAGAAGTAGACGTATGTCTGACCATCCTAATCACAATAAAATCATAATATTTTTTTATAATATTTATAATATAAGTATTAGACTCATGTCCGAATGTGACACATATTTTTTTATAATTTTTTATAAAGTAAATAATTATTTATGAGTTTTTTACTACAACTTTTTAGAAATTCAAAAACTCCTACGTCTGACCACCTTAAATTGGTTAAAACCTTATAAAATTTATTTTTAAATTTTTTTTCCCTATAGTAGACGAAGCATAGGATGTGATTCATGTTTCAGATTCAAAATTTTTTATACAGTTTGAAAGTTATGAGTGTTTTTCAATCAGTCTATCAATCAGGACTTTTGTTAGAATTCAATTAGAAAATAATTAATAATTATTTATTAAAGTCAAAATAAGACAAGCCTTATATTG
The DNA here is from genome assembly GCF_030272615.1 of Cryptomeria japonica. Lineage (NCBI taxonomy): Eukaryota > Viridiplantae > Streptophyta > Pinopsida > Cupressales > Cupressaceae > Cryptomeria > Cryptomeria japonica. Next base: position 534,506,006 of record NC_081406.1, read on the forward strand.
TTGGGAAGCTAAGAACATCCTTAAAAAATCTTTTTCGTTTTATCAATTTTGGCTATAAAAAAAATCGTCAGCCATCAGTGTAAAGTTTGGAAAATCAAGGAATACTAAAAAACATGTTTTTTCAGTTGATTTTCCAGGCTTGTCACTTCCAAGCCAAATGCCAAAGTATTCTCGAGCCAAAATTTTAAATTTTAAATTTGTACAACAAAAATCGGATATTCGATTTTAATAAGTAAATTCACTAACTAAATTTGCACATAATTAATCTATTGTTTATTAATATATTAATATATAATATTTTAATATATTTTATAAATAAATTAGTATATGGTATTAGGGAGAGGGAGAGAGAGAGAGAGAGAGAGAGAGAGAGAGAGAGAGAGAGAGAGAGAGAGAGAGAGAGAGAGAGAGAGAGAGATGGGGAGGGGGAAGGGAGAGAGATAGAGAGATTAGGGGAGAGGGAGATAGAGATTAGGGGGGGAGAGAGAGAGAGAGAGAGAGAGAGAGAGAGAGAGAGAGAGAGAGAGAGAGAGAGAGAGATGGGGAGGGGTAAGGAAGAGAGAGATAGAGAGATTAGGGGAGATGGAGAGATAGATTATGTGTCCTATGGTGTCCTAAGGGGTCATATTGTGTCCTACAACCCCTTAGGACACCTTATAACCCCTTAAGACACCAAATTGTGTCTTTATGAGTCATATTGTATCCTAAGGGGTCATATTGTGTCATATGACCCCTTTAAGACACCATATGACCCCTTAGGACACAATATGACCCTTTACAACTCTATGCGGTGTCGTTATGGGTTGAATGACACCATATGGTGTCGTTAGGGGTCATATGGTGTCCTAAGGGGTCATGGGACACCATATGACTATTAAGGACAATATATGACCCCTTATGACACCATATTGGGTTGTTATGGGTCCTAAGGGGTCATATTATGTCCTATGACCCCTTAGGACACCATATGACCCCTTAAGATTCCAAATTGTGTCGTTATGGGTCATATTATGTCCTAAGGGGTCATATTCTTTCATATGACCCCTTTAAGACACCATACGACCCCTTAGGACACAATATGACCCTTTACGACTCTATACGATGTTGTTATGGGTTATATGACCCCTTATGATATCATTATGGGTCATATGGTGTCTTAAGGGGTCATGGGACACCATATGACCCCTAAGGACATTATATGACCCCTTATGACACCATATGGTGTCATTAGGGGTCTTATGTTGTCCTAAGGGGTCATGAGACACCATATGGCCCCTAAGGACAACATATGACCCCTTATGAGACCATATTGGGTTGTTATGGGTCCTATGGTGTCCTAAGGGGTCATAATGTGTCCTACAACCCCTTAGGACACCATATGACCCCTTAAGACACTAAATTGTGTCGTTATGGGTCATATTATGTCCTAAGGGATCATATTGTGTCATACGACCCCTTTAAGACATCATATGACCCCTTAGGACATAATAAGACCCTTTACGACTCTATACGGTGTCGTTATGGGTCATATGACCCCTTAAGACACCAAATTATATCGTTATGACTCATATGGGGTCACGAGACACCATATGAACCCTAAGGATAACATATGACCCCTTACAACACCACATTGGGTAGTTATGGGTCCTATGGTGTCCTAAGGGGTCATATTATGTCCTGCAACCCCTTAAAACACCATATGACCCCTTAAGACACCAAATTGTATCGTTATGGGTCATATTGTGTCCTAAGGGGTCATGGGACACCACATGATCCCTAAGGACAACATATGACCCGTTATGACACCATATTGGGTTGTTATGGGTCCTATGGTGTCCTAAGGGGTAATATTGTGTCCTACGATCCTAAGGGGTAATATTGTGTCCTACGACCCCTTAGGACACCATATGACCCCTTAAGATAGCAAATTGTGTCGTTATGGGTCATATTGTTTCTTAAGGGGTCATAGGACACCATATGACCCCTAAGGAAAACATAAAACCCCTTATGACACCATATTTGGTCTTTATGAGTCCTATGGTCTCCTAAAGGGTCATATGGTGTCCTACGATCCCTTAGGACACCATATGAACCCTTAAGACACCAAAATTTGTCATTATGCATTATATTGTATCCTAAGGGGAATATGGTGTCCTAAGGGGTCATATGGTGTCCTAAGGGGTCATGAGACATCATATGACCCCTAAGGACAACATACGACCCCTTATGACACCATATTGGGTCGTTATGGGTCCTACGATGTCCTAAGGGGTCATATTATGTCGTACGACCCCTTAGGACACCATATGACCCATTAAGACACCAAATTGTGTCATTATGGGTCATATTGTGTCCTAAGGGGTCATGTGACACCGTATGAACCTTAAGGACAACATATGACCCCTTATGATACCATATCGGATTGTCCTAAGGGGTCATATTATGTTGTATGACCCCTTAGGACACCATATGACCCCTTTTGTGTCATTATGGGTCATATTGTGTCCTAAGGGGTCATGGGATACCATATGACCCCTAAGGAGAACATAGGACCCCTTATGACACCATATTGGGTCGTTATGGGTCTTATGGTGTCCTAAGGGGTCATATTGTTTCCTACGACCCCTTAGGACACCATATGACCCCTTAAGACACCAAATTGTCATTATGGGTCATATTGTGTTATAAGGGGTCATATTATGTCATATGACCCCTTTAAGATATCATATGACCCCTTAGGACACAATTTGACCCTTTGCGATTCTATACAGTGTCGTTATGGGTCATATGACCTCTAAAGACACCAAATTGTGTCGTTATGGGTCATATTGTGTCCTAAGGGGTCATGGGACACTATATGACCCCTAAGGACAACATATGACCCCTTAAGACACCATACGAGGTCGTTAGCATCCTATGGTGTCCTAAGGGGTCATATTATGGCCTACAACCCCTTAGGACACCGTATGACCCCTTAAGACACCAAATTGTGTCATTATGGGTCATATTGTGTCCTAAGGGGTCATGGGACAACATATGACCCCTATGGACAACATATGATCCCTTACGACATCATATTGGGTTGTTATGGGTCCTATGGTGTCCTAAGAGGTCATATTGTGTCCTACGACCCCTTAAGACACCAAATTGTGTCGTTATGGGTCATATTGTGTCCTAAGGGGTCATATGGTGTCCTAAGGGGTCATGGGACACCATATGACCCCTAAGGACAACATAGGAGCCCTTATGACACCAGATTGGGTCGTTATGGGTCCTATAGTATCCTAAGGGGTCATATTGTGTCTTACAACCCTTTAGGACACCATATGACCCCTTAAGACACCAAATTGTGTCATTATGGGTCATATTGTGTCCTAATGGGTCATGAGACACCATATGACCCTTAAGGACAACATATGACCCCTTATGACAACATATTGGGTCGTTATGGGTCCTATGGTGTCCTAAGGGATCATATTGTGTCCTATGACCCCTTAGGACGTCATATGACCCCTTAAGACACCAAATTTTTGTCGTTATGGGTCATATTGTGTCCTAAGGGGTCATGGGACACCATATGACCCCTAAGAACAACATATGACCCCTTATGACACCATATTGGGTTGTTATGGGTCATATTGTGTTCTAAGGGGTCATATTCTGTCATATGACCCCTTAGGACACCATATGACCCCTCCCCTGATCTCTCTTTCCCTCTCCCATAATCTATCTCTCTAAAATATGAGTAATAAAGTTGGATATTGGATTTTATCGGATATCCTATTTCTATCACTGCCATTAATGTGGCAACATTAAAAAAAAAGAGGCAATGGGAAAATTTTTGGGGACCACAAATTTATACATTAAAATCGGATATCTGATATAATCCGATATCCGATATTTGTAAATAAAAAAGAGCCTGGTGGGCCATTTTGTGGATTCCAATGGCCCACAGTCTTCACATTTTGTTTTCAGATAGGTTGAGACAAATTTGTGATTTTGAGAGACTCTTAATGTCAAATCTTACATTGTCAATCATTTAGGAGCATCTTTGTGGAGGTAAATGGGGAGTAGTAGTCTTCAAAAGTCTAAATGCAAAAGAAAAGTTTCAAATGACCAAATTGAAGTGTATAGAGAAAGAGATAGAGAAGGTCATAGGAGGAGAAGACAAGGTATGTTAAATATTGCTAATGTTACTTCAAGTGAAGAGGAAATTGAATTTGAAAATGTTGAACAAGTTATTGAAAATAAAAATGTAGATTTTGAAAGAAAATTTTTAATATGTTGAAAATGTTGAAAGTGATAATGAAAATGCTCAACATGACGTGAGAATGGAAAGTGAAAATTTTGGAGTTGACAATGAAGGTGTCCATAATTTTGGTGTAAATATGAAATTTTTTGACATTGGAGGTGAAAATGTAGAAAATTTTGACATAGGAGGCGAACATGTGGAAAATTTTGACATTGGAGGTGAAAATGTGGAAAACTTTGACATTGAAGGTGGAATTGCTCAACCAAGTGAATAATATGTAACACCTAATTACTTTAGAAATGAAGACCCTCTCATGGATGAAATACAAATTCTAAATCCAAGACCTTCAAGAACCCCAAAATGGTTACTTGAAATTGATGAGAACATTATTGCGAATCTTGAAGGCAAGAGGTCAACAAGAACCGTTAGGTTGTGGGCTACACAACTTTTCGACCAAAATTTTAGCAATAAGACATTGACCGAGTAATGCCAACTATTTGTTCAATTGCTCAAGATGATAAAGATGAGACCATTGCTAAACAAATTGAAGATTCGTATGAACAAGATGGTGATAAATTCTATTATTGCCAAAAATCTATTTGATGCTCTCAATTCTATTGGAAAGAATATCAAAGAAAGAGATAAGAGAACCACTCGAAGAGTGATTAAAACCTCCTTAGTAAGCCATCAACTGAGGAAGGCTTGTCAAATGAGACAAACTTGTGTTGATTTGAACATAAACCGTAAAACTTTGGATAGAGCACTTTCACGAAGACAAAGACTTGATGATCCACTTCAACATGATACATGGGCTTTTGGTGGGAGGCTTCCACATGTTGATAAAAAGTTGACTGACAATGTGAAGGAGGAGATTCAACAATTTTGGCACTCTAAATCTAGACTATCACCCAATGTAAAGGACGTTTTGAAATTAATTCAAGTGAATGTATTGCTATTTAGAAATGACAATATCTACCATCATCTTCAACCATGCAGAGAAATGCGGTGAGAAGGGCTTTAATCAACATGAGTCTTTCTTCAAAGTTATGCTTGTATACTTTGCAGAGAAACTGGTAAGTTTCATAATTATATAATTTTGTATGTCTTAAAAATGTTTCAAATGATCTATTTATAATTTGAAAAAATAATCTGTATTAAGTGTTATAATTTGTTTCTTGTAGCACATTCATTCTGCATAAAAAGGTTGCTTAGTTTGGTCTTCATTTATATGCAGGCATTGCTGTACGTAAGCTTTTCTCTTAAGACATGAGGATGTATGATGCAGATGAAGTGGGATATTGTATTTGTATATGGATGTGAATTGATGTAACTTTTTTTATGATGATATACAATGTCCATGAGCAAATTGGTTTAGTTATATTGATGATATACAATGTAACTGTACATGAGTACATTGGTGTAGTTGTATTGATAATGAAAAAAAATCATGTTTGCATATTCCTTCATAGATGTCACATGTGAGTGTAATGGTAATTATGTGTATACAATACATGGAAATATTGATGATCCTTATGTGTCTACAGTGTAATGCTTGTTTATCTATATTTTTCATTGAATGAGACTGACGATTTTTTCGCCAACCGAAAAAATGATGCCCTAATAAAACCATAGGGAAACTTGAAAAAATGAGATAGAATTTTGTAGGGACCCCTCTCATGGCCCCATAGGTTCAAATGGATCATTTGCAGGGGCCACAAATTCTGAGTTAGGGCTCGTCAAAGTTTGACAATTTTTAGCACTTAGGGTGCTCAAGGGACGACGCCAGTAGGGTATGACCCCAAGCGTTCAATCGAGTGGGGGGGGGAATAGGAGCATGCATAGGGTAATAATGCCTAACTGAACATTTTAGATCTGATAGTTCGTTATCACGATGAGTAGAATGAGCTATTGGCCATGCAACAACATTCGATTGAATGAGATTGACGATTTTTTCGCCAACCGAAAAAATGCCACCCTAATAAAACCATAGGGAAAATTGAAAAAACGAGATAGGATTTTGTAGGGACCCCTCTCATGGCCTCATAGGTTCAAATGGATCATTCGTAGGTGCCACAGATTCTGAGTTAGGGCCTGTCAATTTTTAGCACTTAGGGTGCTCAAGGGACGATGTCGGTAGGGTATGACCTTGAGAATTCGATCGAGTGGCGGGGGGGGGGGGGAAATAGGAGCATGCATAGGGTAATAATGCCTAACTGGACATGTTAGAGCTGACGGTTCGTTATCACAATGAGCAAAATGAGAAATTGGCCATGTGACAACATTCGATTGAATGAGATTGACGATTTTTTTGCCAACCGAAAAAATGCTGCCATAATAAAACTGTAGGGAAAATTGAAAAACCAAGATAGGATTTTGTAGGGACCCCTCTCATGGCCCCATAGGTTCAAACAAATCATTTGCAAGTGCCACATATTCCGAGTTAGGGCTCATCAAAGTTTGACAATTTTTAGCACTTAGGGTGCTCAAGGGACGACGCCGGTAGGGTATGACCCCGAGCGTTCGATCGAGTGGGGGGGGAAAATAGGAAAATGTATAGGGTAATAATGCCTAACTGGACATGTCAAAGCTGATGGTTTGTTATCATGACGAGCAAAATGAGAAATTGGCCATGCGACAACATTCGATTGAATGACACTGACGTTTTTTTTGCCAATCGAAAAAATGCTGCCCTAATAAAATCATAGGGAAACTTGAAAACCTGAGATAGGATTTTGTAGGGACCCCTCTCATGGCCCCATAGGTTCAAACAAATTGTTTGCAAGTGCCACAAATTTTGAGTTAGGGCCCATCAAAGTTTGACAATTTTTAGCACTTAGGGTGCTCAAGGGACGACGCCGGTATGGTATGACCTCGAGCGTTCGATCGAGTGGGGGGAAAAAATAGGAGCATGCATAGGGTAATAATGCCTAAATGGACAATTCAAAGCCAACAACTTGTTATCATGATGAGAAGAATGATAAATTGGCCACGCTACAACATTCGATTGAATGAGACTGACGATTTTTCGCCAACCGAAAAAACTGCTGCCCTAATAAAACCTAGGGAAAATTGACAAACCAAGAGAGGATTTTGTAGGGACCCCTGTCATGGCCACCTAGATTCAAATAGATCATTTGTAGGTGCCATGGATTCTGAGTTAGGGCTCGTCAAAGTTTGACAATTTTTAGCACTTAGGGTGCTCAAGGGACGACGTTGGTAGGGTATGACCCCGAGCGTTCGATCGAGTGGGGGGGAAAAATAGGAGCATGCATAGGGTAATAATTCCTAACTGGACATGTCAAAGCTAACGGTTTGTTATCATGACGAGAAGAACAAGAAATTGGCCAGGCGACAACATTCGATTGAATGAGACTGACAATTTTTTTTGCTAACCGAAAAAATGCTACCCTAATGAAACCATATGGAAACTTGAAAAATAGAGATAGGATTTTGTAGGGACCATCTTGTGGCCTCGTAGGTTCAAATAGATCATTTGCAGGTGCCATGGATTTTGATTTAGGGCCCATTAAAGTTTGACAATTTTTAGCACTTAGGGTGCTCAAGGGACGATGTCGGTAGGGTATGACCCCAAGCGTTCGATCGAGTGGGGGGGAAAAATAGTAGCATGCATAGGGTAATAATTACTAATTGGACATGTCCGAGCCAGTGGTTTGTTATCATGATGAGCAGAACGAGAAATTGACCACGCGACAACATTCGATTGAATGAGCCTAATGATTTTTTTTTGTCAACCGAAAAAATGCTGCCCTAATAAAATCATAGGGAAACTTGAAAAATCGAGATAAAATTTTATAAGGACCCCTCTCATGGCCCTGTAGGTTCAAACAAATTATTTGCAGGTGCCACGGATTCCGAGTTAGGGCCCATCAAAGTTTTACAATTTTTAGCATTTAGGGTGCTCAAGGGACGATGCCGATACAGTATGACCTTGAGCATTTGATCGAGTGGGGGGGGGGGGGGAATAGGAGAATGCATAGGGTAATAATTCCTAAATAGATATGTCAGAGCCAACAGTTTGTTATCACGATGAGAAGAATGAGAAATTGGCCATGTGACAACATTCGATTGAATGAGACTGACAATTTTTTGCCAATCGAAAAAAAGCTGCCCTAATAAAACCTAGGAAAAATTGACATACCAAGATAGCATTTTGTAGGGACCCCTGTCATGGCCTTGTAGGTTCAAATAGATCATTCACAGGTGCCATGGATTTTGAGTTAGGGCCCGTCAAAGTTTGACAATTTTAGCACTTAGGGTGCTCAAGGGACGACGTCGGTAGAGTATGACCCCGAGCGTTCGATCGAGTGGGGGGGGGAAATAGGAGCATGCATAGGGTAATAATTCCTAACTAGACACGTTGGAGCTGATGGTTCATTATCATGATGAGAACAACAAGAAATTGGCCACGCGACAACATTCGATTGAATGAGACTGATGATTTCTTTTGCCAACCGAAAAATGCTGCCCTAATAAAACCATAGGACAAAATTGAAAAACTGAGATAGGATTTTGTAGGGACCTGTCTCATGGCCTCATAGGTTCAAATAGATCATTCATAGGTGCCATGGATTCTGATTTAGGGCTCGTCAAAGTTTGACAATTTTTAGCAATTAGGGTGCTCAAGGGACGACGCCGGTAGGGTATGACCCCAAGCGTTTGATCGAGTGGGGGGGAAAAATAGGAGCATGCATAGGGTAATAATTCCTAACTGGACATGTCAGAGCCGACGGTTCATTATCATGACGAGAAGAACAAGAAATTGGCCACGCGACAACATTCGATTGAATAAGACTAACGATTTTTTTGCCAACCAAAAAAATGTTGCCCTAATAAAACCATAAGGAAACTTGAAAAACCGAGATAAGATTTTGTAGGGACCCCTCTCATGGCCCCATAGGTTCAAAAGGATCTTTCATAGGTTCCACGGATTCCGAGTTAGGGCCCATCAAAGTTTGACAAATTTTTAGCACTTAGGGTGCTCAAGGGACGACGCCAGTAGGGTATGACCCCGAGCGTTCGATCGAGTGGGGGGGGGGGGAATAGGAGCATGCATAGGGTAATAATGCCCAACTGGACATGTCAAAGCTGATTGTTCGTTATCATGACGAGCAAAATGATAAATTGGCCACGCGACAACATTCGATTGAATGAGACTGACGATTTTTTCGCCAACCAAAAAATGTTGCCCTAATAAAACCGTAGGGGAACTTGAAAAATCAAGATAGGGTTTTGTAGGGACCCCTCTCATGGCTCCATAGGTTCAAACATATTGTTTGCAGGTGCCATGGATTTCGAGTTAGGGCCTGCCAAAGTTTGACAATTTTTAGCACTTAAGGTGCTCAAGGGATGACGTTGGTAGGGTATAACCTCAAGCATTCGATCGAGTGGGGGGGGGGGGATAGGAGAAATGCATAGGGTAATAATGAATTGTATTGTATTGTTCATTAAATAAATTGTATTGTATTGTTCATTAAATGAATTGTACTGTTCATTATACAAACAACACTTATGATGAAATGAAATGAATTGTATTGTTCATTAAGTAACCATTATTAACCATTGTTAATTATTGGATTGAAGATTAAATATTTCAATGATAACACCATGCACATATAAGCAACAATTTATATGATCAAATATCAACTTCTGTATATATGAAACTGTCAAATGATTACAAGTGTATGTCCATACACAAATATGACATAAACGCCAACTCAAATAAAATGTATGTCTATATACATGAATGCATGTCCATATACAAAATATACATGCCAAATAGACATGTAAGCATCCCAAAACTATCTATAACATCCTAAGTTGCTGATGGATCATCAAAATCAATCCTCTTTGCCGCACTACTCGGCTCTTAAGGATCCTGCACAAGAAAAAAAAAACCATGATTAAGATTAGTTATATTATATAGTTCTCACATTCGAAAAGTTAACATAAAAATGAACTATAATTGAACTATTCTTGTTTGCCTCATCTCCACGTTTTCTCTTCGGCTTTGCAGGACTCTTGATGTATGTCTTTGGTAGAGGAGGTATGTTTTCAATATTTTTATATACAACCTACATATGTTCACAAACATGAAATTGATACAAGTTAGCATATAATTGTCATTGATAATAAAAAATTATATGTACTAAACACAAAATAAAATAAACACACATGTACTCGAGGCATCTCTTCTTCTTCTTCTTTATCTTCAGGTATAGTGGGTGTAGTCAACAAGGATGTGAAGCCAAGAATTCTCTGTACATATGGTTAACAAGTATATGAAACTATCAATCTATGTCTAGACGTGTATAATCATTATAAGTTATTTAAACTATTCATTCAATCATATTTGCATTCAATTACCTTTCCCTTGTCTCCAACTGCATTACCAGATCCTAAATCACATAGCCCCACACTCATGTTGCTTGTGCCCTACAAGAGTAAAATAAGATATACATGCAAGTTACTACATAATCTAATTAACACCAATATTAATGATGAGCATGTATGTACAATAAAATACAAACGACTAGGTGCAATAATATATGTACCGTAAAGCTATCAAGGCCAAATGAAATGGTCGTCAAGGTGCCCTCCTGGATCTGTGTCAACTCCTCCTCGCTCATCAACTGTTAAATAGACCATGTAAATAAAAATTGGTACTTAATCTTATCTAGATTATAAATATTCATTTAAAATATAGAATGAACTATGAAAATACAAATCTTACCACTAAATCATCAATGTATGATGAAGGTGCCTCCTCGCCTCTAGCATGTGAGGACTCTCCAGGGTATCCTCCAGTATATGTCATAACAACTAGTGCATCGTGCATCTCATGCACCTCATAATCTGCACTGTGTGCAGGAGGATCAACAGCCTGTCCAACTGGACCCAAGCATATGTGCCCACACATGACACAACTATGGGGCACACAAATTTGTGGAGCCGAGGAGGATGTGTCAATGCCACTAGATTCACCACTACCATCAAAAGTAGGCTAAGCTATTGACCCAGACTGAGAAACCAAAAGGTTACTCAAAGAGTGAATAGCTGATATTGTCTATGATGTCACCTCACAAATGATATCTGGATGCTGTACTGGAGGCGGGGGATCAACAAGAGGAGGGGGGACATATGGGCCCTGGACTACTCTAACTGCCCCAGGTCTATTTTGGGGCATACCTATACCCACACCTTGGAAAGGTTGGATGTCAAAGTAGTTCACATGTTTTCTTAAAACAAAATCAGCATACAATTTTTTGATGAAGTAGAAGGGGACATCAAGATTGTTGTTGGGTGGTTTTTCGAAAACCATCCACCAATGATCCCAAAACTTTTTCACAATACCATCATTTTTGCACCATTTAATATAAATTTTTGTTTTGTGGGGTCTATGGGTTGACCAGTGCAAGGATTCACAAACAATGCGGTGATAGCGGCTTTGGATATCTCGAGATCCTTGATCTCCTTATAGGACAAGCCATCTGCATAGTGGTCCCTCATAGAATCTTGCCACAAAAGAGCGACATTGTGTTCCTCAGTGATGGTTTCTATACTCTTTATGATCGACGTGAGGGGATCAAACATTGGGTTCAGGTGAGGGATCCTACGATAGACATTTGCAATCCCCATCAATTGGTTCAAATTTTGTGAAATTAAATCCTAAATTGAGGGGGGGTTTGGCAAAGGAGGGTTTTGTGCAGGAGGGTTTGGTTGTTGCAATTGTGGTTGATCAGTTTTTTCACTATTATCCCCCATTTTTAACCTAATTGAATTTAGTTAACAAATTTGAACAATTTTGTATTTGATTTTAAAAAAACCCAGTTTTCATGAAAAAAACCATATTTTCAATGAAAAAATAAATAAACATTAAAAAAAATACAAAAATTTGAATGAAAATGATTGAAAACTATAAAAATCCTACCTTTTAATGTATTCTTTTAGCACATTTTGGTCAAACAACATGATATCAGATTCTAAAAAATCGCATAGCTCGTGGGTAAAAAATAACTCACAGGCTGTCACAGTCCATTTATATTGTCTCAGAAAATCAGATATCCGATTTTTATAAAATTATTATTATTTTTTTTAAAAAGGTGGCAGTGCCACTTAATATATTTCTGTACAATATCTGATTCAAAGAGCTCATGGAGAAAAGAACCAGAAATAAAAAATGCGATCCTTGCTCAATATTACATAGAAAGGTTGTGAAACTTAAATCCCTAATATGCCAAAAAGGTACAATATATCTCATAATATCCAGAATACCGAATGACACAAATCATCCCCAAGTATCAAATGCTTCCTAGAGTATGTTGACCAAGATGAAGTCCGAACCAAAACATCATGAAAGTTGTACACATTTACATAGGAGTCCACAGTTTGCCTCACTTCATAGATGCCCAAATAGACATCCTTTCACATCATTCAGATACAACACAACTATGAAACTTTGCAATTATAATACCTCACATACCAACTTTTTATCATTATGAAAACAATTGCATAACCATGTGCAATATTACCCTGTACCCATGTCCTCCAAAATTATTTTTCTAAGGATTGGAAAAGAATCGAGATCACAATTCAAACCCATCATATTAAGTTCCACCTTGGAAATTCCCATATTTCTCAAATGATCTGCAACCCGATTTCCTTCTCTATACACATGTGAAATAGTAAAGTTTACAAATGTATCAATAAGTGCCCATGCTTGTTCAAGCAAATATCTTATCTGCCAATTGTCAATATTTCTCTTTATGCAAGCATTGATAATAATAGCCGAGTCACCTTCGATGTGAATATAAGAGATGTTCAATTTTTTAACTAGTAGAATGCCTTCAAGCAAAGCATATGCCTCTGCGTAGTTGTTAGTACCCGGTGGAATGGAAACAAATTTCAAAGCAAAAACACACCCTGTGTGGTCCCTTATGCATACTCCTACTCCTGCATCACCCAGGTTCCCTTTAGAGGAGCCATCAAAATTCAATTTAAAATGTGTCAAATTCGGAGGACACCATTTTATTTTATTTCTATCAATTTTACTAATTCTCACTCTCGAAAAGCAAGGTGATACGGGAATAGAAATGCACTTCCAGCAATTAATAACTTGACCATCCCAAGAAGTAAATTCCCTATTTGGATTGAACTGATTTGAAACATGAGCATTAACCAGTTCTGATATTGATTTTTCAATGTAATTGAAAACATCAGAAAGAGATGTCTGCTTTCTAAAAATACGCTTATTTCTTTCCCACCAAAGTGACCATACTATTGTGGATGGGATCACTTTCCAAATGCATGCAAAAAGAGAGGATGAGTATAAGATTGGCCAGGACTGGAAAAAATCCCATACATTATTTGGAAGAGGGATGCTAAAGGAAAGTTTAGCAAGCACAAACATCCAACAATAATGAGAAAAATCACATTGGAGGAGGAGATGATCTAACATTTCATTATGCTCACCACAAAGCACACAGTAAAATGGAGGTGCAATATTCAATTTATCAAGTCTCTCACTCGTAAGTATTCTCTTGTATAGAGAAAGCCAAGCAAACATCCCTGCCTTGGGAAGAATAGTGTTGTTCCAACAGAAGTTATAATCTCTTTGTGAATATGATTGAACCGACATCTGATGAATTGCTTTATACCCTTCCTTGATAGAGTACTTTCCATTCTTCACAGGGCACCATATCAATTTTTCCAAACCATTAGAGATAAAAATAATGCGGTTCTTGAGAATCAAAGAAAATTTTACCTTTTGAGCTGGGAAGATTGGGAGTGAAGCTGGATTCTTCGAAATGATAGGATTTGAAGGCTTTTCAAGATCATCTATGCAATCATAAAGGTAAGATTCCCATTGAGTAATAAATATAGGGGTCACATCTACTAGAGATTCCTCAAGATTAAGAGGGGGGAGACCACTCCATGAATCATGCCAGAAGTTGACATCTTTTCCATTATGTACTTGCCAAGATAAATATCTAGTAATCACATTCCTAGAAGCCATCATGAAGTTCCAAACTGCAGACCCTGATGGAGGATCAAGGATAGTAAAAATACGTGATGGGGTAGGAGTATCTAAATACTTTGCTTGCATAATTTGACACCACAAAGCATGTGGTTTTACATAAATATTCCAAACCAACTTTCCCCCAAGGGCCTTATTGCTTTTTTAAAGATCATGTAGACCAACCCCGCCCTTAGATTTAGTTGGAGTCATTTTGTTGAGAGACACAAGAGGGATCTTTTTATCTTCTGAAAGATTACTGTAGACACCTAAAATTGTCTTGTCTAATTAAATAAATATTTTTATTTATTTAATTATTTTAAGCCTAATTCTTCTATTAATTAACTAAACCTTTATTTATTTAATTAATTCATTTATCCTCTTCTATCCTTATTTCTCATTTAAATAAATACTTTTATTTATTTAATTATCCCACTTCTTCTATTAATTAAATAAATCTTTATTTATTTAATTAATTCATTAGCCTTTTCTACCTATGACACATGTCATTCATCTCTTAATTCCTACACTACCTACCCTCTCATTATTTTCTTATTTCCTCTACCTACCCTCTAATCATAGCCGACCATTTATCTTTTACACGTCTCAATCTTATCCCTCCATTTTCTTATAGTGTCTTCTATATAAGGAGATTCTTCCTTCATTATCACCCCTAATCAAGCCTTCTAGCATTCGAACTTTCATATGCGATCAAGTCTACTTGCAACCACATTTTCATTCTTTGTTGAGCTCTTGTGCACACATAAAATCTGAGAGCAAATATATCAAGCAAGATCAATGGAGATAGGAATGTCACGAACCCTATTTTTCCATAATTATTTAATTAGCAAAATAATGTTTATTTTTCGGAAATGAAATGTAAATGAAATGAAATTGGAATTGTTAATGAAATAAGATAGGAGATCGAATGCACTGAAATGATTTATATACAATTAAATGATCAGTAATAATTTTTATTGCAAAATTGGGATTGTCATTGCTAATGAGCAACTGAGTGCAAGTGAATGCAGGAACTGGTGAATGCAGACGAAGGAGAGAATGTGGTTTAGGTAGAGTTGTCTTAGGTCTTATATTTTGTTAGAATAGATGGAATCTCTCACACACCACATTAGGATTTATAATTTGCATCTTGAAAAGATGGATGATTTAAATGACCTTATTTGAGTGTTTGTTCAAATTGAAATGATGAATTTGGAATGACTAGTAGATTGATTTAAATATTTATACATGTGCATTGATTGCATGATTTGAGTGGTGATTGAATTAAATCTAAGTTGAATGAGTGATTGTGAAATATTATGATTTATTGTTAAAATAGATGAAATGTGTAAATGATTTAAAAATGAATATTGACCCTCGGTTTATATGTTCTTTTTGTTCATATGTGTATAAATGTGTGAAAAATCATATTTATGAGTTTACTTTTGTAAATTGGATAATAGGATAATATATATATGTATATGATAAATTGATTCAATCATATACATATATATCTATATAGTTATTATATAAATATCCTATGACCGTGAAATTTAATTACGTCATGAATTTTGTTTTATCTATACATAATCATTTGAGATTAAATATGTATATGTATTAGAGTTATAACAATGATTCAATTATAGACTTATAAGTACACGTGAATATCGAATATGTAGATAAATTTGCATAATTTATGAAAATCGATATCATATTAATATAATCATAGGAACGGTTTATTAAAAGAATTTGTTAACGATTTTAATATTTAATATATATAAATGAAGTCATTATTTATATATATTTATATTTAAATAAAAAAAAAATTAAAAATTAAAAAAAAAATTATAAATAATAACGAAAGGCTTAATGGTGGCGGGTTAGTTAATGAGGTGGTCGATAGTAATATCGACCACTCCCCTTATTTAAAGGGAGTGGTCGGTATTATCACCGACCACTCCTCCCTTTTTATTAAAACCTAAACCACGTTGCAAGACACACTAACCATGTTTCATACACGTTGCAAGCTGCCAAAGCATATGGCATGAATAAATAGTAAAGTGGGTTACCAGCCCATGTAAACCCATCGAGGTTAATGTCTTGAAACGACATGTGCAGAAAGATATTAATTTTATAAACTTTGCATGTCGATACTAGTCGACTTGGCAGGAAGTAAAAGCCACAAGACTTGGAAATTACTTACAAAAGGATCGGTATTAATGGTGACTCAGAGAAAACAACGAGTTAAGAGAAGGTAGTTGTTGGGTTGGTAATGACTATGCATGGAAACAAACATGTAGATTTTAAGAGGATCAGACCTTGCAACCACGATGTGTTTGAAGAGATATCAAACTCATTGAATTTGAATGAGAAGAGTTCGTTTGTACAACGATTGGGTGTATTTACTACTAAGTCATAGTCAACTTGGCATCATGAGTACTTAGAAACCGTTTGCAACGACATGTGCAGTTTGGTGTCATGAAGTAGATAATGGATAACTTTGCATGGTGAAAACATAGGTGTTCGAATCTATTTAGGACTATTATGTTGAAATTAAACCATGTGTGGTGTCATTTAGAATCAAACCACCACTAGGAGAGATAGCCTGAAAGTAGGAAAGAAGGTAGACAACAACATTAAATATAGACCTTTGAGTTGGAAGAGAAATGGGAGAAGGAATGCAACAAAGAATTATGAAATGGAATGTGGAAGAGAAGTGTAGAGGAGATTTAGACGTGATTACAACCAAGTCGTAAAAGATCAATGATGATCATCTTCGATTTAGTGTCGAACTTAGGGGTTGGGATTCTTGAATGAGTGTTAGTTGTTTTATCATTATCAAAGAAATTATAAGAATATAGAAAGGATAAGAACTAGTGATAGAGAGCTCGTGAGATAGAAGAGCGTGTTTTTTCAATTTGCATTATTTCCTTGCTCAATGGATTGATGACCATTCGCTACCAATGAGGAAGTGCTTTTCATCCCACATCAAGGTGATTGGATTTGCACCAATGGAAACCATAAATTTCATCCCCGGTAAGAGTAGATGATAGATCTATACTTTTTAACAGAAGGAAAGTTGTTCTTGTTAGAGCGATTTCCTGGTCCGTTTCAACTTCTGATCTAAATGAGTCTCACATACACCCTGGCACATACTCCTTTACGCTAAGGGCATCCTCTGAGAGCAGGAGATTTTGTTCTATTTTCTATTGGCTGTCTCACGTTTCTAATAAGTTGATGAATAGTAGGCACTTTGAATTATATTTGAATTTGAATGGTGAGAAGGAAAGCATTGGAATCCGGATGTATTGCCGACAATTTGAAGTTATCAAGGATCATAATAGACCCGGATCACATTTCTTGAGGTAGGCTCAAATCTTGTATGTTTTGTTGAAGAGATTTAAGAGATAAAGAATGATCTAGTTTTAGATTTATGAAATATTCTAAAGGAAGAGTTAGAGTTGCAATATGAATCATTTTTTTTAATTGTTTAAATTATGATCATGTAAATATAGATGCAATAATGATATATTTTCTGAAAGTTTGTTGGTAAAACTTAGTAAAACTCTCATAAATTAGATCACCCAATCCTCTAGGAACAGAGTAAGAAGATAGAGAGAAACTCTGAAATTGAACTTCGAAGAACATGAAATAGTAGGATAATGAATTATTAAGAATTGAAGTTTATTTTGAATTTGTGTAAAAAAGACTTACAATTTTGAATTTGATCCTTGCATGAAAAGTAAAGATGGTTATTAGGTGTCTCATTTGAAAGGCCATATAGATAGGCCCTTTATGAATTTTCATCATGTTATATTATTGTTATGGAAAATTAGTAAAATCAGTGAGTTGAGTTCTTAAATCATGAAAAGTCACATATTAGTATTAAACTAAATATGTTGTTTGAGAAAAGAGGTAAATGAACCAATACACATGGAAAGATAGAGAGCTTAGACAATATAAACTTAGATTTCTAAACCATAAGAAATGGAATGCATGTTAATGATTACGCTATTTAAATGTTTTGATAATTTAATAAAAGAATGTGTACTCATTTTTATTCAATTTATATGTAAGATACATACATGTGTTACACCTTCTTAATATTTTAATCTTGTCTTTAAATTGCTTGAAAGATAGAAGCGAAAGATTTTTTTTCTTTCAGATGTATATTTGTTTATCCATGAAAGATTGCTTCCAATCAAATAGGATTGGTTGTAATAAAAGATTGATTCTTTCAATTTCTATTAAATGAAATATTGTCTTCTTAAACATTATATTATTATCTTATGAGATATAGGAAGCTAGAATTGAAAAGGTGAAAGATTGTCTTCTGTATATATTTATTCTAGATTTATGTGAACAAAGCTAGATAGGCTTGTGTATGGAAAGTTACCTTCTGGGACGGGTGCCGAATATGGAATCTTAGAGAGAATAGTTGCTTTTTCCAAACTATTTATTTTTGCTATGCATGGCATTATACTCGATCGAGTAATCAAATTGAATAAACCATTGAAATAGATGAAATTATTTTATTTAAATGCTCTCTACCATATCCTTGATTGATAATGCTTGTTTCTTAAAAGAATTAGAAAATTGAAAATGCATGTATCATCTAGGCATGCACCAGATTCCATCTTGCATTTCGAATTCTTTTGCTAAGTAATTCATGCAGGGTCGGGTATTCTTGATTGACTAAGAATTTTGGGGAAGCGTAAGCTTCAAGGTTGGGCGAAAAAAGCGCCTGAATCTTGTTCTCGTCTTCATGCTAAAGATTGCATTGGCAATAGGTTGGGTTGCAGATCAACGGATGCATCTCACCCTTTACTTTGTATTATTTATTATTAAACTTATGGCAACTTGAAATGCCTAAGTATTGTATGATTGAGATACTACTTATATCGATTTATTGAATGAAGAATCTTTATCTTTTATAGAAATTTTGTGTTTATTACAGTCTAAATGGAATGTTTAAATGAAGCTATCGATGGAAAAGTGGGATGAAATAGACTTATTAACTGATTTATGAGCTTATTTAAGAATAAAGAGTATTTCGGCTATTATTGAAGTTAGCTCGATTTACGTCTGTACAAGGAAGAATGGAGATTCAAACCCTATTGGACACGTGATGGTATAATCTTTGTGATTTTATTTGGTTTACATTGTCTTAGGTAATCTTCATATGTTATGGTGGATCTTTGTTGTTGTTAGGCTAGGGTTTTGTGGTTGAATCTATTTAGTCTTTCAATATTGTTGTTTCCATTTTTACCATAAACAATTACCTTTCCAAATAACATTTCGAATAATTTTCTCGATATGGGAAACAATAGATTTTGGGGCTTGAATGACTAAAATGTAGTAGTTTGAGATTGTAGCCAAAACAGTTTTGACAAGAAGGATTCTGCCTGACAAAGATAACCATCTAGCTTTCCACACAAAAATTCTTCTTTTTTAATCTGTCAATCACAATTCCAAAAAGAAGGTTTCCCTGCTCCCATAAAGAAAGGGATGCCCAAGTACGAATATGGAAGAGAATCCACTGGAAAGCCCAATGTCTAGATAATGTTGTTAGACACCATTTCAGAAGTATTAAATATGAATAATTTAGATTTCTAAGCACTGATTTTCTACCTAGATTCAGAAGTATATATGTCCAACATTTTCTTAATATGCCTTGTTTCTTGAATATTGGAATGCCCAAATAAAAGCGTATCATTTGCAAATAAAGTGTGGGTGATGGAAATTGAAGTATTAGGGATGCATACCCCCTTCCAAAGACCTAGAATCAACTGTTTGTTGACCAATCTGCTAAAAGCTTCTACCATGATAATGAAGAGAAAAGGTGATAGTGGGTCACCTTGTCGAACTCCTTGAGTGGCTCAAAAAAAACCAGAAGGATTACCATTAATAATAATTGAGAAATGTGCACCAGAGAGACAATTTTTGATCCATTTGCACCACTTATCCGAAAAGCCAAAATTTTTAAGCACTCTAAAAGAAAAGACCAACATACTTTATCATATGCTTTCAACATGTCTAATTTAGCTATGAAAGTAGGGGATTGTGAAGAGTTAATTGAGTGCAAAGCTTTATGGGCCACAAGTGCACCTTTCGATGTTTCCCTACCAGGAACAAAACCTCCTTGTTGAGGAGATATTACTTTAGGTATAAAGGATTTTAACCGAAGATAAATAGCTTTTGTGAAGATCTTGTAAACTGTATTACACAAGGAGATAGGCCTAAAGTCTACAAAAGATTGAGGGTTGATGGATTTAGGGATAAGAGCAAGATGGGTTAAATTGAAGTTCTTGAGAATAAGAGCTTTTTGTCTTGACAACTCCAAAGACGTTAAAAGATCAAAACTTAAAACTCCCAACACTTTTGAAAGAATAGCGTGGTGAAATCGTCAGGACTTGGAGACTTGTCAAGAGCCATCAAAACTACCACCTCTTCAAGTTCAGCAAGAGAGAAAGGTTGCATCAGACAATCATTATCACGCTATGAAATCAAACAAGGGATTGAATATAGCAATACCTCGACATTGGACTCCGCAGGAACAAAAGGAGGAGAAGGAGCAAGAATATTTTTAAAGAAGAGTTCACCCTCTTCCCTAATTTCTTGTTCATTAGTTAATTTTATCCTCGAAGAAGAGGCATTTATATAAAAGATAGTAGATGCAACTTGCTTAATCTTTGCAGATGCCTGAAAGAAATTAATATTTTTATCCCCATCTTTTAGTCATAGCTCCCTTGATTTTTGTCTCCAATACTCCTCCTCTCTAGAGCATAATTCTTCCCAGTATAGTTGTAAATGCTTATGCCTTGAGAAGGTTTCAAGGTTAATCCCATTAGAAATGATAAGTTCATTGACGTCCTTTAATTCATTCCATACATTTGATTTCTCTCCCTATTCCAGAATTTTATATTTTTGTTTACATACTGCATTTTCATATAAAGTTGAAGCATTTTGTTCCCGCTACAAAAGGGGACACTTATCCACCATTGACGAAGCAGAGCATGAAAGTGTGGGCGTCAAAACCACAGTCTTTCCAATTTAAAAGAAGGTCTATGATGAGAAGCTTCATGCTTATCCAAGCATAATGAGATATGAAAATGGTCGATCCAAAGAATGATAGAATATTAGAGCTGAAAGTATATTTATGAAGGATCCATTCATATGAAGTGAAAAACCTGTCCAATCTGCTTGCTATTTGAAGGGAAGTTCTTGGGTTTGTCCATGTAAATTGACCATTAGAAGGTGAAATGTCAGAAAGGGTGTTATCAGACACAAAAGATCTAAAGTCATCAATCACCTTAGAAGCAGTAGGGTTGCTTCCCTGTTTCTCATCCTGAGACAAAATGGCACTAAAATCACCTCCTAAGATGATTTTCTGAACTCCCTGTTGATGAATCTGATAAGATAAGGTATTCTGAAGAGCATGTTTCTCATGAGGAGCTGTTGGACCATAAATATTAAAGAGAAGAAAGGATAAATCAAAAATTTCAATAAGAATAAGATGCCAATTTGTCCCTTGGTTCAAGGTTTTTTCTTTGATTGTCCCGGGATTCCACAATTTCAGAATACCACCAGAAGCCCCTACTGTAGGAACATGTATGAAATCCCATAAAGTCCATTTTTTAAAAATCTTTTAAGAGGCTTCATCAGAAAGCTTTGTTTCTTGCAATAAAATGATGTCTTCTTGGGAGGAATCTAGCTGCTGCTTGATCCATCCCCTCTTGTTAGAGGCATTCAAACCTCTGACATTCCAAGATATGATCCTCATTGCACCCGAGAAGAACAACATGTTCTTCTTGGTCTTGAGTGGGGTGAAAACTTGTCTACAATTTTAGAATGGATACCAGCTGCGATCTCTTCTTGGATTTTAAGAATCTTGGGCTTCCGACCTCTTTTTTTAGGTGTTTTAGATAACAAAGGAGATGAAGTGATTGATTGAGCAAGAGAGAGATGTCAAGAAAGATCGAAGTCAAGCTGTGTGGGAGGTTGAAAAGGCTGATATGAATTATCTTCAGCCATAAGGTGATCAGCATGACTAAACTCCAATAGGGGTGAAAAAATGGGTGGTGAAGTATTAAGAGTGAGAGACATAGCATCAACAGAAGGGACATCCTAAATTTTTGGGAATTCCTTGAGAGCAATTTCATCAATCAAGTTCGATGCAAAAGAGATAATGATATCATGTGCTATTAATTTGATATTTGGAGCATTCGATGAGGATCCAATAGTGGGAAGATTGTAATCAACCACATGGAAAGGTTGGGAATTAAACATCAAGCTATGAATTAGATTATCCTTTGCATTCTGTGAAATAGAGATTTCTTGGAATTGATAATCTGAGGGTCCCACGAAAGTTAAACCCAAAAAAGAAGAAGTGAACTGCCTAAAGAGAGAGGAAGCAAATATGTTCTTGTACAACCAATCAACCAGGATTGGAGAGCAGTGGATCTTAAAAGATATTTTCTTGTATTTACCCACAAATGTAATATAATTATATATTATATATTATAAAATATATAATAATATAATATATTATTATATTATATAATATAATAATATATTATATATTATATTATTATATTATATAATATAATAATATATTATATATTATATTATTATATTATATAATGTATTATCATATTATATATATTATGTAATATTATATAATATAATATAATAATATAATATATAATATATTATTATATTATATAATATAATAATATAATATATAATATAATAATAATAATATATAATATAATAATATAATATATAATATAATAATATAATAAATAATATAATAATATATTATTATATATTATGTAATATTATATAATATAATATAATAATATAATATATAATATATTATTATATTATATAATATAATAATATAATATATAATATAATAATATAATATATAATATAATAATATAATATATAATATAATAATATAATAATATAATAAATAATATAATAATATATTATATATTATATTATTATATTATATTATATAATATTATATTTTATTATCTATTATTATATTTTATATTATGTATTATATAATATATAATATAATATATAATATATTATTATATTACATTATATATTATATAATTAATTTTTTATTTAAAATTACCTATAAAAATTGGATATCCGATTTGCTTAGGTGTTTACCATGCAAAGGTGTACTGACACCTAGGCCAAGCAAAAAGTCAACATGGATTTTCATGTTTTTAAGCGAGTGGAGAAGGCAATTTTTTTCACATCGCCACTTTTTGGCCCCCCATGATCCTACACTAACCCATAAGAGTCAAGATTATGAGTCAATTTGCTTAATTCCAATTCATAAATTATTAAGAAAGATAGCTCCTATCTATATAGTAGTGAGATAGTACCAAGAAGACATAATCTCGAAAGTTTAGTTAAAAGTAGTTGAAATCCTTTATATGATAATTTTAGTGTATGCTTTCTGAAATAAAGGACTAATATGTTCATTAGAATCATTCTAGAATATTATATAGCAATCTTGTAAGTTTCAGTAGAAGCACATCTTCACTTCAATAATTTTATAAATTACCATTAAACACAAGTTTTTTAGAAAATAACATGGAACTATTATTGTCATAATGTATTAAACAAGGCGCTCTTTGATGCTGTTTGAGTGCTAAAAAGGATCTTATAAGAAAGTTATTTCTTTAGTTGTAATTCATTTGTTTTATACATTACCTTTGTAGTGGAAGGTATATTTATTCTTACTACATAATGTAATAGGTTTAGAATCAAGAGAGAAGATAAATTATTGATATTTTTTTTATTTGTAAAAAAAAAATTAAACTTGTTATTGACATATTCTCTACCATGATATAATAGTCTAAGAAGTGGGAGAGGAAGAGGGATGGAAAGAGAGGGAGACACATCTAGAGGTAGAGATCAAGAGAGATGAAGATATATGTAGAGATGAATATAGGGGACAAAGGAAGAGGGAGAGAAATAGATAGAGAGATAGAGGGAGAGGGAGAGAAAAAGATGGACATAGGGAAATAGAGAGAGAGAGAGAGATAGAGAGATAGAGAGGAAGAACGATAGGGAGATATAGATAGAGATATATATGGTGAGATATAGTGATTAGGAGATAGATATATAAGGAGATATATACAGGGGGAAAATGATGAGAGACATAGTGATAGATAGAGAGACACACCGAGAAAAAGAGATAAAAAATAAAGATGGATAGAGGCAAAGAGAGGGAAAGAGAAAGAGGGGAGACAAAGAGAGGGAGAGAGGTGGGATAGATAGAGAAATAGAGAGCTAGTAGGATATGGATAGAAAGAGATGGAGAGAGTTCAATAGATAGAGATGGAGGGAGTTATATAGATAGAGGGGGATATAAAGGGATAGGGAGGTATAGGGAGAGATAAGGATATATAGGTAGAGAGAAATATGTATAGAAAGAGAGAAAGAGGGGGCAAGAAGGAGATAAACAGAGAAATAAATAAGACAAAAGTAAAAATAATGGGATATAGATAGAGAGAGAGAGGGAGAGATATGGAGATAGAAATAGAGAAGGCAAGAGTGAGAGCTTGAAATAAGCTAATATATACCAAAATAGAGAGAGGGGAAAGATAGAGATAAAGATAGAGGGGGAATGCGTGTTAATGAGTGAGAGATATGGAGATAGATAGATATATAACTTAGGAAAGATAGAGGGAGAGAGGGAGGAGAGGGAGAGGGAGAAGCAGAGATAGAAAGAGGGAGACAATGAGAGAGTGAGAGATAAAAATATATAAAGAAAAAGATATAGGAAGTGATATGGAGAGAGAGAGAGAGAGAGAGAGAGAGAGAGAGAGAGAGAGAGAGAGAGAGAGAGAGAGAGAGAGAGAGAGAGAGAGAGAGAGTAGAAGAGATGGAGGGAGATAGATAAAGAAAATTAATATATACTCTGTAATAATAATACATATACTAATTATTATATATAGTATATTTGTTCATTTATTAACTAATTTATAATATTTTTATATACATATTATATAATATTATTACCTATTACACACACACTATATAATTTGAATAACATATATAATATTTTATATATTTAAATTTAATTTTTTTATAATTTTAAAACTAATTTCTAATTATACTATTATAGTATTATATTATAAATATAGAATTCATAATTTATAATATATTATAATTTAATATACTATAATAATACAATAATTAATAGTTAATATAATTATTAAAAAAATTAAATTAATTTATAATATAAATTATAATTATGATATAACTATGCATATTAGATTTTATAATATGTTAAATTATAAATATAATTATTAATATATATTATAATGTAGGCCACTATGAGCAAAGAATCGAACCCACCGAACCCATCGGTTTGATAGCCATGAACTAGCCCTTTTTACAATATGGTGCAATGGCTTCTTATTGATAATTAATATAATTATTAAAAAAGTTAAATTAATTTATAATATAAATTATAATTACGATATAACTATGCATAATATGTTAAGCAAGGAATTGAACCCACCAAAGCCACCAGACCCACCAATTTGACAACCATGAACTAGCTCTTTTTAAAATATGATGATGCAGTGGTTTCTTATTGATAATTAATATAATTATTAAAAAATTTAAATTAATTTATAATATAAATTGTTATAATTATGATATAACTATGCATATTAGATTTTATAATATGTTAAATTATAAATATATTTATTAACATATATTATAATCTAGGGCACTATGACCAAGGAATCAAACCCACCAAACCCACCAATTTGACAGTCATGAACTAACTCTTTTTACAATACGATGCAATGGCTTCTTATTGAACAAAGAATGGAAAAAAATGTACTGGTGATGAAATAACATAATTAAATTCAATTGAATGGTGGATATTCAAAGATTTAAAACTAGTGTCCTTTTAGATGTATTTAAAATATCTATGTAATTAAAGCGGAAAAATCGAACCCTAGTTGTTCTCCCCTCCCCAACTCCAAGGAGAGAGAAGGGAGGTCACTAGGGTTGATGGTTTTCACTTAGGAGAGACTTTACATTCAAAAGAGGGGTTGAAATCCACAAGATCCAATCCCACACAATGCAGGATTGGATTCTAAATGAGTTTCAAGGGTTAAGACATCAAGGATACCCTCTTTTGTAAAGAATATAGATAGAATGATTGAACTAGGAATGCATGTAAAGTAAGAAAGATTCCTTATAAACAGAGATAGGGATACGGGATGAAGCTGTGGACCTGGAATTAGCAGTAAATTGTCGAGATGATGTTATTCTGCAAATTTGAGCGAAAGTTGACGGGACGATGGCGCCCGACGTGCACACGGTCCTCTGAAAAATCCGCGAAACGAAGGGGGACCTGTTCGTCTCTGCACAAGGATTTCAGATCTTCAATTACAGCCGCGTACCTGCAACCTTGTTGTAAGAATGTTTGTATTCTTACATGCGAAGGTGTAATGTATGTTATGTGTTATGTGTTGTAAGTGATCTCCTCTTCAATGGTTGAATCCTTGTCTTGAATGCAACACCTAGCCTTGAATGGAGACTTAGAATGCTCAATTGCTTGAAGGAATGCTTGAATGCTTGAATGTTTGAATGTTTGAATGTTTGAATATTGTTTCCATGCCTTGCTCTTGCTTATTTCCTTCCTCCCTTTCTAGGAGAGGAAAATTAGTTTATATACTTGTCAATTAGGGTTGATAGACTGATTTTTCCGACCTTAGGCCGACCAGGAAACATTATTTCCCGAATTGCAAACTTAAAGACCCGATGCCCAAAAGAGACCGGGCCCAAAATAGGGCCAGGGACCAGGGCGCTGGGCGCCATGGTTCTGGGGGACCAGGGCGCTGGGCGCCCTAGTCCTGAAGGACCAAGGCGCTGGGCGCCATGGTCCCACCTCCCGGGACAGCAGGGTGCAAGGAGGGATCAGGCCAAGGTGCAGAAAATGCAGTTTTTGGTGTCACAAGCAGGTTTCGGGGTCTCCATTCAGGTTCAACGTTGCACCGCCATCGTGAAGACCCAAATGCAGTCGAAATTGCAAGTGTCGCAATTTTAGGACGCTACACTATGTAATTTTCAAAGATTGTTTATGGAATTAATTGTATGTTTTTGAATTGATAGTTATTCAATGATCTATGATAGTGAATAATTGAATTGCATACATAATCTTTAAAAGAGGAAAGATGAATCATTACAATCAAAATAGTCACTATATTCTTCTTAATGATAGATCATTGAGTGTGATTGAAAACATTAACTCAAAAATTAGTCAATTTAAAAATAATCTTTTATATCCATGCTAGTTATTAATGAATTAAAACGATAAGAATGTCTTACATTCTTTGGATTTGTTGTATAATTGTCTGCCCTTGGATGCAACAATGTCTACATTTTGGAGAAAGAGCTAACAAGAAGCAAAGTGAAGGAATTCCAAAGCTTTTTATCAATGATTACCACTTCCACCATTGTTATTGAAAAGTAGGATTGCACTCACGATCATCATGACACTATGGCTAGCCACTTTCATGCTGGCTTCTACAAAGTTTTACTTAATTCACCCAATTTGTATCTTGAGAAGTGGTTCTCTATGCAAATTAATAATTTTAAGGCACATCAAAATGTTACAGGGATGCGATAAAGGAAGTCAATAGCACAAAGTTGCAGAGAATTGTTAACCTAGTCTCCACCATAGGAATCAAGAGAGGAGAGTGAAAGTACAAATAGTAACCCAGTAGGTCCACTGATGTTACCTCAATTTAGAGTTAAACTAGTGCTTGCACATAGGTGAGGTGCAATTGATAACACCGATAGTAATTTATATAATTATAACATGAGAAAAATTATACAAATACAAAATATGTCAACTTTTTTTGTTGCCAAAGTTGTAATAAATTGTTTTAGGGATTTTTTGTGTTCTCTTCTGATATGAAGTTGGTGTGGAGATTTCTTCTTTGCGTCTGGTGTTGTTCGTTTGAAAATAAGCTGGGGAACCTATGTTGGCGAGCCTTGCCTGCAATATTGAAATATGCATATAGTTAATTTTTGAGGAAATTTATTACATTGGTGTAAGAGATCAGACTTAGAAATATGTATCTTTTTTCTATGAAGAGAGTTGTCATAGTCGAGCTTCTTCGTTTTTCCTTATGATTGTGTATGGATTGTTCTTTATTTTAGAGTATCTCTTGTATGCGAATGTTGGCTCAATGTGAAGTCCATCCAATGATTTCACTCTAGATATATAGTAAACGTTAGTCCTTGTCATGTGGATTCCATGGCGATCTTCTATGGTTATCAATTCTTGCTATGGTTCAGTGGTTTTGCTTGGTCATCTTTATACACTGATTACTTATGGTGGTCCGCTATCGTTATCAATTCTTGTTATGGTTCAATTGTTTTTATTGGTCATATCAAAGCAGGACTGAGAATTAAGGTCTAATTACAACGAAAATAATCAGAGTGTAAGAAATCCATGACATGGATATCTTTATTTCATGGTAGCATGTTGGGAAAGCTTAGTATACATCTCCCTCGCTATCAACATTGTACAAAATCTATAATGTATCTATTGAAGTATTGGCATATCGTAAATTCTATGCTTTTTAGCATATTATATAATCTTGTATTAGATTTGGAGTAATACATCTTGGGAAGGCGTAGTATATATCTCCCCTACCATCAACATTCTACATCTATAATGTATGTATCATAGTATTGTATTATTTTTTGAAGAAAAAAATGTAAGATCTATCATTATTTTTAAAATGGTGAGTTAGATTAGTATTTAATATAAAGATGGTATAATATTTTTAGATCTTGAATAAAGAATAAAGATAAAATATCTAGGCCCCTCAAAGTAGTTATATTTTCAATATATAAGACATTAAAGATTGAGTAAAAATATATATTTATCAAAATTAAAATAATAATTTATGTGCTAAAGTTTGTTTTGGTGAATTGAGCGCAATTGTGGTTTGCGCTGGCAAAGACAATGGTAGAGAAAGCGGCTTGGAAAGTGGGTGGAGACCTCAAAGGTACTCCTATTTTCTTTAGCTGTATACCAGATTTAGGTGGATGATTACAGATTTAGCTATATTAAATACTACGATGTATACATCATAGACTACGATTAAATTGAATTTTCTTTTGTTACTCTTACATGGTCTTTGTTGTGATCAAATTTTCGATAGAATTTTAATCTCATAGCCTCCCTTTGAGTTATGTTTTGGTATTAATGTTTCTTGTTTGGGTTTGATAATAAATTATTTGTTATTAAGATTTTAATTCTAATTTAGAATATTTTGTATTTATGTATGTTGTTTAGTATCAATAATTATTTTTGATAAAGGTTTGTGTATCTTATTTTTTAAGGTTATTGTATTATTTATTTTAATTTTATCTTATTATTTGACATCAATTAATTAAGATTTAGATATAAGATCTCTTAAATATATATTTGGGTGTTATATTTGTAATCTTAATGATTGAAGTTTTTGGTAGAATCTTTATTACAATTTGAATATAGTTCATTTTTCCATTGGTCTATTAAGCCAATCTTACTCTAATACTACAATGCTTTGACTTGGGTTGATGTGCTTGTAAGGTTTTTGATTAAGGTAAATGGGTTTTACGGGGGGGACCCGAAACTCAAAAGTTTTACAATAATCAGAGAATAAGCATCAAAGATCAAAACCAAAAGAAAAAGCTAAACTATCTTGGGCCAAACCCGCAAAACAGCCTAAATCATAAAATAGACAGAGATCAGAAGAAATAGAGACCTTTTGATAAGAATGCTATAGATCTGCATTCTTCTGAATAACTTTCCTGTTGATAGCCTCCAACTCATCCATGATAAATTTGGAGCTGCCTAAATGAAATTATCAATTATGTAAATAATTCTTTTGTTAATGTTGTTAGTCTTGGATTCTCAAATGACCTCACTTGATTATATTTATCTTCATTTTTGTTCACATTCTAGTAGCAAAGTTTTAGAAATAAAAGTGAATAGTAGATGACATTGGCACAATTTTAGAGTTCTATGTAGTTTATATATTTTGATACTATGGAATGAAAATTTGTAAAAATAAAGTTTAATAAATGGGCTGTCTACAAGTTTAAATTTTAGTATTCATTGCCAAATATGAGTTGTCCATGTACAATAAATCAAGCCAATAAATATAATAGTGAAATTTTAAGTGTTAAATATAGGAAAAGAGGAAGCCAAGAAGCAAATGCATTCATTTGAAGTGTTCTCAATAATGTTTGTAACAAATGTTATATCACTTTTTTTTGTATGTTGTGCTATTTTTGTATTGTAGTTATTTTTTTTATTATTCTTGGTAAAACTTATTTCATATTATTTTGGGAAAAATTATTATTGTCTAAAATTATACATGATAGTAAACTTATTGTCTACCAAGGATAGAAATTTATTTGAAGTAATGAGGGTTCATTTTTTGGATTACAACAACCTCTCCTCACATTATGTATGCTTAGAAATCGTGGATTTTTGAAAAACAAATAGAGTTTGTGCATGTTAAAGGGCATGTTGTGTATGCTATTATTCAACCTTGTATGTGCTATTTTCTATTAAAAGTTCATTTTTAAATTTTTTGATTTTTTTATCCTTTTTAATTCTCATTTCATAACAATTCATAGGAATGTGTAATTCTTAAGCTCTCTTACATTAGTCATTATGTGTCATAGACAATACATTTCTTTAGAAAAATAAAAAGATAATGTTTTAAAAGTCAATGGATACTAAAAGATTAGATACATAGATTACATAAATTTTATTTAATTTTATTTAGTTTTATATTTGACTTGTTTAGCTATTTCAATTGCATTTATATTTATATTGAAGTCATAATCTTATAAACATTCTTTATTTCTTTTTTTTCAAGAAAATATAAGAATTATATTTAGATCACACCTAAAATATATTTAAGGCATATAATAAAACTTAGATAAATTCATTAAAAATTAAAAAAATAATAATTAAGAATGCTTATAAAGTCATCATTCAAGTATATTTATGAATAAAGAAGTGTTTTTTAAATTGAAAAAAATTCTATTCTAAAAACTATTGGTAAGATTTCAATTTATGAAGGGGAGAGAATTTCAAATTTAAATTTAGGTTAGAAGTTTGAGTATAACAGAAATTTTAAAAAGAGGGGAGAAATTTTGGAGGATAAGTTGAATGTGTTGTATTTCATTAATATATAAAAAAATATTAGTACATTTTATATGATATATTTTGTTAAATTTTTGGAATTTATATAAATGATAAATAGTGATTACGAAAGAATTGGAAGTTTACATATATATTTTTAATAATGAATTTGTTATTATGTATTCTTATATAGAATGAAACAAGCTTAGATCTACTTCTTCATAAATTAAATATTTTTATGTTTTTTCTCATTAATTTTTTTATTATTGTTATATATTTTTTTTGAAATTGATATGATTCAATTTAGTGGTATGTGAAAATTATAATTTTTATAATTTGAATTTGAATTTTTAATTAATTGTTATGATCTAATTTACTATACATTTGTATAATATATTTTCAACACATAAAGATACCTTTAAACTCTTGTAAGAAATATGTTGATATTACATTGTTCATATTTTTCTCAAGTGACAACCACCTCAAATTAAGATATGTTTCAGTCATCATTAAACTTCATATTGATGTGTACGTTCCTTATTACCTCCATTCGAATGATGAAGCCAAAAGGGTAGCCATTACTTCCATTTCAACAAGAGAGATCAAGTATGGTTCCAAATTCATCATTTGCTTCTCTTTCAAGGAAATTCCACCTCAACCTTCACTCTCAAACCTACATCCCTCCACCATGCAAGCATATTTGAAGAGCAATATAATGTTGTTTTTGCATCCACAATCATCACCAAAGTAAGTGTTGGTTTTTTTTTGTGGTTTTGATGATTCCACCCAACATGGTGATAGTGTCATCTAGGTATTACTTGCTCGTTGTTGTGAAGGGAGGTATCTGCTACATAGGTGAACGAATTTACAAATCAAAATTCATATTTGTAGTTAGAACATGTATAGATTATTTTTATATATAACTAATTATGTAATATTCAAATGTTTAAATTTTATGTTTAATTTCCTATTAGCATATCCCTTGAATCTCTTATAGATGCAAGCGCTACTTATTCCTATATGAAAAGTTATACCATTCATTTTAAATAAAGAGCACACCTTCAACATAAACAACTAATTATAAAAAATATAAATAATGAAACTCAAATAGAATAAAGTTACAGTAGAATTTTATGTTGATGTTCCCCTTTAATTGTATTTTATTGATAGCTAGCTTTAATGACATTTTTTTACCGCCCCCTCCCCCCAAAATTAAGAAAAAAAACAAAAAAAAAAAAAACATATGTTTATCATTGATAGAAATATTTAAAAACTTAAATAATTGATTTTTAATCAACCATATTCAAAAGAACAAGTCAGTAAAGAAGCTCGTTTAACATGTAAAACAAAAGGTTTTCATATAATCCCACGTTTTGAGACTCCGAGTGGAACTCATTATCCTTGCACAGCTCTACTCATCTCATTATAATATTTCTGACAAGGAAATTTACAATATTAAATTAGCTAGTGGATAATATTTCCCCATGGGATAAAGACTCGATCATAATGATTTTCAACTACAGTCAAGCGAAAGATTAAGTCTTTTTGGATCAATCAGATCTCAGATTGGGTCTTTACGGATCAATCAAATCTCAGATTAAGGCACAGCTGGGCTCTGGTCCAATGCAACGTCACCAATTATGAAATTGGATTGCTGTACTGAACAAACGAAATCTAGACGCCTAACTGTGCTCCATTTAGTTTTTCTAGTGGATTTATCTTACTTTCCTATAAAGACCCCACAACAGACCCAGACTGAATTGCAGAGCACAACATATGTGCAATGGAGATGGAGATAAACATGCAATTGTTGGGCTACTTTGCATTGGCCATGCTATCGTTTTACGTAATTTACAAGAGATTTCGGCGGTCACTGAATTTACCGCCGGGTCCATACGCATGGCCTGTAATCGGACACCTGCATCTTCTGGGAAGTATGCCGCACAGATCGCTGGATCGACTCTCCAAGGCGTATGGCCCGCTCATGTCAATCCAGCTCGGCTCTGTCCCCTTCATTGTCGCATCCTCTCCTGAAATGGCCCGAGAAATTCTCAACACCAACGACCTTACTTTTGCTTCGCGCCCCAAGATCGCGGCGGGAAAATACACAGTGTACAACTACTCCAACATAACATGGTCGCCCTACGGAGAGCATTGGCGGCTGGCCAGAAAGATCTGCCTCATGGAGCTCTTCAGCGCCAGGCGCCTCGAGTCTTTTGAGTATATCCGAGTGGAGGAGGTGGCGCGCATGATGGCCTCCGTTTTCAAAAGCTCCGCCGCCGCTCAGCCTGTCCATCTGAGGGAGGAGACTTCGTCCGTGAGCAACAACAATATTTCGAGGATGGTTTTGGGGCGGCGCTACTTGGACGAGAATGGCGGTAACAAGATGAAGCCCCATGAATTTATGGAGATGCTGTCGGAACTTTTCGTGCTGAATGGCGTCTTCAACATTGGAGACTATATTCCTGCCTTAAGCTGCCTTGATCTGCAGGGCTATATCAGACGGATGAAGAAGCTCAGCCGACGGTTTGATGCCTTTCTGGAGGAGGTGGTGGAAGAGCATGACCAGCGGCGGAAGCGTGTGGTGAATTTCGCGCCCACTGATATGGTTGATGTCTTATTGCAACAAAGCGATGATCCTGCCAACAACCTTACCAGGGAAAAAATCAAGGCCTTCACTGAGGTAAATGATTAAATTGGGCTCTTCTCTTTTTATTACTGGAAATTTGAAAAAGTAAACTGCCCAATCAAAGATATGTTATTGGGCTTGCAGGATATGATAGCTGCCGGGACAGAGACCTCTGCTACGCTTGTGGAATGGGCGTTGGCAGAGCTTCTCAAAAACCCCCACAACCTGGCAAAGGCTAACGAAGAAATGGACAGAGTAGTGGGGAAAGAACGATGGGTGCAAGAGAAAGACATTGGTAAGATGGAATTCGTGCAAGGGATAGTGAAAGAAACTATGAGGCTGCACCCGGTTGCCCCCTTGCTGGTTCCTCATCTTTCCACTCAACATTGCAAGATTGGAGGGTACGACATCCCCGCCAATACCAGAGCATTTGTGAACGTGTGGACGATCGGCAGGGATGAAAGAGTGTGGGAAAAGGCCGAGGAATTCAGGCCAGAGAGGTTTGAGGGCAGCAGCTTGGATGTGAAGGGCAGAGATTATGAGCTGCTGCCATTCGGGTCGGGCAGAAGGATGTGTCCAGGGGCCAGTCTGGGTCTGAAAGTGGTTCAGCTGGGCCTCGCTAATCTTCTCCATGGCTTCACTTGGCGCCTTCCCGCTAATATTCAGAGCCCCCAGGACTTGGATATGAGGGAGAGCTTTGGCCTAACCACGCCCAAAGCAGAGCCTCTTGTCGCCATAGCAGAGCCTCGCCTGCCTGCTAATCTCTATTGTTTCCCTTAGCCCACGTTTCCATAAATCATATATCTTAGTATTCTCGCTTTGTGTTTGTCTGTTTGTCTGTGATAAATAACAGTAGATGCAAAATATATATAGTATCCTTCTCGTCTTTTCATGTCTGATAAATAGTGCAGTTTTAGTGCTACCCATTGTTTCAAAGTCTATCATCCTTTTCTTTTTAACATGGGAAACTATTTCCATCACAATTGATAAGCTAAATATTAATGTTGGAATGTCCCACCTTCTATCTCACTGATAAATAAAATAATATGCTTTTGTGTAGTTTTCGTACAGTTGAAAAATTGTCATCTTTTTCTTTTGTGGGCCTCACAAATCTAGTTCTACAAATGTGAGAATATGGCCCATTATTATTTTTAATATAAAAGAAAATATGGATTTGTAGTAAAAAATTAATTGATTGTAAAGTAGGTGTGTTTCCTTTTCAAAAAATTATGGTACACTAATTTTAAAGAATCAAGAAAATTTAGGTGGGCTTAAATTAAACAATTAATATCTTTTTATGATATTATATATATTATAAGTATAAAAATAATGTTATGAACACTACTTAAAGTGAGAGGAATACCTTTGAAATGATTGATTAGGAAATTAAAATCAAATTTTATAATTACCACAAAGACATTTCATTATTTGACACAAATAACTTGCTCTTTGGAATCAATGGTTGAAAGTACATGAGAAGCAGTACAAGATTATTCACAATACCTTGTTATCATTTTCTCTCATCGCCTTTTTTATAGTATTCATCTTTTAGTGTTTGTTCTTTTAACTCTTCCTACCATTTTTCTTTGTTTTTGTCTTCCTCTAAGTTCCTTCATACATGCATCCCCTTACATTCCACATCAACTAATTAATGGTTGTGCTAGAAGATATGATTTCCATACATTTCAATAAATTATTCAAGATGATTAACTAATCCTAAAATTCCTTATTGATTCTTCTTTTATGTGCAATTTTGTTTCTCATTAGGTTTTCCTCCCAATGCTTTGTAGTAAAAGTTTTAGAGAACCTTCTCAATCATGGAATATAGAGATCTATAGCCCAAGTATTGAAATGAGTTAACAATTTAGAAAAATATATTCATAAAAGCATAACATCTTTTGATAATAAAAATTAATAATAATGAACAACATCATTAAATAATTGACTTCACATTGAAATACCTTCCAACAATGATGTCTTAATTATTGTCATAATATGTATTACATTCATTTTGGAATTCTAAGGAGTGTACCTTAGTTTGGGTAGAAAACCTCTATTATAGTAAAACTATTATAAAATGATGGATCTTTCTCCTTGATTGATAAGTCTTCTTTTTTGCAAGTCACTTTCATAGTTTTGAAAGGAAAATTAGTTAGGAAGAGTTTGGTTCTAGTAATTATTTAGGCCCCAAATCATGTTATTCTTTATTCAAATCATTTTACTTCAAACATAAATGTGAGGGTTTATTATAGAAGCTTGAATGAGGGACTAACCTTCAAAATTGTTGATTAAACTATAAAAAGAATATGATGATAGCTATTTGACACAATTGAAGCAAGATGTTGGATGTCAGTTCCAAGATATTCTAGTCGATTAATAGAAAAACATGATTTTGCTTCTATAGTTGTGACATCCACTGGCATTAAGGGGCTTTGAATACTGTTGTTTGTATCTCCACTAGATAGTTGAACTATTTGTATGCTTAGACATTTCCTGGGAGGAGTGAATTAGAAGAAAGTATAAGTACACTGAATAAAACAAAAAAATTAAAATCAAATTGATAATTTTTTTTTTTAAAATTAAAAAATCAAAGATAGAGAAACAACACCTAAGAAGCACATCAAAATATAGAAAATATAAATTCTACTTATGAAACTATTTTAAATTCTGCTAAAAATGTAATTACCAAGCAAATTATATTATGTTAACTTTAATATGATTTTAAGTAATGGACAAATAAATTTAAACTAAAACAAAAAATAAGCATATTCAAAAAACATGGTAAACAATTTAAACCATAAATCATCAAATTTTATCTATACTAAATTTAATATGACATAAAGTAATAAATAAATAGAATAAAAAGTCAAAACATGAATATCTATTCAATAAATAAAAAAACAATTCAAATACAAATTTACAATTAATTTAAAAACAATAAAAATTGTAATATAGAAAAATGTCACATTGAAGATCTGGCTTAAAAAGAAAAGTCACTATTTGCTCAAATAGTGGGAAATAGGAAACAAAAATGTTCAAAGATAACTAAAGATGTAAACAAACTAAGAAAAGAACAAAAATTTAGTGCTCATGTTGATTACCTTTACTAGAAGATGATGTTGTTGTAAACCCTTTCAAGTCATACAAAGATGCATTTATGGAATTTATAGCTTTTGGGTGGTGATATAGGATGACTGTAGCTGGGAATAACAAGAGGAGGGAATGAATGAAAACATCTCAATAAAATGAATACAACTGAGAATTAAAATGGGGGATAAGACTTTTATTAGTGATTGAATCTTCCTCATGAATTGTCGCGCTTCATAAAATTTTTAATCCTCTCTAAGATTTAGGGTGAGGAGGAAAATAATACTCTTTTTCTTTTTTTTATGGGATTGGGAACACGCATTGGCTTTCACACATACCATTTTAAAAATAGTGACTGATGCTTCCAGAAGTGCAATAATGTCTGTTCAATAAATGTGGGTTGAAATTTGCACAATTTACTTGAATTGAAGCAATAGAAATTAGGTAACGTCCCTCTAGTGAACTCAACCAACATATAGTCGACATTTCAGATTTTTGTGCTGGACTTGGGGCCAATTTCTTGTTGGCCTCTTCTTGTCCTTATCTTTGTTGCTGGTTTTTTTGCTGGTCTTTTGTAGCCGTTGTGTTTTGTTTCTTTCCTGAATATCTTTCGTATGTAACTGGGTTTCGGGTCCCTTAAAACCTGTTTTTAATTAATCAAAAACATTCTCCTATGAGTGGTATTCTAAAAAATCAAACATAGTTCATTTAGGATGACAAGGAAGAAAGAAGAAGCTTCGTTACAAGAAGTATGTCTCTAAGTGGAACAGGTACATGGTTGTAAACTAAAACTCTTCCATACTTGTTACAATTTTACATGTCTCACAAACTTTATTTCCCCATATTTACATTCTAATATGTTCAACTTGCAAAAAAAACTCATATACGAGTGAACTCACAATAATGGTTCCCACTTTTTTGCCACTTTTGACACTGAGATGAACATTTTTAAAATAATCTTTAACTTCCGACAACTATAACTTTTAAACTATTAAGAATTTGAAGATGATGTAAATTAGTGATTTGTAGCATTTTGTCTGTAGATTCTTTATATATATTTTTATCAATTTTTTTTTAAGACTTTAAAAAAAAAAAAATTTCGTCTCCCTCGAAAAGTAGTTTTTAACAACAAACTACATTTTTTAAGAGTGATGTGCCTCCCGAAATGCATAACTTTTTTTCTATAAATGATAAAAACTCAATTCTTTAAAATTTTTTTGTTTGTAACATCAATATCTAGGGCTTGTGGTTGGTTTGATAGTGATATGTTGAATATTTTTCATTTTATTAAGTTTTTAATTCTGAATAATTATATTTTAGACATAGGTGTACGTTTGAACACGTAACTTGTTCTATATATATCGAAATTCATTTTTTTTTGTTAGAAAGAAGACATCAATACCTAGGGCATAGATATTTTTTAGATTTTTTTTGAATTAGTTTCCTATTTTTCCTAATGCGTTGAACAAAGAAGTTCATGTTCGGTGAAAAGCCAATATTTCGTAAAATTAAAAAAACAAGATCATAATAAATTCACAATGTAATAAAATTATACTTGTTAGAAAGTTTGCTTCGAGCACTACCATCTTATATTTTTGGGCTATTAAGATTCTTTCATTTGAGCCTTGAACCAGAGGTTTGAAGGACAAAATTTCTTAGAATTCTAAAGGATTTTGGTAGAGATGTCAAAAAAGGGTAGTTCGTATGAAAAGGGTTCGAACGAAGGGGGTTCGCTCGAACCATAAGGGAGTAAGTTTGAACCCCCTGGGTAGAATAATGACACAAACATTCACATAACAACCTAGTTCGAACTAACCCGACCTTTTGTAATGACCAACATTCATACGAACCCCAGTCGACCCAAATTTTTTTTTTTAACAATTAACTATGTCATATAAATATAGATAATTTTTTTCATTTTTTTACACACAAATGATCAAAATAATTCGCATTTTTGAATGAATCAAGACATTTGAAAGTTATTTTAAGGGTAATAATTTGAAGATATTTAAATTTTATTTTAAAAGCATGGGGAACAAGAAGAGAAGGCAAAATAAGACTTCAAGGAATTATTCACCCAAAACGGAACAGAGATATCGAGAACAAAGAAGGCAAAGATATTATGATGAAAGTATGTATTTTTATTTAATTTCTATTTACTTTTATATGTATTATGTACCAAACATTGTGTTTATTTGATAGTATTAGTTAAATATTTTTAATGTAATAATTTTATGAAAATTATTTTAAATAATATTAATTTATACAATAATTCTATCTTAATTAATTCTAAATGATGCTATTTTTATTAAATAAATTGGAAATGGTAGGATTAAAAATAATCTTGTTTTAATTAAAAATAATTTTGTTTTAATTTGAAATAATGTGTGTATTTGCATTTCAAATTCCATTAACTTGCTTGTTGTGTAATTGACATTGTCTCTCCCCCCTTAAGTCCATTTATAATAGATAGTTTTAATTTAAAATTTAGATCTTGAGGACCCCTCTCTTTCCCATTTATAATTTATAATTTATAATTTAATTAGATAGTCCATAAATATATAATTTAATTTAGATTTTGAAACCAAGTGTCTTTTTAGTTTAGGAAACACTTCAATTGGTGCTCTAAAATTAACAAACTTGTCTTTTGTGTCTTGAGCAATAGGCTCTTTTTGTTTTATCCTTAGAAAGGGGTCTGCCTCTCGAGTAGCCCTTAAGGCTTGGTGAGAGGGATTGCCCCAAAGTGGTAGCAAGCTAAAGCCAAGCTCTTCCAGACCACTATAAATAAAAGTGATTGTAACGAAAGTTGCAAGCAACGGGTGTTGGAATGACATAGCGATGTTAACTCGCCAGATCTATGCCCACCTGAATGGATGTCGTGTACTAGTTCCTTTTTTGTGTTAGAAGCCCAAAACCTTCTATTTGTTGGGATAGAAGGTCGGACCTCTAGAGCGGCTCCCAAATATATGGTTCTTAGTAGAGATACAAACTTCTCCACAAGAATTTTTCATGGGGACTGGTGCTTGGCTGGCCCCCAAGTGAGATTCAACAACTATTGTCCCGACCAACCCTACGATTTTCGCTTGCATGATCAAAACAATCAAACACTTACAGACAAACAAACATTGTCTCTACTTTATTTTCAAGTGTATGCAAAAATATTTCACATTATACTTGAGTCCCCTTAAGAACTATATTATGTGATACTAGGACCTATTATGTGATATTAGGACTTATTATATGCAATAATACCTGTCTTAAATATGACATAATAGAACCTATTATGACATAATAGGTCTTATTATGACTTAATATGACCACGTATGCAAAAACATTTCACATTATATTCTTGAGTCCGCTTAAGACCTGTATTATGTGATAGTAGGGCCTATTATGTATGTGATATTAATGACCTATCATCGCATAATTTAGGTCCTAATATCACATGTAATAGGTCCTAATATCTGCATAATATAGGTCTTAAGGGGACTCAAGTATAATGTGATTTATTTTTGCATGTGTGGTTATATGAAGTCATATTAAGACCTATTATGTCATAATAGGTTCTATTATGTCATATTTAAGACCTATAATCGCATAATAGGTCATAATATCACATAATATAGGTCTTAAAGGGAGTGAAATATAATGTGAAATGTTTTTGCATACATGGTCATATTAAGTCATATTAAGACCTATTATGTCATAATAAGAACTATATTATGTGATATATTAGGATCTACTATGTGATATTAGGACCTATTATGTGATAATAGGTCTTAAAAATGACATAATAGGTCTTATCCACATATACAAAAAAAAATCACATTATACTTGACTCCCCTTAAGCCCTATATTATGCAGATATTAGGACCTATTACATGTGATATTAGGACCTATTATGTGATAATAGGTCTTAAATATGACATAATAGTCCACCTATTATGATATAATATATAGGTTTTATTATGACTTGGAAATTTGGTTTCAAATTATACTTGGAATTTCATTGCATTAAAATATTCTCCGCCATCTTAAATTATGTGCAGAATGGGCTCAAGAAGAAGGAAGTTCTCAAGTGGGAGTTGAGGTAAATGAACCTATTGAAGAACACAATATAGTTGAAGAACATAGGGAGGAGCCTGCTCAAGTTGAACCAATGGATTTCAAAGGAGAGGGGTCAGTCTCCTTGCCTCTTATCGATATGGATGAGAATATTGTGGATCTAGCTAAACAGGTGAAGAGAAATATTTCTTATAAAAATTTAGATCATTTACTTGAAATGGACGTGAATGAGTTGAAACATCTCAGTGAAGAACCTAGACATACTAAAAGGAGGTCAATGAATAAAAGTGCAAAAGAAATAATGTCTCATTTCAATAATCTTGATACTACACTAGAAAAAGCTCAATTGTTATCAATTGTACTTACTCATTCAACTGAAATTATTGGGTATAGATACAACAAGTCAAAAGAGGAAAAATTCTCAGCTACAAAAATCTATTGCTGAAAATGTTAAGAAAGGTTTGGTGAACATTGGTAAAAAATATCGAACAATAGATAAGACCATTTCAAGAACAGTGATATTGACATCTTTAGTAAATGAAAGATTGCCTCAAAAAAGACAAATCTCTTCACTGTAATCTAAGTTTGGTTTTAGTAGAAGGACAATATCAAAATTTTTTCAAAGGAGGAGTTTGGATGATACTACCTCAGAAGGGAATCGGGCAATTATGTGTAGAGCTCCT
This sequence comes from Cryptomeria japonica, assembly GCF_030272615.1. Lineage (NCBI taxonomy): Eukaryota > Viridiplantae > Streptophyta > Pinopsida > Cupressales > Cupressaceae > Cryptomeria > Cryptomeria japonica. The sequence goes on from NC_081406.1 coordinate 534,547,970, forward strand.
CATTCTGATAGAATTGAATATGTTGTTAGGATCTTGGTGACAAGTTTTTGGAATGATAATACTCGTCTTTCATCAAATAGTAGAGATGTTATCAAGCAAAGGATTGGCCTTGATCGTTATGATCTCCATGTAAAACATTGGTTAGACACAATAAAACATGAATTGTATGTGTTGTTTACTAAAACAAACCCTCATATAAAGATTGGATAAACCATTCTTGAAAGGTTAAAGCCATATTATGTGAAGGTAAAAAAAATCTTCGAAACATGTTGTTGTCGTTATCACATCGAATTTGATATGTACTATTGAAGGTGTTTCAAAATATTACAGAAGATAGTGATATTTATGAAAAATCTCCTCCTAAATGAACAAGTCAATTCATAACATCCATCTTATGTGATAAATCAGATGATAATGCAACCAGTCAAATAAATTCCATAAAAGGAATTTGTGGAACATGTGGGGAGTTGGCTAAATTGCATTTGAGAGATGAAGATACTAACATGATGAAGATGGTAAATTGCAAGAGTTACAAGTACAAAAAAATTGAAACAAAATTTGTAAAAGAATCTACAAGGTTAGAATATGTAGAAGAGGAGATACCTATTGGAACATTTATGAAAAAATTTCATAAGTTGATAAAACCATACATATGCCATGGTTTTTTTGCCAAGTGGCAAGCACAACAATTTCAAACATTAAGAGACACTTTCCCGTGTGGAACTATTCTATCAGTAGTGGACTTCACAGAAAATTACTCTTTTGCACATCAAAAAGAGATTCAATTAGAGTATTAATTTTTAAAGCAAATCACTATTATGGTGCATGTGTGTTATTGACATGCACAAAGGGATTTGGATGATGTTGATAGTACATTTGAAAATCATGTCATTAAGGAAGAGTACCACTTCTATATTAGTGATGATAAGGAGCATGCGACAATTTTTGTATGTCACAACCCTCCTTTATCACTTTTGATTTGATACAATTTCTATTATATCTTTTTAGGTTGAGCTATTGAATATGGTTGAATAAATATTATAAAAGGTTAGATAATGGACCCACATACACACTTGGAGAATATAATTTAAAAGGCATTATTTAATTTTTTTTTCCCCCAATTATGGCACATGTTGTAGTAGAAATTAGAAGCTTCTAGAGGAATCTTCATTCTTTAATTCCCTTGCATGTAACTCCCCCCCCACTAGGATATCAATCAATTTTGCATGGGTCCAATATTGGAAATAGAATCTCATTCTTAATTAATTTCTCTAGATAGTGGAATTAAGGGATTTTTCCTATATATTGTATGCAAGTATTCAAAAGAGGGAGTTGGTTATTCTTTGAAGAAAGTTTTCTCAAATAGTTTGTTTTTAGTAGTCATATTTTCATTTGGAAGAATAGTTAAGGTTCTTTTGAAGAATTTTGTTCCAAGATTGCAAGGAAGGATCAAGGAAGGCTAGGCTTGAAGATTTGGAGAGGATTCAACATCAAAAGGCTTCTCCAGGTTCCCTCTTTGCATTTGTTAATTCCTTATGTAAATTCTTTTTATTTTCAAAGAAAACATCTCCTCCTAGATTCTTTAGTTGAATATAGCTTTCTGAAAGAAATCATTTCTTAAATTGTTAGATAGAAAGGAAATCTATTTTTCATTAAAGAAATGCATTGATAAAAATTTCTTTCTTTTTAAAAATACAAATGCAGATTTCTCTTTCATTTGTTAATCTATTATTTAATCCATTTAAAAGGAAGAAATCAGATTCTGCTTTTTCTGCTTTTTTTAAAATCTAGAGAAGATCTTGAATAAAAAAAAAGAGGAAAATAAATCATGTTTTTTTTCAACGTCTCTATTCTTTTTGAAAAACTTAAATTCTTTTATCTTTGTAAACAATCCTTTTCTTTCTATGCTTATAATCATTGTATTAAGAAATCTTGCTATGTGATATAATACTTCAAGTCTCAGATTATTTGTATAAAGTCCCTGTGGAAACATTATCTTGTTATTTATTTATTTTTAGAAATCTCTCTCTGTGAATATCAATTTCCTGGAAATCTCATCAAAATTTTTATCATCTCAACCTAAGACAAATTTGTTGAATATGATCTCTATGAAATCAAAGTTTATACATGTACCTATCTCTGAGGAGATTTAACTCTCTGTTGTATTGTTGCCTCGAATTCAAGCACATTGTATTCCTTGGGCTCTTGTGAGATCATCTGAAATAAATTTCCTCTATTATCTTCCATGCCTGTGAATGAATTCTTATTCTTATTTTTATGATAGTATTTTTTATATAAATATACCCCTCTTATATCATTAAATAGACTGGAGTAAAAACCATTATTAATATATATATATATATATATATATATATATATATATATATATATATATATATTATTAATTTATACAAAAAATGGTAATAAATAAAAAAACAAGTATTTAGCAAAGTCTTTTTTCAAAAGTAATTTCAGGCAATGTGTAGGGGGAGGCGGCGTAAATGTAACCGTTGGGGAAGTGGTACCCTCCAATTCCCCTGTGGTCACTGTTACGATAGTAGCCGCAGGGGGGGTGGAGGGGCCCACGATGTCCCCTCATCCTTGCGGGCCTGCACCTGCAGGTCCGCAGGGGTGATGGGACCCGTGGCCCCCACCCCCCCATTAACTCTTAAAAACAAGTTCATTTTTTTTTAAAGATTTTTTTTATATATATGTATATAATTTGCAATTTAGGAATTGCTATTATTTTCTTAGTATAAATTTTTAGTTAGTAAACTAAACTTAGAAAAAAAATAAAAATTTTATAAATAATTGGGATCATTGTGTCGTAAATACGTAATTATAAATTAAAGTATATAATCGGAATCTCTCAATCTATTTGAGATTATTGGGTTACTTAGTTGGCATTTTAGCAATTAATTCATATTAATATGATTCGAACCAAATGTCTAAGCTAATTGCTATTTTTGGGACCAGTGACTCTATAAGTGATTATTCTCATGGTAGAAATCAACACATTGCTTAACCTTGCATGTAACTTACACTATCCTTGCTTCATGCAAATTACTTATACATTAATTGCATTAATTAATGACAAAGTTACATTTTCTTCATCTTCATGCAAGTTACACGATTAATTATTAATATGTGAGTTTCATAATTGTCATTATTATGTAAGTTATATTTCAAGTTTTGAATATTGAATAATTTAGTTATGGTTCTTATTCCACGTGGTTCATCAAGTAGTTATTTCAATTAATTAAGCTTTGCAATGTCTAATTATGCATGTTCAATTAATAATTATTTCCAAGCATGATGTTTTCATAGCTTCTTAGTTAAGAAAACTAAATAAAGGAAGTCGGAAAATCAAAACCTAGCAGCGTTCGGTATTTACGGTGCCTCTGGGTCACGCTTACGGGTAATGCTGTCGTGTTGAAATACTGCACTTAACACCTAATAAAGTTGCATCAACGACGTCTATGGCATCGTCCCTATAAATCTTCGGGGAGTAATAAGGGGCACTTGGAAGTTAAAATCCAAGGGGCGGGTAATCCCCCTTGGATCGATAATCTAATAAGATAATCCTTAAATGATTTTACATCAACTGAGTTAAACCATAGTAAACCCCCTTTAGGGTTGATTGAGTGAAATGCTTTTATGAAATTGAATTAATCTTGAAGAGATGTTGGTGATTGACAATTGGGTGAAGGGTGACACTTATGATAGGTATTAGGATCTAGTTGTTTTAGGCCACAAGCAATAGGCCACCTTGAGCCTTTGCTTAAAGTTCTACCACCGTGGGTAGCAACCGCAAAGAAATTATTTGGGACATTGACCCTAGAAAGGGTTGCGTACCCACTAATCAGTTTACATCAAACCATAGAGGAGAAAATAGAACTACATACTTTACGCCTTGATCCCGTGCCGAAACGGGTATGTAGGCAGTCTGGGGATGAAGTTGCCCCTAGTACTCAAGCGTTCATGGATGGGGTCTAGGTTTTGGTAAGAAGAAGGATTGAGAAGAATCCTAATTTGAAAGATAAGTATAATAAAAAGGAAAAAGTAATTCAATGCATACTCGGAAGGAATCCCGTATGGATTCGCTTGACTTCCCGAGGCTTTAAGCCAAATTCTGAGGCAAAATTCAAGCTTGTATTATGTTATTTTGATTTCTCCTAAGGACGGCGACCTCGGTGCACTCCTATTAGAAGAGTGTAGTAGTTAGTGAGTGACTCAGGACCCGAATGGTCCTGATGAGTCTAAGTCTCTGGCCAGAGCACCTCCTATCCCAATTGGATAGATGCCTACCCCGTATGGGTAGATGCCTACCCCGTATTGGATAGATGAAACCTTCTGCTCCGTATGGACAGATGCCTAACTCGTATGGTTAGATGCTCATTCCGGATGGATGAATGCCTAATCCTAATGGATGGATGCCCAGAGTATGCGATTGAATCAAATACAAATGATTAACTTAAACAAAAAAAAAAAGTGGTCAAATTTTGTTGGGTTAAGTAAGGTGGGTTATTACATGTGGTATCCAAGCAAAGGTTCAAATCTAGGCCTTGTGCTCACTTCAATTTACACAAATAAGAGAATGTTTTGCAATGGTAGAGATTAAATTATAAAATCTTAAATCAAGAACTAACTACATAATTTAATTTTCACATAAAACCCTAGAATGGCTAGAGGAAGAGGGAGAGGAAGAGGAAGAGGAAGGGGTAATGGAAGATGTACTACCACTAGGAGACAAAGGGAAGCTAACCATGAAGAAAATCATGAAGAAAACCATGAAGAAAACCATGAGGAAGACCATGAAGGGGATCAACATAACCCAGGGAATAACGAAGATGGGGTCAAGGCTATAATCAACCTGCTAACCGAACAAAGGGATAAAATCAACTTCTTGGAACAATCAATGCAGGACCTTAGGGCAAGGCAGAATGACATTGAAAATCGAAGTGGAACTGAAAATGGGAACCCTGGTAGCAATCAGGGGATTATGATGGGCAATAGAAAAGAAAATAACATATTGGAACTCTCCAAGGATTTGAAAAAAATCACCCCTCCTAAGTTCGATGGGAGGCAAATTGGTGAAGGAGATGAAAATTGGTTAAATGAAATGGAAAAGTATTTTGACCTAAGAGATTTTAGCGAAACAACCAAGGCCTTATGGGGTTCCTATCAACTCACAGGGGAGGCAGCTAGTTGGTGGACCAACACCAAGGAGCAAAATGGGTATAGCAGGGATACGATCACATTGGATCAATTTGTTCACCACTTCCGAGAAAGGTGGCTCCCTCAATTGTTCTTTGATGAGAAGGTGAAAAAATTCCATAATCTATGTCAAGGGCCCCTATCAGTCCAACAATATTGGGATAAGTTCGCCAAATTGCTTAAGTATGTACCTATGTACCAGAAAGATGAAGAAGGCCAAGCGAGGAAGTTCATTTTGGGACTAAATACCAACATAGGGGTAGAGGTTGACATGCATGGACCCAAAAACATGAACAAATTACTTGAAAAGTTCCTGAGGCAAGCGAGGAAGATTCAAACCCTAGCAGGGCAGAACTATAATGGGAACCACTCTTTTAAAAGGAAGCAGGAATTCAAGGGGAACACTAACCTCAACAAAAGTCAAAGGAATAATTCTTCCGAAAGAAGGCCACCCCCTAATCAATATCAGAGGAATGGAAATAATAATAATAACAGGGGCACTAATAACAGAGGCAACTATAATAGGAATGACTAGCAGAACAAGATAACTTATCCACCTAGGGCCAATGAAACAAGGAATGATCCCCCTAGGAATCAGGGCATGAGGGGTCCTCTAGGTGGATGTTTTATGTGTGGGGGAAACCATTTTGCTAGAGAATTTCCCAGGATGCAAGGACAGATTAGGGCCAATCAACGACAAAAAGGGCCTCAACAAAGGATTCATACAGCAGGTTAGGAACCGAAGAGCAAGATTCCAGAATGTTCTCATGGAAATTACAGGTACACTATTTGAACAACCAATTTCAATTCTAATTGACACTGGGTCATCTGAATGTTTCATCTCACCTGAATTAGTAAGCAAATATGCATTAAAAGTTAATCAAATGGAGTCATCATGGATGGTTCAATATGGGGATAAGGCAACTAGGGAAGTAACTAAGTGTTTTCTGAGGGCAAGGGTACAATTTCCTGAGTTTGAAACAAGGGTAGATCTCTATGTGGCACCCCTAGGATTATATGATGTAATTATTGGAATGAGTTGGTTAACAGATCATCAAGCTAATGTTGATTGCTATAACAAAGTTGTTGAATGCTTGGATGATGGGGGGGAAAGGGTCAAAATCCAAGGAAAGTTTAACCCCATTAATAGAGAAACCATATCAGCCATGCAATTAAAGAAGGAAAGAAGAAGAGGAGGCCTAATCTATATGGTTGAAATTGATGAAGGAAAAGAGGAAAATACCCCAACCTTTGAAAATACCCCTTTCTTAAGAGAATTCAAGGATGTATTTCCAGAAGAATTACCTGGCTTACCCCCCTAAAAGGAAGTTTGACTTTTCTATCGACTTACTACCGGGAGCTGAACTAGTATCAAGGGCACCTTACCGAATGAACACAACTCAATTACAAGAGATCAAAATGCAATTAGAGGAACTCTTAGCTAAGGGATTAATAAGGCCAAGTGTATCACCATGGGGAGCACTAGTCTTATTTGTTAAGAAGAAGGATAGAACCTTAAGACTATGCATCGACTATAGGATGTTGAACAAGGTCACAATAAATAATAGGTATCCCTTACCTCGAATAGAGGATCTTTTTGACCAAATGAAAGGAGCAGTAGTTTTCTTGAAGATAGACCTTTGATCAGGATATCATCAACTCAGAATTAAGGAAGAGGACATTCTGAAGACAGCTTTCAGGACTAGATACGGGCATTATGAATTCACAGTAGTTCCTTTTGGTGTAACCAATGCCCCTGCTGCATTTATGAACCTAATGAATAGTGTACTCCATGACTACTTGGACAAATTTGTTTTGGTATTTCTGGATGACATATTGATTTACTCTAGGAATAAGGAGGAACATTTAGTACACCTACAAATTGTTTTGCAAAGGTTGAGGGAACATAAGTTATGTGGGAAACTATCAAAATGTTCCTTCTTCGAGGAAAAGATTCACTACCTCGGGCATATAATATCAAAGGAAGGAATAGTAGTTGATCCAGATAAGATAAAGGCAATAATAGAATGGCTGATCCCTAAAAATGTTTCAGAGGTAAGAAGCTTTATGGGGCTAGCAGGGTACTATAGGAGGTTTGTGGAAGGATTATCTAAGATAGCAAACCCCATCACCTCATTATAGAGGAAGGGTAAAAGGTTTGTGTGGACAAAACAAAGTGATAAGGTATTCCAAATTTTGAAGGGGAAACTAACTTCAACACCCATTCTAAAAGTACCAGATCCGAATGGACACTTCACAGTTGTAACTGACGCTTCTATTGAAGTTTTAGGAGGAGTACTTGTCCAAGATGAAGGGGTAGTAGCTTACGAATCTAGGAAGCTGAAGACTCATGAAGTTAATTATGCACCCCACAACTTAGAGTTAGTAGCGATTGTGCATGCCCTACATAAATGGAGACACTTCTTACTAGGGAAGCCCTTTGAGTTAAAGTCAGATAACCAAGGACTAAATTACATCTTTACCCAACCCCACTTAAATGCTAGACAAAGAAGGTGGTTAGATTTTCTAAGTGAATATGATTTTGAAATTGAATATATTAAGGGGAAGGAAAATAGGGTGGTAGATGCTTTAAGTAGGAGGAGACACTTGATGACTATAACAACATTCAAAACTTCTTTCAAAAGGCAAGTAATGGATGAGCAAGGACATGACCCATGGTATGAGCAAGTCAAATTGACTTTAGAATACGTTCCAACTGATCCTAAGGTTGAAGGGTATACATTAGATGAAGATGGGTTGCTCAGATACAATAATAGAATCTATGTTCCCAATTCAGGAGACTTAAGGAAAGTAGTCTTGTCGGAGGCTCATAATGCCCCTTACTCAGGGTACCTGGGGGTTAACAAACTTTATGTAGATCTAAAGAAGCTATACTTTTGGCAAGGGATGAAGAATGACATAGTCAAGTATGTGGCTAAATGTTTGGAGTGTCAAAGGGTAAAGGCAGAGCATAGACATCCAGCTAGATTATTATAGTTACATGATGTGCCTCAACACAAGTGGCAAGTTATTAGCATGGATTTTGTGCAAGGTTTGCCCATGTCACCTTCTAAGCATGATACAATAATGGTGGTAATTGATAAACTCACCAAGGTGGCACACTTTATACCAGGGAATCTGACGGATGATGCACCTACCTTGGCAAGGCTCTTTGTTAAGGAAATATTTTGGTTGCATGGAATGCCAGAGAAAATCATATCAGATAGAGATGCTAGATTCACTTCAAGGTTTTGGGCAACTCTTCAATCAACTCTGGGAACTCAACTAAATTTTAGCACTGCATAGCATCCTGAAACCGATGGTCAAACAGAAAGGACAAATAAGATTTTGGAAGACCTACTTCGCATGTATTGCATGGACCAATAGAAGAAATGGGAAGATTACCTACCTCTGGTAGAGTTTTCTTACAATAATACATATCAAACATCTTTGGGAATGGCACCTTTCGAAGCATTATATAGTAGGCCATGTCGAACACCTTTGAGTTGGGATAGTCTTGAAGATAGAGTAATTGTTGGACCAGATATGTTGAAGGAGATGGAAAGAAAAACTAAGGAAATTAGGCAAAGATTAAAGGAAGCCTCAGATAGGCAAAAAAGTTATGTAGACAAGAACAGGACACCAAGGGAGTTTGAGGTGGGAGAGAAAGTCTTCCTAAGGGTTAGGCCACAGAAGAGTTCCATAAGGTTTGGGAAAAAGACTAAGCTTGCACCTCGTTATGTTGGGCCTGTTGAAATATTGGAAAGGATTAATCCCGTTGTGTACCAGTTGGCCTTACCTCCCTAGTTGAGCCAAATCCATGATGTCTTCCATGTATCTCTTCTTAAAAAGTATGTACCTGATGAGAAACATATTTTGAATTGGGATGCTTTACAGGTCCAGGAAATGGGAGGAATAATGATAGAGCCATTCAAAATCTTGGAGAGGCGCCAATGCCATTTGAGCAAAAGAGAGGTTGATCAATACAAAGTACAATGGAATCAGTATGATGAAAAGAATGCCATGTGGGAAGATACTAGGGAAATGCAACAATTGTTTCCTTTTTTGTTTTAAACTAATCATGAACTATAGACTCTTTTGGATACATTCAATAAGTGCATCGGGATGATGCACAATTTAAGGGGGGGAGGATGTCATGACCCTCCTTTATCACTTTTAATTTGATACAATTTCTATTATATCTTTTTTGGTTGAGCTATTGAATATGGTTGAATAAATATTATAAAAGGTTAGATAATGGACCCACATACACACTTGGAGAATATAATTTAAAAGGCATTATTTAATTTAATTTTTTTCCCAATTATGGCACATGTTGTAGGAGAAATTAGAAGCTTCTAGAGGAATCTTCATTCTTTAATTCCCTTGCATGTAACTCCCCCCCACTAGGATATCAATCAATTTTGCATGGGTCCAATATTGGAAAAAGAATCTCATTCTTAATTAATTTCTCTAGATAGTGGAATTAAGAGATTTTTCCTATATATTGTATGCAAGTATTCAAAAGAGGGAGTTGGTTATTCTTTGAAGAAAGTTTTCTCAAATAGTTTGTTTTTAGTAGTCATATTTTCATTTGGAAGAATAGTTAAGGTTGTTTTGAAGAATTTTGTTCCAAGCTTGCAAGGAAGGATCAAGGAAGGCTAGGCTTGAAGATTTGGAGAGGATTCAACATCAAAAGGCTTCTCCAGGTTCCCTCTTTGCATTTGTTAATTCCTTATGTAAATTCTTTTTATTTTCAAAGGAAATATCTAATCATTTCTTAAATTATTAGATAGAAAGGAAATCTATTTTTCATTAAAGAAATGCATTGATAAAAATTTCTTTAAAAAAAATACAAATGCATATTTCTCTTTCATTTGTTAATCTATTATTTAATCTATTTAAAAGGAAGAAATCAGATTCTACTTTTTCTGTTTTTTTAAAATCTAGAGAAGATCTTGAATAAAAAAAAAAGGAAAATAAATCATATTTTTTTTCAATGTCTTTATTTTTTTTGAAAAACTTAAATTCTTTTATCTCTGTAAACAATCCTTTTCTTTCTATTCTTATAATCATTGTATTAAGAAATCTCGCTATGTGATATAATATTTCAAGTCTCAGATTATTTGTATAAAGTCCTTGTGGAAACATTATCTTGTTATTTATTTATTTTCAGAAATCTCTCTCTGTGAATATCAATTTCCTGGAAATCTCATCAAAAATTTTATCATCTCAACATAAGACAAATTTGTTGAATATGATCTCTGTGAAATCAAAATGTATACATGTGTTGACATTTTTGTTGTTTATGTTGTGATTGTCATTGATGGACACACACTTGTATTGAGATCCCCTTTATATGTATGAGCTCATGCTCAACCAGTATTTGTTCCAACCGGTATGTGGTATACTAGTCTTTAGACTAGTGGTGATTTTGCAGAATGTGTTTCCCGGTCTGAAGCGACATGTCGACTCCAAGCGGTTCGTAGATCTCAAGCAGCACAACGCATTCTTACCAGTCTTCATTTTTGTCAAACCAGCAACCGGTATTTTTGTATGAACCGGTAATACTCTGTGATGAGTTACCAACTGGCATTTTGTGATGAGTTACCAATCCACCGATTGCTTGATGGTGCCGACACATTGACAGTGCTTTTTGTGTCGCGTTACTGAGTATGTCTAGATTCATTGAACCTAGTAAATTGTAATGTAATCCTATTGGACCGACATGAAATCAGATTCCTTTAAAAGGACATCATGTCTAGGATTTTAAGTTGTTGCAAAAAAGGGTTAATGTTGAGCTAGGGTTTAAGGTGGAAGATTGAGAACGATCTTGTCCGAGAAGATCAAGTTGTAACTATGAGAGAGAGAGAGAGAAAAGACTGAAGTAATGCTGGAATGCATTAGCTGTGAGCAATACTGGATCTAACCAAGTATTTTGTGCTATTAGATAGATCAAACACTTGTTGATTACTCACATCTTTGACAAGTCTGTAGCCCTTAACCGGGTAGGCCTCAAAGCCTTTGTAAAATCCTCTAACAAGGTGGTTCACACATGTGAATCTAAAATCCTCTAACAAGGTAGTCTTTAATCGGACTTATCTCCTAACAGAGATTGAGATTCCTAACAGGATCTGTTCTGGTGAAGAACATTGTAAGACCTTAACCAGTCTGACCTTAACTGGTCTGGTTTCTATTCTGCAGATAGTGACTTGTGAGTTCCATCTCACCATGGTTTTTCCCAGTTGGGTTTCCATGTCAAATATCTTGTGTTATGGTTGTATTGCTTTTGTGGGTGAATTCTATATTCACATTTTGGTTTGCATGTGTGGTAACCGGTCTGACTGTTAGACTGCTTTACCGGTTTATCTTTAGATTGTGTAAGTGTTTTAGTGCAGTAATTTTTGGCATACTAATTCACCCCCCCCTCTTAGTATTCATCAATTGGTATTAGAGCCTACCTTTCTATAAGTTTAACCACTTGGAAAGAGATATGGGGGAATACACCTTGAGGGAACTTACTCAATGGCTCACTAAGTCTGAGCAAGCCTATGATGACCTTATGGTCAAATACAAGGCATCTCAAGCCAAAAGGAGAGAACATACTGAGAGGCTGATGGAACTATCTGAAAGTAGTTCTGAAGATGAAGCTAACATGGAAGCCATGATTGCTGACGTAAATAAGTTGAATGATTCAAACCCCAATCTGAGAAAGGAGTTGGAAGGATTGACTATTCGGTTTAGTCAAGAGCTTGAGAACCGGAGGAAAGCTGAAGATCTGGTAAAGGACAGAGATCATGAGATCTCCAAGTTGAAACAAGAGATTAGTGCATTGATTGCTTGCCTTCATGAGAGCAGAATGGAAAAGGAAGACATGCAAGGAGAACTGAACATAACCATCTCAGAAAATGCACGTCTAATGGAGACAAACACTGCTATTTCCAAAGAACTCTTTGAGTCAAAGGAAATACTTGCTAAGTTTGGCAAAAGTACTGTCAAGCTAGAGCAAAAGCTTGAGTCATCTAGACTGGCCAAGAATACCAATGGTCTTGGTTTTTCTGGACATGAGGAAGGAGAATCCTCAGGAACAAATGCTGAAGCATCAAAGAAGAAACCGACACTCAAAGGAAAAGGTAAGCAAAAATTCAAACCTGTTTTCTTTAACTATCTTAAAGAAGGACACACTACCAATGTATGTAGGAGCAAGGCCTACAATAATTTTCCTTATTTTATCAACAATGTACCTAGATCAAATAAGTTCAATGGTCATTGTTATGCATGCAACAAGCTTGGGCATAGAGCATTTGAATGCAAGTCTGTTATGAATAACACTGGAAGATATCCTCAGAGGACCCAAGGAACTGGCCTTGAACCTTTTATGAATCAGAACCACAACTGGTTTAATGTCTTCAATCATCAGTCAAGAAGCGGTGGTCATCAAGCGACAACCGGATGGAGAGAAAGTTGTATGATCTGTCATGGTCATGGTCACTCTATTGCAACATGCAGAAGGAAGAATGGAAACATGTACAATGGACCTTGGAGAGCACCTAGACTTGTTTGCTATCACTGCAACAAACCAGGTCACATTGCAAGATTCTGCAGAAGCAGAAAAAGTATATATGATGATATACTGGTCACTCAAGAAGGAGAAATAGCTGTTGAAAAAGTTCAAAGAGACATGAAGAAAACATGGAAGAAGAAACCAATAATGTCGGAAGAGGAACCGGTTTCTGCACCTAGTGTGGAAATATCAGAATCGGCAAACTAAGCCTTAAAGGCTTAGGGGGAGCAAACGGTGAAATGCTTTCAAACCCCTGGTTGACACCGACAAAAGACCTTAACCGGTATGCGATACCTGTCGCTTGGCAGAAGATCGGAAATGGTAAAAAGTCAAATTAGGGTTTACGCCCTAATAGAGGAGCATTAATGATGGTAGGTGAGAGACATGTATAAATGCATTTTTCAAATCATTTCTCACTATCTGTTTTTGAGCGAAGAAAAGTTTTCAAGTGCAGAGCAAAGAAAAGGCGATTTGAGCTTTGATTTCAAGAAAGTGAATAACCTTGAAAGAGATTCAAATCTAGTGTGCAAGCAGTAGTGGAGAACTCAAAGCAGTGATTTGGCATCCGATGGAGAGTGAAGTGAAGCAGAATTAGGAAGCCCTAAATTCGCGTTTGAAAGGTAATTTTTTTCGTGTTCTTGAAATACTCTTCAATGGCTTCTGCATCACATACAAGTTCGAGTACATCCATAGAGTCGGAAAGTTTTATTCAGAGGAAGTCTAAATATAATGCTTTGTCACAAGTCCCGGCTGGAGTCATAGTCAAAGAAGGAATTTCTAATTATATTGATTGCAAAATAGAAGACCTAGGGTCTTTAGCCATTCACACTCAGTTAGGTCTATTTTGTGGAAAGGACAAAAAGATCAAACCAGAATTTAGTGTCATAGAGAAGAATAAATTCCACAATGCAGTATATTTTCTAGAAGACTTCACAAAGGATCACATCAGGATCATTTTGAGAAGAGTCCACGGTGACAAGATGTACCTGGAGAGGACACATGATATCACGCCTCAGGCAATTCATGTAGTCACCGGTTTCTGCAACACAGGGGAAGTGCCAGCCCTGAGAAAAGTGAGCAAAATGAAAATGACCAAGTTCAACGGTTCAACAAGTGATTCACGGGGTATGACAGTCAATCCTATCAAGGATGATCTAGTGAAATATGCCTGCATGGTGATAGGATACAGAACGTTTTTAGCTAGCAAGATTAATTCTGTATCTGCTGCAGCGGTAAATGCTGCTTACCGAATGATAAAAGAGGATGCATCTTTTGACTTATGCACCGACATGCAGAGGAAACTCCTGCTAAATCTTAAGGCAATCAAGCATGACAACTCACTGAGGTTTAAGTTTGGACAATTGCTGGTAGGGTTGTTTTTCTATTTCCAAGGCTACTTTCCTGGTGTAGGAGATGTCCAGTGGTCCCCTGACCAACCGGTAACCAAGCAGATAAAGGAAAGCATGCAAGCCATTGGAACTGGCTACCCTGAGGTATTGAACAAATATTTTGATGAGTTCAGAAGAAAGATGAGTCAGAGGGTAAGAATCTCAGGTGACATAGTGAAGAAATATGAAGATGACATCTGTTTCACTATTCAGGTGGACAAATGCCTAATGGAGGCTGTTAAGCCTAGAATGGAGGAGGTAGAGCCAATGGGCTATGAAGTTACGTTTGACATGCTGGAAGGGTATGCCTCAACCCTTATTGCCTCGCCTCTTGATCCAAAGGCTAAGAGGACCGGAACCTACTTGGAGAGGATTGCACTGGTTGAAGAACCATCAGTAAAGAAAGGAAAAGAACTGGCAACTAAGAAAGCTAAGGCAGTGCCTGCAGCATCGGCACCGGCTACCACTACAACTCCAAGAGTGACCAAGTGGTCACCAGCAAAGAAGAAACCAGAGGTAACACCGGCAAAAGTCTTTGAAAGAAAGAGGAAGACTAAGGAAAATGAACCAGACTCCGAAGAAACCGAGTCTGATGAGCAGCCAAAGAAGGCAAGATAGACAAAGAAGATGAAGAAGAATGAACCGGCAACATCCGCACCGGTAAATATAGACATCTCCTCTTACAAACCTTTGACACATTGTCAAAGAATAGTAAAAAATATTAGGAGAAATCTACTTCATGATTTAATAGACTATTATGATGAGTTTAATAGTGAGGAAAAAGATGAAGTACTACAGGAAATCATTCTTTATTTATGTAAAAATGACCGGTCACCATCAGAGATTAAATCTCAGACACCGGATTCATTATTTAAAGCATTAGATAATAAATGGCGCATTGTCATTGAAAAGGAACAGGAGATTAGGGAGAAAGTATTTGCACAGTACTTCCCCAAACTCTCAAATTCAGAATTATTTGATGCCCTGGATCAAAATAAAGGTCTCTTCTTCACAAGGAGAAGAAGACTTTGGTTGTTGGAGGGGAGAGTTGATGATGTTGAAAAAGATACACATCAGCATATGGCTCATGCTATCAGCTCTCACAAATCATGAATGGGCAACCTCCAAGCAAAAAAGGAACTGGTTATTTCCAAACCGGATGAGGTCTTTGATGAGGAAGGAAACATGGTTGAAGAACCAATTGACACCATCGATGTCGATGCCCTGGATGTAGATGATGTCACTCAGGACATACCTTCTGAGGGAACTAAATAGGGGCAACAGGCCGATCAGGGTGGTGAACAAGCTGAGGACACACAACAAGCGGCAAAGGAACAGGAAGAGAAAAAGAAGAATGATGAAGATGAGAAACAAAAGAAAGAGGAAGAGAAAAGAAAAGAGGAAGAGGAGAAACAGAAAGATGAAGAAAAGAAGAAGCAAGAAGATGACAGGAAAAAGAAAGAAGAAGAGGATAAGGAAGAAAAGAGAAAGAAGGAAGAAGAGGAGAAGAAAAAGAAGGAAGAGGAAGAGAAGAGGAAGAAGGAAGCAGAAGAGAAGAAGAAGAAGGAAGAGGAAGAACAGAAGAAGAAGGAAGCGGAAGAGAAGAAGAATAAGGAAGAGGAAGAACAAAAGAAGAAGGAAGAGGAAGCACAAAAGAAGAAGGAAGAAGAAGCAAAGAAGAAGGTACAAGTAGAGCAGAAGCAGAAAGAAGAAGAAGACAAGAAGAAGATGGAAGAGGAAGAGAAGAAAAAGAGAGAAGAGAAAGAGAAGGAAGAGAAGGAGAGGAAAAAGAAGGAATAAGAAGACAAGACAATCGAAGCAATGAAGAGCACACAGATGGAGACTCCTAAGGCAACCGGTAGCCAAGCCAAACCGGCTGCTATCTCGAGCCCCATTGATCTCCAATTTGCAAGTGAGTCTGAGCTTATGCAGAGCATCAAGGTTTCCCAAGAGCGCCTTGAAGGCATTCGTAGGAAAAGAGAACAAGATATTATTCAGGCGGTTGTAGACACACTTACCGGTTTAATCCCCAGTACTAATCTTCCTGACATTGAATCATCACTAGCACAACTCAAACTTCTATGTACTGTAGTGGATGATCAGGTGTAGAGTCTAGAAGAAGCAGCAAAGGCCAATGTAAAGAAAGAGCACCAAAAGGCTCTTAATGTTTCTCTAGTGAAGAAGTTTAATGAGCTTAGGACTGAACTGCTAAAAGATCAAAAGGACATAAGGAATGCCTTGGATGAGGGAAACTTGCTACTCAGCAAAATCTATCAACCTCATCTATTCTATGATGATGTGCTAGCCAAGAAGCAACAACTTCAAACGGACTTATAGTCCTACTTGGGCACATTCAATACTCCTTATGATTCTTTGTAGCATATGGGCAAACCGTTCACCAGTTCTAGGTCTAGTCAGCCAAGATGGAGCAAGAGATCAGCACACGGTCTAGGGATTTGCAGGAGCTTCAACTGGTATTACTTCCACGACTACAAATTATTCAGAAGTGTTATCTGAACCTAGATGCCCCGATAGTCACACAGGAACTGAGCACAATAGATGCCATGGAGGAATAGGTATCCTAGATGCAGATAGAGAAGGAAGTGGCAACCTCCCTACTTGAGTCCTAGTCCCTATCCATGAAACAATTTTTGCAGGACTATAAATCAGTTTTTGACAAGTATTATTCATTATTGTCATAAACTCTTTTATATATATATGGAAACAGGGTTTTTTAGTGGTACTTTGTCATTGTTGGCAAAGGGGGAGAAGTATATCTGGTTTTTGGTTTTAAAATTTTGATCTTCTGCCATATGGGGGAGAAGTATATCAGGGGGAGAAGTATCTATTTTGAAATTTTGATATATGCTGTGATATATGTTATATGCTCTGATGATTATGCTCTGTATGCAAAATTGCTATACACTATGTTGATTAAGGGATAGTGTATATGCTTAGGGGGAGCAATTTTGTTAATGGCAAGTTTTTGTTGTAAAACACTTAGATGTCAAAATTTTATTTTCCTAAGTGTTGCCATCAATGCCAAAGGGGGAGATTGTCGGCATTTTTGTTGTTTATGTTGTGATTGTCATTGATGGACACACACTTGTATTGAGATCCCCTTTATATGTATGAGCTCATGCTCAACCGGTATTTGTTCCAACCGATATGTGGTATACTAGTCTTTAGACTAGTGGTGATTTTGTAGAATGTGTTTCCCGGTCTGAAGCGGCATGTCGACCCCAAGCGGTTCGTAGATCTCAAGCGGTATGAGGGAGCAAAGCAGCACAACACATTCTTACCAGTCTTCATTTTGTCAAACCGGCAACCGATATTTTTGTATGAACCGGTAATACTCTGTGATGAGTTACCAACCGACACTTTGTGATGAGTTACCAATCCACCGATTGCTTAACGGTGCCGACACATTGACGGTGCTTTTTTTGTCGTGTTACTGAGTATGTCTAGATTCATTGAACCTAGGAAATTGTAATGTAATCCTATTGGACCGACATGAAATTAGATTCCTTTAAAAGGACATCGTGTCTAGGATCTTAAGTTGTTGCAAAAAAGGGTTAATGTCGAGCTAGGGTTTAAGGTGGAAGATTGAGAATGATCTTGTCCGGGAAGATCAAGTTGTAACTATGAGAGAGAGAGAAAAGACTAAAGTAATGCTGGAATGCATTAGCTGCGAGCAATACTGGATCTAACCAAGGAGTTTGTGCTATTAGATAGATCAAACACTTGTTGATTACTCACATCTTTGACAAGTCTGTAGCCCTTAACCAGGTAGGCCTCAAAGCCTTTGTAAAATCCTCTAACAAGGCGGTTCACACATGTGAATCTAAAATCCTCTAACAAGGTAATCTTTAATCGGACTTATCTCCTAACAGAGATTGAGATTCCTAACAGGATCTGTTCTGGTGAAGAACATTGTAAGACCTTAACCGGTCTAGCTTCTATTCTGTAGATAGTGACTTGTGAGTTCCATCTCACCGTGGTTTTTCCCAATTGGGTTTCCATGTCAAATATCTTGTGTTATGGTTGTATTGCTTTTGTGGGTGAATGCTATATTCGCATTTTGGTTTGCATGTGTGGTAACTGGTCTGACTATTAGACTGCTTTATCGGTTTATCTTTAGACTGTGTAAGTGTTTTAGTGTAGTAATTTTTGGCATTCTAATTCACCCCCCCCTCTTAGTATTCATCATACATGTACCTATTTCTGAGGAGATTTAACTCTATGTTGTATTGCTGCCTCGAATTCAAGCACAGTGTATTCCTTCGGCTCCTGTGAGATCATCTGAAATAAATTTCCTCTATTATCTTCCATGCATACTCGGAAGGAATCCCGTATGGATGGGGTCTAGGTTTTGGTAAGAAGAAGGATTGAGAAGAATCCTAATTTGAAAGAGAAGTATAATAAAAAGGAAAAAGTAATTCAATGCATACTCGGAAGGAATCCCGTATGGATTCGCTTGACTTCCCGAGGTTTTAAGCCAAATTCTAAGGCAAAATTCAAGCTTGTATTATGTTATTTTGATTTCTCCTAAGGATGGCAACCTTGGTGCACTCCTATTAGAAGAGTGTAGTACTTAGTGAGTGACTCGGGACCCGAATGGTCCCGATGAGTCTAAGTCTCTTGCCGGAGCACCTCCTATCCCAATTGGATAGATGCCTACCTCGTATGGGTAGATGCCTATCCCATATTGGATAGATGAAACCTTCTGCTCCGTATGGACAGATGCCTAACCTGTATGGTTAGATCCTCATCCCAGATGGATGAATGCCTAATCCTAATGGATGGATGCCCAGAGTATGCGATTGAATCAAGTACAAATGATTAACTTAAACAAAACAAAAAAGTGGTCAAATTTTGTTGGGTTAAGTAAGGTGGGTTATTACATTATACAACATTGATTTAAAAAGTTTTTTGAATATTTGAAAGAGAGAGGCATAACAATAGTTCAACATTTTGTTTGGTTTGATGGATGTGCGACACAATTCAAATATTCAAGGCCATTTTATGCACTATCTAGGTATCATCGAAATAACAAAATACCACATGTTTGGAGTTTTTTTTAGTGTGGTCATGGAAAGGGTGAACATGATGGTGCAAGAGCTTGTATCAAACATGCTCTAAGAAAGCATCAAATAAATTATACAGGAGATCACATAGATGGTGCACATGATGTTGTTGAATGGTGTAAGGAACACTTTGTGCAACCTAATTATCTTGGTTCATCATTAGGAACATACAGGCCCATTCCATATAGAGTGTTTTGGGAGATAACTGGCACGTGATCTCTTTTAATGTTTTAAAATATTTTTTTAATTTTTTAAAATATTCAGTTCAAATGTTTAAAAATAACTTGATATGTATGTTTGTGTACACATGTACATTTTGCAGATGTGGATAGAAGATAAATGCATGGATGCAAGAGCATGGGGAAGACATGATCTTTGCATTGTGTCATGAGTACAAATAATCGCACATGGACATTGTACACTAGGGATTATTCATGTTTTTGTTCTGATTGCATTTTGGAAAACTATGTTTATTAAAAAAGGTATACATATTTATTATATATATATATATATATTAACTATGTTTTTGTTCTGATTGCATTTTTGATTTATGTTGATTATGACCATATTTTAGGATTGATTAAAAAAGGTATACATATTTATTATATATATATATATTTCCTTTAAAAAATGTTGTGCGCATGTACAAATATTATGAGTTTTTAATCAAGTACCTTTTAAATTTATCTTGTTTCGAATTGTAGGAGATATTTTTGCAGTCATAGCAGAATATGAAAATATAGAAGGTGTTAGTTATTATTTATTGCATTGCACAGAAGAGAGAAAGAAGTTAACAAAATCTAAAATGAACGATTGAATGTCCTTTCCCATAGGTTTGAACTAATTTGAACATTTAAATTTATTTATTTATTTTAAATGCACATGTGCACATTTTAACTTTTATACACAACTTACACAAATTTTTAATTTCTCATTTCTTATGCATGTATGTAGGCTCAATTGTAGTGCAAGGGACATATTTCAAACAAGTTAAAATTGTTCAACATGGGATTCATTTCACTAAATACCAAATTGACAATTAGGTATATCAGTATAGCCACTTGGTCATTGTTGTTTGCCTAATTTTTCATATAGTTCCACGTCGCGAGTGGTCTCAAAAGTGGAGATTAGATAGTGAAGATCTTGATAAAATATTAAGTGTTATTGAAGAGCGGTCTAAACCACTTGATGTGGTATGAACTATTTAGTACACCTAAGTAAATGTGTTTGAACCCATGAATTGATTTTTATATAGATTGTGATGTTAAATGATAGTACACGTCTACAGGTACAAAGTAAATTGTGATGTGGATGAGTTGAAAATGTCTTAAGGGGATGTATGCACAATTAGGATCATGCATATATCTTTAATTTTTTAAATGCAGATGCATAATTTTTGTAAGTTAATAATTTTTTTAGCATGTATAGATGTATTTATTAGGAAATGTGTGACATAAATTCATTTAATTAAATTACATAATTTGATTGAAATTTGATTTAAATTAGGACATGATGTATAAACTAGGATACATGTTTATCTGTGTAAATTAGGATGTATGTGCATAAATTAGGGCATGTATGAAATTTGATTTAAATTATTTATAGTACATTTTTGTATTTAAGTTTAAATTAGTTCATGTATTCATTTTTAATTATAAGCATTTACAACTATACATGTAATTTAAATGCATTTACAACTATATGAAATTTTAATAGAATTCACTTTAATATTATCGACTAGTAGTTGATTTTTCATTGTGAATGCGAATGCCACGTGAATTTAGTCAATCTTGTGTTCATACTAGAAAATTTTAAATAGTGCATCTTCCTTGTGTGGTTAGTCTAAGAAACTTTTAATTTATTATTATAATGTATAAATCTTATTAAGTTGCACCAAAAGTGGATGTTCAATCTATTGTTTATGATTTGAATCCTTTGAAGATGTCAATTAGTTGTAGCGCTATGGTTGTGTTTAGTTAAGAAAAGATTAGTTACATTGGGATCTATCTGCTTATACATTCTTTTATTCCAATACAATTTCAAGATGAGGATTTATAAACCATATTCCTTTCTTACCCCATCTTTTGATATTTTTTTATAAATAAAATTAAAATGAAAACAAATATTCAAAAGTGTAAAAAAATATATCTTACCCAAGTGTTTTCAATAATAAAATATAATCAAACATGAGATCAAAAAACTATTTTAGGGTTTGAGATACTACAAGTACATTTTTATATATATCCAACCCTCATATTTAATATTTCAGTGAATAATTTTGTAAGTCCCTCTATGTGATGAATAAAATAATTAACAAGTAGATTATACAAGTCAAGGCCTAACTAAAAAAACCCTTGGGGTTATTCATTTTATATTTTAAATTTTTATACCTTTCAAGAGAGATGTGATTTCATTTTGCATTCTCATCTAATTTGAGATTTGTTAAAACATCAATCAACAAGATCTTCATGTAAGAGTTGATCTAATAAAAATTATCCCTTCTACAATCAAAAGTGTAGATAGAATTTAATTCTTGGCATTTGTAGATGCCATATTCTTGTTTAGATATTGTGTTTGCTTCTATATCTCATTTCTAGGACAATGAGTCCTCCCAGGTTGCAACCCCATTTTGTAATTGAGAAATGAGCTCTAGGTAGTGTGCCTGAATGCAAGGGTATTCCACTTTTGTAATATTGTTTTACTAATGGCCATAGTATAATAATATTGTGGGTACTCAATCCCATTGTGGTTTTTCTCTTTCCAGGTTTCCATGTAAAAATTCTGGTGTTATAGTTGTGTGGTTATTTGCTTTGTGTTTTTGCATTATAGTTTATGTTCTTTGCATCTGGGGGTTAAAGAATCATTTTTATAAATTATTAAGTAGTAGAACACTGATTCACCCCCCCTCTCAGTGTTCATTGATTCCAACATGTTTATGATCATCAAAAAGACCATTTTGAGAAGTCAAAATCTATTTTGAATGATGCTATTATTGATGATATTGATCATGAGCAACCCACTAATTTTTTTGTTTCAAGTGCTACCAATCCACCAAGTAGCCCCTCATCTAGTTATTTAGTTCCAAGTTCAAGTCTAGATTCTTCTCCAAGTTCTACAAGGAAGGTAAGTGATTAAGTGATATTTATCAGAGGAGTGCAAACCAAACACATGAGGAAATTCCAATAGGTGAGACGGTTAATTTTTCTTTATTTACCAAGGCTGATTTTGAACCATCATGTCTTGAAAATACATGTACTAATGAGGTTTGGATGCAAGAAATGAAAGAAGAGATGGATTCCATTCATAGGAATGTCACTTGGGAGCTTATAGAGCTTCCACATGACAAGAAGAAGATTGGCACCAAATGGGTCTACAAGACCAAGTTTACCAATAATGGGAGTGTTTTAAGGCACAAACAAAGATTAGTTGCTAAAGGCTTCACATAGAAGTATGGTATTGATCATGAAAATACATTTGCTCCAGTAGAAAGACAAGAGACCATTATAATGTTGATTTCATTAGCAACTCTAAAGAAGGGGAGCATACATCATATGCACGTGAAAAGTGCCTTCTTGAATGGGTAGTTAGAATAGGAAGTATATTTGGAACAACCACAAGGTTTTGAAGTGGAAGAAAAAGAGAATCATGTCTACAGGTTGAAGAAGGCTTTGTATGGTCTCAAGCAAGCACCAAAAGCATCCAGTATGCTAGGATTGATGGAAACTTTCAACAAATCATCTTCCATAGAAGTAAGAGTGAACCTACCCTTTACTAAAAACAAGAAGGTACTGATATTGTCGTCATAAGTTTTTATGTTGATTATCTATTGTATATGGGTAGTAGTTCTAAGATGAAAGATGAATTCAAACTTGATATGATGAATGCATTTGAGATGAAAAATCTTGGTCTCATGAAATATTTTCTAGGAATGGAGGTTTATCAAAGGATGATTTAATTTTCATTTGTCAAACAACATATGCACAAGATATGCTGAAGAAGTTTGATATGATTGATTGTAATGCTTCCTCCACTCCAAGTTCTCATGGAGTTGTGTTGTGTAGAGATGATGGTGCTGAATTAGTTGATGATACAACATACATAAGTATTATTGGGAGTCTAATATTTCTAACCCACACAAGGCCTAATATTGCATATTCAATTTCACTTGTTTCAAGGTATATGACAAATCCATGAAAAATACATATGAAGGTAACCAAGAGAATTTTGAGGTATGTGAAAGGAACTCTAAATTTTGGCATTCATTGCTACTCTTCTAAAAATTTCAATATTGTTGGTTTTAGTGATTCAAATTGGGGAGGTAGTATGGATGATAAAAAATATACATTTGGAAATTTTTTCTCTTTTGGTTCTAGCTTGATTACCTAGGAATCAAAAAAGAAAACCATTGTTTCCCTCTCATCTACAAAAGAAAAGTATGTTGCAATTACCTCAGTAGGTAGACAAGCTCTTTGGCTCATAAATGTTTTGGAAGAAATTGGAGAGAAGCAAATTCAGCCTATAGTGATTTATTATGATAATGTGAGTGCCATCAAGTTAGCAAAGAATCTGGTTCATGACTGTAGAACAAAGCATTTTGATATGAAATATCACTTCACTCAAGATTTGGTATAGGAGAAGGAAGTTGAATTAAAGCACATCAACACTCATGATTAGCTAGTGAATATGTTCACCAAGGCAGTTGCAAAAGCTTAGTTTTTGGCACTTTGAGATCAGATTGTAATCCCTCTCAACATCGAGGGGGAGTATGTGGAGATATGATGTTGATCTATCATTTCAAACAGCTTGCTGGTAAATCCACCATCATACACATTATGCATAGCTATCCATCGATCAACGCCTTTGTTTTACTATATATGTAGTTTAATATAGTTAGTAATAGAATTAGATTTGCACTGCCAATTTTAATTCTGAATGATCCATGCCCACACAAGATTATTTCTGTTAAGCCTAATTTAGTTTGCAACTTTCTTTTAGTTAGATTTATTTCCACTGAATAATGGATGCTTTGAATTCTTTATTTTTAGTTATGTATGCCCTTCTTTTTAGGTCTTTCAAATTCTTCTTTATTTATGCTAAAACTATTTATTGAATAGCTCTATAATTTTTCTTTATCAAGATGGAATATGGAAGAAATAGAGTTCTGAAATAGGGGTGCTCTATTTTTAATTTATGTTTGTGGTTGATTTAATTTTGTGCTTCTTTGTATTTCTTGGAGCTATAAGTATTTGTTGTCATTATTTTTTTCTCTACGATTATTTTTTATCAACTGGCTTAAAGGTGATAGGGACATCAACTAAATGCATAAAATGATCTAACAATTATCACAAACATGTGGAAATCATTATTTGTTTGACACCAAATGATAGATACAATTCTTGATGTAAAATGTTTCATTGATCTTATTAGATGGTCCACAACAATATTTATAAGGAGGTACATAGTTATATAACTAAAAAACTATTAATTGTAATAGGATAACAATGTAATTTATGCTAACTTGTGCTACCATTTTCTAAGATGACTATTAATAAACACTTTTACATTCAAGTATCTTGGCCTATGTTTTAACTAAATTTTGAAACCTTAAAAAATGTGTAGCTAAAACCTATATCAAATATATTGTAACATTTTTAAGGTCAACCCAAAGGTAATACACTTGTGATTTCCATATGAGACTATTACTTGCATACCAAAAGATTTGTCCATATGGCATCCACCTTATCCCCCATTGATATTAAATTATGTCTCCATATATATGTTGAATTAGATTTGAGATTGTGTGACAATTTTCTTAATTCCAATTCATAAATTCTTAAGAATGATAGCTCCTATCTATTTAGTAGTGAGATAGTACCAAGAATATAGAATCTCAAAAGATTAGCTAAAAGTAGTTGAAATCCTTTGATGCACTTCATCACTTCAACAATTCTATAAACTAGAATTTGCACTCCAATATAAGGTGCAATGGTTACGTTGATAGTAAGATATGATTTGGGTAATATATTGGAGGGCAGACAAAAGTTGTAAAAAAGAAAATTTGTTTTGTTAGGAGTAATTATCTAGAATAAAATTAAGTTGATCTTGAAATGTGTAAAAAAAATGAATATGAATGGATGCAACTTGTAATTTAAACTAGCAAGCTATGCAACATGTTTTTTTAATAAAAAATGTTTTTATAATGTATGAAGAAGATAAACTTAGGATATTGATTACATTGAGTAGATGTGTTGTGAGTTGTTGATACATCATGCATACATCTATCACAATCTGAGAAAGATAAAAAAATTGTTATTTAGTTTAAGGATATGTAACTTTGTTCATCCATTGGTTTGTCTCCCAGAATTGTTTTTCTCTTTTTGGAGCAAGGTGTCAAAGAAATGCTTCATTGTAGTCGAAAATAAGTCTATTGTTAGCAAACTTTTCATGCTATATTCGTTGATCTTTTTTTTAATTAGTATTTTGAGTTGTATAATGTTAGAAGATATAATTTGTGAGTATTTGATTTATAGTATTATTATAATTGCAAAATATATTTGACAATGTATGAACACAATTACCTTAAGAGGTTGGTTGTATTGATTTCATTCATTACTAGTTATGTAGATGTCTTCTTTTTTGTTGAGTGGATTGTAGTCGATTCCTTTGACTAATATGTATTCTTGAGTCTCGATATCATGTCCTTGTAGTTGAGTGAGTGGATTTGGTTTGTTTAATTAAAACCTAGAATTTTGCCTATTAAAAATTTCAAATTTTGAATTGTAAAATACACAAAGTCAAATATCAAAATGCAGAAGTATAAGGAGATTTCAACAACTATATAATGCAATTTTTAATATTGAAGATAACATTATATTATATTTGTCTGCAATAATATTTATTGCATAATTTTATTTAAACCTAGTATTCTTTTCAAATATTGCAAATTAATATTTTTATATATTTAAATTTATTTATGTTACATTACAATCTAATAATAAAGAACATTGTTGCTAGCTTAATATTACAAGCTAATCCTATAATTTGTACTTTATTGCCTGGATTGATAGTGGGGTTTTTTTTTAGGGTATTCAAGGCCCCAACAAAAGGATTCAAATATAGATTCCTCAAGCTCACATTTCCATATTGTCTTTCATATCCCAAACTCCATCTTTTCATAACAACACCACCACCTACATCCCAAATCCAAATCCACTATCTCATATCCACCAATCCAATATGCAATCCATGCTCCTAATCCTCCATCAAATCCCACTTTATCCTATCTAAATACACCATCAAATTCTACTCCATAATACATCACTCTGTCATCTAAAGTCCACTCCATCATACATCAACCCACCTTCATCCACCCCACCCCACATTAATCCATGATCATCATCCACTCCATCTTATCCCAATCTATCACCCTCTATTCCCTCCTCCATTTTTGCAACTTTCGTTCCACAATCCACCTACATTTCTCAATCCACTTTGTATGGTATGTCCCAATGCATTTATTCTCCACTATCATCCAATCAACCAGGTTCACAAGCCACTCTCACACCATCATATGTGAACTATCTCATCTTTTGACCATCTATGAAAGCTACCCATCCACCGCAACCTCAAATATGGAAATTCTATCACATACACAAGTCCCTCACTCCAAACACATTCCAAGAACTAATAATAAAGAAGCCACCACAAAAACTGACTCCCAAGGTCGATGAGTCATGTCACCCCACTCCATCATGTGCAAACACTATTGATGAGGCCCTTTCACCTCCCACATCTATCATTCCTCTTCTACCTCCTAATGCCATTGAAACCATCCTATCCATTGACATCATACAACCACAATCCCCATCTCCTACTCCTACCCCCATTAAAACTCAACCCACTCCATCTACCCTAGACAAAGAACCTCCCATCCTTGACTCTAGTCCATCTAACCTAGTCAAAGAACCTCCCATCCTTCCATCCACTCCATCTACCCCAATCAAATAAGCTCATATCATTCAATGGACTACATCTACCCCACTTGAACAACCTCCCATACTTCCATTCACTCCATCTACACTAGTCGAAGAACCTCCCATCCTTCCATCCATTCCATTTGAAGATTCTATCGACTCATCTTCCATACCACCATTCATATCAACCCCATCATGCCAAGATCTTGTTCCAACGCATATTCAAATTTCCGTCTGTAGTCACACAAATCTGTCCAGCTTAATTAAATAAATATTCGCTATTTATTTGATTAAAAATCCACTAGCCATCAGTTAATTAAATAAATATTTAATTAATTCATTCCCAAACATTCTTCTATTAATTAAATAAATTATTCAATTTATTTTAATTAATTCATTAAACCAAATACAAATCAATTAAATAAATAAAATCTATTTATTTAATTAAAATCCCCTTTTCCTCTCTTAAATAAATTAAATTAAACATTTATTTAAATCATTATCCCCCCCCACTTGCATTTTCCTACAAATGCAACTTGCACACATTTATTGGAATAAATGAATTTTTATTTTAATAAAATCCTATTTTCCCTCACCCACCAAATCCACTTGCAAAATCTAATCCCCTTCTAGATTCTTCTAACCCCTTCCTAATTAGCCTAATCCATCCCCTAATTATTGTCACATTCCTAAGCAAAATGGAGTCACTTCTCAAAGACTCCAAAGTCTTTGAAAAGTATTTAATGCTTTGTGTGTTCAACAAATTAACCCCCAAAGTCTTCCAAGACCACTAATGGCTCTTACATGACCATTTATGGCTCTTACATAACCATTTATGGTTATTTCAAACTTGTCTCCCCAAACATTTATTGTTTTGACCATATTCCTCCATTTCACATTTGCACAAGAGTTTATCCATTGGATAAAAGCTTTATTTCTTGAATAAAGAGTTTATTCATTCAACCAACCTTGACTTTAACTCCCAAGGTCATATCAGGAATTTAATGCTTATTCCCTCTCCTCTCAACCTATCTCACATTGACACTTGTCATCTTGGGATTGGGTTGAAAGCCCTCACATGGATTTGAAATCATTCAATCCTGACCCTTGTTGAGATTGCTCAATCTCAACCATCCATTGCTCCATTTTTCCTATAAATAGAGCCCATTTCTTCATAATCCAGATCCTGAAAACTCGTATGCATTTAAGCTATAGGCATTTTTAAAGAGCATTTTAGCATAATTATCTAATATCTTGTTATTTTGGTTAAAATATATCATTTTAGCATCAATAAGCATAGTATTAGCTTTTCATTTCACATTTAGAGCTATACTACAATCTCAATCCTCCATATGCATCCATAGTACAAAAACCTGCTGAGAGCTACACTATTTTGGAACTTGGAGAGGAGAGGAACAAGGGAGAAAGAAACTAAGAGCATGTTAGGAGGTATTTGGAGATGCCTCATCATGTTTGCTTTGATAGTTAAATATGCTTGCATGTTTTTAGTGTCTCTCTTGGTATGTCTTTTTAGATTAGTTTTTGATTAACTAACACTAAGGATCCTTTGGTTTTTGTGTGTTGTTTGTCATTTGCTAACCTTGTCCATTTAGGAAGGCATCGTTTGGTGAACCCGACGTGAATCTAAGCACAAACAAAATACCATTTTTTTAAAACTAACATGTCTGATTGTTGAATTTGTCACACAGGTTGCGCTTCAGCGCTATTGAACACGTTCTAGCGCTATTGAACACATTCTAGCGCTACCGACACTTTCCATTTTAGCGCTATTGTTACTAAAATAGCGCTATTGTTAAAATTTCAGCACTTTTGGATTTGTTTTGGCGCTTTTGTTGTTCTTTTGGCGCTATTGAAACTCTTTCAACGCTTTTGCCTCTCTGGCTTTACCCCTTCTTTCAGCGCTTCTGTGTTAAATAGCGCTTCTGTTTAAACGCAGACTAGCGCTATTGCAACAGAATGTTGTAAAACTCACCTTGTAACTGAAAAAATTGAAAATCTTAGGCTTGTGGAAGCCCCCCCTTGGACATAGATTTTACTAACGAATTGTGGTTTTTGCAGGTTAAAACTAACCCCTAAAAATCACAAATTTTCCTTTTGGTGCTTTTAAAACACTTGAAAACAAACATTTAACTTCCATTGCAAGTTAGGATTCATCTTTATTTTGGTGCTTAAAATCAACACACAAATTTTCTTTTATTGCATCAAACTAAAAAGATTTACAATCCACACTTTCAAATTTGGTGCACATAAAAAGAACAATCCATTTGTTTTGATTTTTGCAAACAAACTTTACTTCAAGCAAGCGTGTATTTTTATTAAGTTGACTAGGATTTCCAAATTCTAGATTACAAAACACATTGCCTTTGAAGTTAAAAAGAACACCATGGCTGTTGGAGCAACATCTCCAAATAGTTAGACCACATTTTGAAATGATGGATTAGAAAGAACAAGTGTTTTACGTGTTTGGCACGCTTGTGCAAAAAGTCGGTCGAGTGGTCCTACCTCTAACACACACTATCCTCTCCCTTGGCTTTTGTGGTCCTAGGTGCAAGAGAAAAGTGTTAGTAACACTCAAAATTTTATCTTTTTAAGAGAGGCCTGCCAAGGGATAAATACTCTTGGGAACGACCTCGAGCGGTAAATCCTTCGAGCCGCTATAGAAATTAGGTGAGAGTGAAAGCTGTAGCCTTGGGTATAGCTGTTCTTACAGTGTAACTAGCCGAAAGGACAAATGGGCCCCACCACCAGTTACAAGGCTCTTAAGTGAGTCACTGCAGAATGAACTTATGTCCAAAAACATCGAACATGACTAAACACCTTTAAGTAGTAGCCCACTCATTCTATTGATTGAGGATATTTGCGATATAATTTAGTGCAAGAGCATAGATTGTTTTTCTCCCAAGATACTCACCATACATATTTCCTTGAGTAGAAACATAGCTTTTTGAAAAGTCACTTGTGGCTTGATAAAAGTGGTGACTCCCCCATCATAGGGATCCTCTATTTGTTATGCTCGTGCAAGACTTAGTATATCACATCAAGATGTGGGCTAAATTTATCACAACTGGCCATTTGATCTTAGGGATAAAAAGTGTTTGAAGTGTATTCGTTTAGTCAAGACCAAGTGCAAATTGAGCCGACTTCAGGCTTTGGAAATACACCTTAAAATACATCTAAAGGAAGGGTCATATACAAGTCCAAGGATTGGGTTGATCTAGACCCATACTCATTTGTGCCTTTGAGGCTACATTCTTGTGTTTGTGTGCTTGCTTTGTTTTCTTGTCAAAGAAACATCAAATCAGAAAATCAATCCCAAAAACAAAGTATTTATCCAACATCTTTCAAAACAAACAAACACATCAAAAACAAAGTACAAACAAACAAAGAATCAAATTTTATGACCATTCTTCACATCTTGCGAAAGAAGAAGCGTCATCAGAATATCAATTTGAAGAGGAGACCATTGAGCTCAAAAGCTTTGATCAAAAGGAGAAAATTCTTCTATATTAATAGACAAATCTTTGTCTCACATAGAGTCTTTCTACATCGCATGCGTCTATACCTTCAAGGTAAAACAAACGAATTTGATTTAGAATCATTGAACTGCAGAGCTTTTATGCAATATAGAGCTCTGAGTTATCACAAAAATCAAGGAGGAAAGATTAATCCAAACTTCTTCCCAAACGTCTGTATCAACTACAACACAGCTCGAGAAATACCATCAACGCCCGAAAGGGAAGAGATAGAGTTTGTTCCATTTGTAACACAAAGTTTTTATTGAAATTGAAAACATTTTCATCCATCATCTCACTCATACATCATCACTTCATCATCAATCCGTCCCAACTCTCAAAACATTAAGAGGTTCTTGTCCCAAGTTCTCTTTTAGATATTGCTTGAAATCAAACACTTCACATCAATTTTTAGAATGTTTCTACATCTAGGATAAGCTCATCCTAAGAAACACATCTACGCAGGTTAAAACTAGTTCATGAGTGAATCCTCTCATTACTAGGTAGTTAAATCTGTAACACATCTCAAATTTCTCTACACCTTATCACATCCAATCTTATTAAACAAGCAAGCAATTCAAAGAAGGAATTTCGGTTACATCTGCCTTAAAAGTGTTAGAGATCCACATACCACACAATCCATGAATCATCAATTTCTCATTTCATCAAAAACTCATCATCATTTTCATGCAATTTCAACAAAGACTCAGAAACAAAATGGCTCAAACCCGATCACAATCGCAGCAACGAGAAATAGAAATAGAAGAAGAAGAAGAGGAAAATCTCAATGAATTCCAAGAAGCACTTGGAGGAAATGCGAATGACAAAAACCCAAGTACTCCTACTCCTGCAACAATAGAAAGGGCTCAGCATAACCCTCTCTTTAACAGATTGTTTGATGAAATACTCAGGAGCAATGCGGATGCTCACTTCTTAAAACTCGCTCAAGAAGGAGCCAAACTACCCTCAGACTTTGATCTTGCCCAATTAAGACAAGCATCAGAAAGACAAAGTCGCCATGAAGAAGAAAGAGGTAGAGATCCCATCAGATATAACATTCCTCGAGGTAACCCACCACCTCCTCCTCCAAATGAAATGAAGATGTTGCGGCAACAAGTCGAGAATCTTGCCCAACAACTTCATAGTGGTGTCAAGACTAACCAATTCTCGCTCAATGACATCTGTCCCTATCCTTTTGATAGGAATCTTTATATGCCACCCTTTCCCCGAGGATTCGAAACACCCAAATTTAAAAAATATAGAGGAAAGGGAGATCCCCGTGATCATGTCAGAGAATTTCATTCCGCTTGTCTTGAAGTGGCATATGAAGACACATACCTAATGCACCTTTTTCCCCAAAGCTTGGGAGGAACAACCACATCATGGTTTTCCTGACTATCAGGTGGCATTAGAACATTTGAGGAACTCATCCAGAAGTTCCTCGCTCATTACTCCCATAATATTGAACGCGACATCACCATGGCTGATCTATGCAACACCAAACAAAAACCAGGTGAACTATTCTCAGTATTCCTACAACGATGGCGTCAAATGTCTAGCAGATGCTCTCTTCAGTTACCTGAATGAGAACTAGTGGAAATATTCATTTCCAACTTAAACGAAGAAATGGAATTTCACCTGGATGTCAAAGACACAGACTCTTTTAATGATATGATTACCAAGGGTTTGAAATGTGAACGGGCACTCATCAAGAAAGGACTTATCAAAATCTATAATGAACCAAAAGATGGTCCTCGCCCGTGCTTCAATAGTGATAAACCAAGCTTCTGGAATAAAAACAAGCATATCGTCAATGATGGGGTTGTGGATGCCCGGACTATCCGAAATGCACAACCTGTGGTTCGGTTTACAGGACAAAATCCTCCACCTCAGAATAACACAAATGTTCCTTCCAATCAAGGTCGCATCACATCTCACGATGAACCAAGACCTCGTCAGCAAAAATAGAAATGAACATACACTCCCTTAGGCGAACCCATTGAAACAGTATTGCGACAACTCATTTCTCAAAATTTGGTCACTCTACCTAAACTATCAAACTATGAGCCTCAGGTCAAACCGGCATGGTGGAGAGATACTGAACACTGTGAATTTCATCAAGGAAGAGGGCACAAGACAAGTAATTGTCACCAATTGAAAGATCTCATTCAAGATCTTATTGATCGAGGAGAAATTGAAATTGAAGGACATGACCCAAAAACAACAAATAATGATCATCTGATGTTTAAAAATCCACTTCCATCACAAGATCAAAGGGGTCCTTCCACTTCCAGGCGAGGAACTGATACCACTGATTATACACAGGCTGCATATAATTACACTGTAAATCATCTGTATGATGCCAGTGAACAAGTTGCAACTATAACCTTCAAAAACCCCAACTCAAATTGCAATGTTGTTACACGTCGTGGCAAGGTTACCATAAAGGCAGCTCCACAAGGCACCACCTCCATCCCAAAGCAATACAATCTTGTGGAACAATTAGATAAAATGCCTGCGCTTATATCCATTTTAGAGCTTTTGTGCCTATTGCCATCTCATAAAACTATCTTGGATCAAGCACTCCAAGAGGCGTCAGTCCCTGCAAATCTGAATACAGACCAATTTCAAGCCATGGTTGGAAGTCTAAAGTCATCACCTTGTCTCACTTTTTCCGAAAGTGACAACTCTTCCTTCCAGCAACCTCATAATGCCTCACTCCACATCGAAGGATTTATCAACCAGCATAGGATCAAATGAGTCTTGATCGATAATGGAGCAGGCCTGAATATTTGCACACTACAATTGGTCACAGCATTGGGATATGCGGTAGAATCAGTGGATCCTCGTCAGAAGATCACAATCAAAGCCTATGACGATGCAGAGCGATCATCCAAAGGAGCTGTGGTACTACCAATCTGAGTTGGCCCTGTGGTAAAGCACATCATTTGTCAGGTTCTGGACCTTCCTCTGCCATATAATCTATTGTTAGGAAGACCTTGGATACATGCCATGCAAGTCGTTCCATCTACCTACCATCAATGTATCAAATTCCCACATAACGGTGTAGAGATCACAATCCTGGGCAATGCAAATCCCTTTGCATACTGTCATAATATCAACCATCAACCAGAGATTACCATTCCTAATAATAGGGAAGCCATTTCCTCCACATCATATATAAGTCCCGCCTCTCTTGCCAGTTCAAACACCACTATACCCAAGAAAGAAAAGCTTAAGATGAAGATAGCAAAGGAAGGTCCTGGGGAATATAACTTGAGTCAACTCTTTTGTGTGGGGCAAATGCCCACTTCTCCTAGAACACATGGTAAACCACAGCAGGTACTCCAGCAACCACTAAACATACCAGCATGTGCTTTGATGCCTTTCATTCTTGGAAAGAGTCAAGAGGAAGAGACACAAGATGAGGACCTAGCGGAATGGATCTATAAAGATCCCATCACCACTGATATACCGCGGGTTACACTTCCTACGAATCAGTATGGCAAAGGTCTCCTCATTATGCAATGAATGGGGTATGATGGTCAGAGTGCTTTGGGATATTGCAAACAAGGACGACATGAACCGCTGCTGCCAGAATTAAAGCCCAAAGGTAATACAGGCTTAGGTTTTGAAAAAGAGATCTTTCCTAAACTCAAATTCAAAGGAAAACCTAGCAAACCACTATGTCAACCTACTACAAAGAGGACAACTTTCATCATCAAAGCAGCATCAAACACCATCACACCAGCCCCATCGAGGCTCACAACCCCAACGCAACCATCACCAATGCCATTTATTCCACCAAATGAACCCATAATACCACCAGCAGCACCATTAGCAGCAACAACTGTATCAAAACCCGCAGCAGCATCTATGGCACCAATAGTTCCAGCAGAAGCCACGGAGTCAATATTACCGATACTCCCCATATCAGATTCCTTGATCCCCATCAAACTTCCTGCAGCACCGATCACTACAAAGGTACATCAACCAATCACACCTGCACTATTTAACTCAAAGGACATCCCAGTATGGTATAGTAATCGGATGCTGGAAAGTGATTCAAAGACCGACTCACATGAGTGGGAATTTGATTCTGTACAGCTTAACACTTCAGATGAGGAAGACACATCACCACCTCCACCACGCAAAGACATCCCTATTTACGGAGAAGCACAGATAAAGACCACTTGGGTTCCTGATCTGGAAAAATCTTCCACAGACCCTACATCTCATCCTATGCCTGATTCTGACAGGGAGAGTACCATTAACGACCTTCACCATAATGTCTTAACCCTCACTGATACCTCTAACGTACTTAACCTAATCGATGAAGTAATGCCCATTATCCACCCTGAACTCATCGAATGGAACCAACCAAATCCCCCATGTCTTGACTTCTTCCAAAATGATGAGGCCATCATTGACTTTTTGGAATTAAGGGATAACCTACCAAGTGGGGATCACAAAGTTAGATTCGCCATTGAACTTAATAGCGCAACATACTTTGGGGCGGATGCCAAACCTTTTAGCTGCAAAAATATAACAATAAAACATGGATCTTCCAGTCAAAACCACAATGTGGCACTGTTTGATCCAACAAAAGTAAAAAGAAAGAGCGTATCCAATGGTGAAAACCTCTCTGAGGCGCCTGAGGATGAAGGGTTTGACATTCTCCCTGATAGTACACAACAAGAACGATCAACGATTCTCACCGAGGAAACCAAAGAATATAATGTGGGAACTCTTGAAAAGCCTCACCTCGTACATCTAGCATCTCTTCTCACTCCAAAGGAACAACCTAAGTTTATAGAGTTCTTCCAGAAGCGTCAGATCAACTTTGCATGGTCATATGCAGACATGCCTGGGCTTGATCCTGATTTAGTCATGCATCACCTCACTGTAGCAGAAGGAGCCAAACCTGTCAAGCAAAAACTTCGTAAGATGCATCCTCAGATTGCAGTGCTATTCAAAACAGAACTCAAGAAACTCCTAGATGTTGGTTTCATTATACCAATTGATTATGCAGAATGGATCTCCAATATTGTGCCTGTCGGCAAACCAAAAGGGGGCATCCGCATTTGTACTGACTTCAGAGATCTGAACAAGGCCTGTCCTAAGGATGACTTCCCCCTACCAAATATCGACATCATAGTAGATCTGACAGCAAGACATGCCATGCTTTCACTCATGGATGGCTTTTCAGGATACAAACAGATAAACATTGCACCAGAAGATCAACATAAGACAGCCTTCACATGTCCATGGGGCACATATTGCTGGAATCTAATGCCTTTCGGTCTCAAGAATGTAGGAGCGACCTATCAAAGAGAAATGACCACCATCTTCCATGACATGATGCATACTATGATGGAAGATTATGTGGATGACTTACTAGCAAAATCACTCACCAGAGAAGGGCATCTCCACCTCTTAGATAAAATCTTTGATAGACTGGAACAATACCATGTTTGACTTAACCCAAAGAAATGTGTCTTTGGAGTAACCTCCGGGAAACTTCTAGGATACATTGTCTCAAGCAAAGGCATTGAGGTCGACCCAGCAAAGGTCAAAGCAATCATGGACATGCCACCACCAAAGAATATCAGTCAGCTAAGGACATTACAAGGGCAGCTTCAATCCATCCAAAGATTCATTGCACAATTGGCTGATAAGTGTCATCCTTTTACACACCTACTACACAAGAACATCCACTTTCAGTGGGATGCCCGATGCCAGCAAGCATTTCAGACGCTTAAAGACTATCTCATGAATCCACCATTGCTGATGCCACCAGATCCAAGTAGACCATTGTTACTCTATATCTCAGCAACAAGTATAGCATTGGGTGTACTACTGGCACAACATAATGCAAAAGGCAAAGAGTGTGTTGTATACTACATCTCTCGCACACTGGTGGGCTATGAACTCAATTACACACCTATTGAGTGAGCTTGCCTAGCAGTAATCTTAGCAGCCACTAAACTGAGGCACTATCTGTTAACCCACAAAGTACAACTCATCGCCAAGATTGATCCACTCAAGTATTTACTTAGCAAAGCAGCATTGACAGGCCGCTTGGCCAAATGGGTGATGATTCTAAGTGAATTTGACATTGAGTACGTGGACCATAAAGCTATCAAAGGTCAAGTTATTGCAGATCAGTTGGCCGATGCACCTCTCATAGGTAATCATCCTCTCATTTCCAATTTTCTAGATGAAGAGATATTCATGATCACAATAGCACAACCATGGAAACTATACTTTGATGGCTCGTACACTAGGCATGGCTCGGAGGCAGGCATTCTGTTTATCACACCTCAAGGTGACAGCATCCCGAAGTCTTACAGGCTCACATTTCCATGTACCAACAACATCGCAGAGTATGAGGCCTTGATCACGGGACTCAGGCTAGCCGTACAATGGAAATTACAAGAACTACAAGTATACGGCGACTCACAACTGGTCATTCGACAAGCAACAGATGAATATCAGACAAAGGATGACAAACTCATGCCATATAAGCAAATGGTGGACACTCTAAAGACATCATTTACTACTATCACTTTTGAGCAGATACCAAGAGATCAGAATCGAGCTGCTGACGCTATGGCTATCATCGCATCTCTCCTAGATCTTCCACAAAATTCAACACGCTACGAGTTCTTGGTAGAACAGCTTTGGATCCCCGCTTATGATATCCCTGAATCCGAGATGATATGTCGCCTTGTCGGTTCTGAATCCCCATGGTATGGTGAGTTCTACACCTATCTCCATGATCACACCCTTCCTCCCAACTAATCGAATAACCAACGTAAAACCTTCATTCGCCAAACTGCTCGATATACCATTATTGCCGAAACCCTATACTGACGCAGTCTTGATGGTACTCTCCTTCGATGTCTGGAACAAGATGAGATAACAAAG
This sequence comes from Cryptomeria japonica, assembly GCF_030272615.1. Lineage (NCBI taxonomy): Eukaryota > Viridiplantae > Streptophyta > Pinopsida > Cupressales > Cupressaceae > Cryptomeria > Cryptomeria japonica. The sequence goes on from NC_081406.1 coordinate 534,585,662, forward strand.
GCTTTGGAAGAAGTCCATGAAGCAATTTGCAGGACTCACTCAAGTGGTCCATCACTCGCCAAGAAACTCCTACGCAATGGATACTATTGGCCATCTATGGAAAATGATTCCTACTACTTTGTCAGAAAATGCAAGAAATGTCAAGTTCATGGCGACCTGATACATGCACCAACCCAGAAATTGAAACCAATCACAACACCATGGCCTTTTTGTCAATGGGGCCTTGACCTTGTGGGTAAGATTCATCCATCTTCATCTAATGGCCATAAGTTCATTATTACTGCCACCGAATATTTCACAAAGTGGATCGAAGCTGTTCCACTTACCCAAGTCACCAGCAAGCAGATCACCTCATTCATCCTCAACTACATCATCTGCCGGTATGGTGTACCCATGTCCATCATCATAGTTAATGGTCTTCCTTTCAAAAATCAGGATGTCCATGAACTTTGTGAGAAATTTCATATCCAACACCGCTTTTCCACTCCCTATTACCCACAAGGCAATGGTCAGGCCGAAGCATCCAATAAAAACATATTGAGGATCCTCAAGAAGACAGTCAATGATGCCGGTCGTGATTGGCATGTTCAACTGAATCCAACGCTATGGGCATATCGAACTAGCATTCGAACCCCTACTGGTGCAACTCCTTACTCATTGGTCTATGGTGCAGAAGCTATCTTGCCTATTGAGGTCGAGATACCATCATTACGGGTTTCCTTGCACAATCTCATCGATGACGAAGCCTACAGAGTATCCCGTCTTCAGGACTTAGAGTTACTTGATGAGAAGCAATAAGCTGCATACAATCATCTCAAAGCCTATCAGTAGCGCATGAGCAGAAGCTACAATCACTGAGTTAGACCTCGTACATTTGAGGTAGGTGATCTTGTTCTATGAGAGAATCCTTGCAACCAACCAAATAGAGAACATCAGGGCAAGTTTGAAACAAACTAGCTGGGCCCATATGTTGTCACTGCTGTGTTCGGGTCCGGGGCATATCAGTTGGCTACATCAGAAGGAGAACCGCTCACAGATCTAATCAACAGTATGCACCTCAAACAGTTTTATACCTAAGGTGTACAGAGCATCAGGCTCCCCTACATACCAGAAAATACCAAAAACATTCAGAAAAATATCCTGAAGAAAATACAAAAACATTCAAAAAAGTAAAGAAAAATCATGCATCTAAATGGTGAACAACCACTCCTGTGGCACCTTGGGTAAGTACGATGGTGAAAACTTGGCAAATAGGTGCCACTCATAAAAGCTATGGCTCCATTGTCTTTCAGACTTGTTGCGATCACATCTACTCCATCCAAAACCATGGCTTGTTATTCATCTGCAATTAAGAAAGTACTCCATGCGTCTTGCATCCCGCTTTTTCATAGTCATGTCTAAACTGGGGGCAATGCCCTTAACCTATTGATGGAAGTTGATTCTACATTGTCTTATGATTCATTAAACTCCTTCATTCAAGCAATCATCAAAATCCAAAAACATTCAAAACATCGTCAAAATCCAAAAAAACATTCAAAACAATCATCAAAATACCAAAAACATTCAAAAATGACTCACAAAATCCAAAAACATCAAAAACCATCAAAAATCAAACAAAAACATGGCAACACCTTGTACATACTCATCCATGCAGATACCAAACAAACATTGACAAACTACTCACATGATGACCACTTATCAATCGACCATATAATCAACATCAATACTCAAAACTGTCTTCAACAAGGATGCATCCTTCCTTACCAAAATAAAGACAAAAGTGACATTTTCTTTGACAAGAAAATTATGTTAGCTATGAAATGCTTGGTTGATTTGTGAGTACAATCATTTGTTTATCTGTATCGGGATCTTTCAGCATTATTTTGTATCAGTTGCACAGTATTTCCGATGAAGTTCTGGAGAATGTACTAATGGTGTCTACGTGGGAAGTTCACCAAGCTACGTGATATTATGCCAAATGCAATCATGGATCATTACGTCTTGCTGACTACAGCGTATACCTCAACCATATGGGCATGAACCATTACCAAGGATCTTTATTCTTTATTCTTTATGTATAGACTGTTTGTTTGCAGGTACAATGCTCATTCTTTGGTTCCTCCTACCTCATCCAAATTGGATAAAGGTTTTTATCTCTTAGTACGGTATGCACTTGTCTCAGGATATGATCAACCTAAGATCAAGGAGGACGATCCAAGTCATGCATGAACAGAGATAATCCTTGTCTGTTCCGCAAGCAATACTCTGGTCGACTTGACCCTTATATTAAGTCATTTGTATTAACTTGCTATATAAAATCCATGAAAGGAATACTCAGGTCATCTTGAATCATTATGTTAAGATGCTTGTATTCTCTTCCAACATTTTAAAGCTCAATGATGAAAATAGAGCACTATGGATCATCATTTCATCTCATCTGTTTATATATTGCATTCCGTTGCATATCACCCATCCGTTCACTCATTCATATGTAGGCTTTATATGTAAAAGTGACCGTAAAAGCTGGTCTTGGATACAATCACGGCCGAGTACTCTGATACATCATCACATCATGCAAAGTCTTAACAACCTTGCATTCCTCATAGTCATATCATCATCGCATTTAGTTGCATCTTGCATTAAGTACATTCATGTCATTTTTAACTTAACATTGCATATAGTTCATTTTGGACATTAGTTTTCATTAAAAACATTTGCATCATTGCATCAATCATAAATAATTAGATTCATTTGTGGGATCAAATTGTCAAGTTTGATTGTTTTAAAAATCATTTACTAGGCATTCATATAGTGTCGATTATCCATCATCATTTTATCATCCTTTATCATTTATTATTGCATACATTCATTTATAGTTAAAAAGTGCATTCATTCATTAACTAAGTATCTTATTATACTCATTTTAGAATTCATTTCATTCATTATCCTCTTTTTAATTGCATTAAGGTGTAGTTATTAAAAACCATAAGTTATAATATCATCACATTATCATTTTTACTTAACATCATATTTAAGCATTTAGAATCAAAAATCCATTTGTTTCCAAAACACATTGGTTCATACCATTTTATATATATATCCATTATACATAAGCATTCATTTAGGCATTATCATGAACACATTTGTACTTTACATTTTGTTTATCCATATTGCATTCATTTAAACAAACATCTAGATGCATATTCATACATAACATCATTCATTCAACCATTGCATTAACATCATCACATAAATCATCTCATCATTATCATTGCATAGGAAACACCAGAATCCTGTTCATACATCATCACAAGCATACAAAATCATCATGGCATTACATACATAAAAGCATTACATCAAAAATCAAAACAAATCATACATATATAAACCTACATTCATATGTCAGTATCCAACGTCATAAATCATCATAAAAACATGCATATAAGAAACATCTCATCAAATGCATACATATACACACATCCATCTAAGCAATCACTCATCATCCTGCATAAACATCCATACATAAATCAAATGCATATCATCGAAATATGGGATCTCCTCATATATCTCATCTCATATATCAGAGTACAATGAAGTCTACAAAATCGGCTACCAAGAGCCATCCAAGATACAGTCCAAAAAATAAATAATTATACAAATACATAGATGCAAAAATGCTCTCTCAAATGCCACTCTGGCTAGATGCTGTCCCAACACCTCCACCTGCTCCACCACTAGTGCCTGCACCCCCTGCTCCATCTCTCCGTGGAGGCCTCATCGAACCACCACTCCCTCCTGCATCCCCTGATCTCTCCCACCTCAAAGGACCCATCACTCCCCCACCGCTCTGCATCCTCTGTGATCGCTCTGATCTCGTCTGCTGCATTTGAGTATAACTGAGAGCTCACTGACTGAGTGGCACCACCTGCTCATATAAACCCTGCCAGTACTCTATCTCAGCCTGTGCTTGTCCAAACTGCCTCATAACCTCCCCTGTAGGCCCCTGTGCTCCTACTCCAGCCCGGACTCTATCCTACAGCTCCGCCAATCTCTCCACTATAGTATCCCTCTCCCGCAGCACCACCATCAGCTCTGACTCTCGTGCAAATAGCTGCACATCCCTAACCGCCACCTCCACCTCCAAATCCTTTATCCGGGTCTGCAAGCATACTATCATGTGATCCCGCAGATCTCCAGTAGCTCCCCCCTCGGTATCCATAGCTGCCTCCCCTGCACCACCCTCTCTCGTAGTCCCCTCCCCTCTGTCCATCGGGATCTCCCTCTCCATCCCCCTCCCACTCAGCTGCACTCCTCCTGGTATCAGTGGTCCCTGTGATATCTGTAGAGGCAGTCCACCTCTCCCTCTCCACTGACTTCGCATCCCCAATCCTCCTCCCCCACCTCCACCTCATCCATCTCCTCCTCCATCACCTCCTCCACCACCTCCACCTCCTCCATCTCCTCCTCCTCCTCCTCCTCCACCATCTCCTCGACCTCCTGCCCTCCTCCATCTCCGTCCCCTCTCATCCTCAAAAGCTGGGATCAGCTCTGCTGGGTCCGATATCTGTGGGATCGGGTGCGCCACCCGATACTGCGTATACTCATCTGTCACCCCTGCATCAACGACCCTCGGTCGTAGGTCCCATGGCGTCGCCTGCAGTGTCCGAAACTCTGCCAGTGCCTGTTCATAAGGTAGCACTAGACCCCATGCATACCTCTCTCGAATCACCCGCGCATACTCTCCAGATCCACTGGGCAGTCCCTGCTGCCGTCCAAACTGCCTCATCACTCGCCTAGGCACCTGTCTCTCCACATGATATGTAGTCCTCCCAATGAGGAATCGGGTCATGAAGACATACGACAGTGCCTCTGCGTCATCATCCCATGGCTCACACTCCAAGTATGACCGCCATATCACTGCATCCAGGTCATCCAATGCCTGCCGCCACCACTCTAACTTCCCCAAGTTGGGCTGACTCATCATGCCACTGTACATAAACATGTATAGCTGATCCACCATACAGAATCTAAGACTCACTGGTCGAGTCACTGGTAGGTGCTCCCAAGCCCAAATATGTAGCAACGTCATGCCCACTGCTAAGGAACCCCTCCCTCGGTACACTACCTCATGAAGCTCCTAATACATGTGCGTCAGCACGCACGACCCCCATGCAAATCGGGTCCCCTCGGTCATCATCATCTCGATAACCTATCCCCATCCTACCGCCAAACCATGTGAACACCTGTCTGGACACAGAAGTCCTCCCACAATCCCTGACAAAACTGTTGGAAGAGGCTCATACAGTGCCGCTATATCCTCCCACGTGATCGAGCCATCATCAATGAACACATCCTCATCAAAAATCCTCTGCACCGAAAGAGTCCCCCAGGATCTGTCATATGTGACCAGCTCCCCTTGAATCGGAATCCGAAGGATGCGCCACACATCCTCCAAGGTCACGGTCATCTCCCCCTGTGCCAAATGAAAGGTGCACGTCTCACTGTGCCACCGCTCTGCTAGTGCTGTAATCAATCCATGATTCATACGAATCACAGGCATGTGCATCACCTCATAAAGACCAGTCGCCCCAATACAGTCTATCTCCGCCTGTGTCAATCAATCCCGCAACTTTTGTGTCGCAGGATGGCGCTCACGTAACTGCAACACGTGCAGATCCTCCTACACATGGACATTCATCAATCACCATCAGTTGTTTTGTTTTCAAACTTTCTTAAGTTTAAACCTAGACTATCATCAGATACTTTGATCAAGTATCTTCGGGTCTCAACAGGTAAGCAATCATGGCCACCTAGACTTCAACAGACATTTATCCTAACAAATGACCTAAGTCTCATCAGGCTGCTATGGTTCAAAACAACTCCCACTTCACTTCGCCATCCATCAATCATTGGCATCGGGAGATTTTTTTCTTCATCCAAACTGGGGCATCTCTCTATCCTAAGGCAAAAGCACTATTATACCAACAAAAGCGCTAGTTTCCAAACAATAGTGCTACAACCCTAACAAAAGCGCTCAATCAGCTATACAATAGCGCTACAACTGCAAACGCGCTAAAACAACTATGCAATAGCGCTACTTTAACTCAATAGCGCTCAATTAAGCCCACAATAGCGCTACTTAATCAATAGCGCTAAAACTTGCATACAATAGCGCTACAACAAGCCAAAAGCGCTCAAACATTGGGGCAATAGCGCCCTTGCGGCGCAATAGCACTAATTCATGGAGCAAAAGTGCCAAAACCAAAGTTCCAGCACTCTTGCTCCGACTTGACTTGGACTCAGCTAAAAACCTATCAAAAATGCCTACAAATTAAGTTTTCGAATTTGCGTACCGCTGGTCCGTAGTCATCTGGGCACTGGAACCGACGGACTCGCTCGAATCTATGCTCAGTGATCGGAATCGGCATCTTGGCTGCTACTCGCTCCTCCAAATGTCCCTATCAGAGCTCTGGTTTTCAAATGGTCGCGGTCACAAATGATCCTGTTTTCGCCCATTTCACCCCATTTATATCCTTCGCCGTCATCGTAACTTCTCCCCGCTCACCGCCGTGGTCCCCGTGAACTTCTCGAGCCCCCCATTTCTCCATTTTATACCCAATTTCTTCTATTTTTCACCCGTATGTCTAACTCCTTCTCTTCTACCACCTCGCCAATTTTCATTCTTTTTCGAGAGATCGCCCGATTTTTCAAAAAATTTCGGCCCATCTCTCGAGGGGGCATACTGCCCATTAAATTTACATTTTATGGGGCATTTTCTTCACACCAGTTTTTCTTTCTTTGAAACGATGCGATAAACCGCACTGTCTCAAAGAGGGGCAAATGTAGTCACACAAATCTGTCCAGCTTAATTAAATAAATATTCGCTATTTATTTGATTAAAAATCCACTAGCCATCAGTTAATTAAATAAATATTTAATTAATTCATTCCCAAACATTCTTCTATTAATTAAATAAATTATTCAATTTATTTTAATTAATTCATTAAACCAAATACAAATCAATTAAATAAATAAAATCTATTTATTTAATTAAAATCCCCTTTTCCTCTCTTAAATAAATTAAATTAAACATTTATTTAAATCATTATCCCCCCCCACTTGCATTTTCCTACAAATGCAACTTGCACACATTTATTGGAATAAATGAATTTTTATTTTAATAAAATCCTATTTTCCCTCACCCACCAAATCCACTTGCAAAATCTAATCCCCTTCTAGATTCTTCTAACCCCTTCCTAATTAGCCTAATCCATCCCCTAATTATTGTCACATTCCTAAGCAAAATGGAGTCACTTCTCAAAGACTCCAAAGTCTTTGAAAAGCATTTAATGCTTTGTGTGTTCAACAAATTAACCCCCAAAGTCTTCCAAGACCACTAATGGCTCTTACATGACCATTTATGGCTCTTACATAACCATTTATGGTTATTTCAAACTTGTCTCCCCAAACATTTATTGTTTTGACCATATTCCTCCATTTCACATTTGCACAAGAGTTTATCCATTGGATAAAAACTTTATTTCTTGAATAAAGAGTTTATTCATTCAACCAACCTTGACTTTAACTCCCAAGGTCATATCAGGCATTTAATGCTTATTCCCTCTCCTCTCAACCTATCTCACATTGACACTTGTCATCCTGGGATTGGGTTGAAAGCCCTCACATGGATTTGAAATCATTCAATCTTGACCCTTGTTGAGATTGCTCAATCTCAACCATCCATTGCTCCATTTTTCCTATAAATAGAGCCCATTTCTTCATAATCCAGATCCTGAAAACTTGTATGCATTTAAGCTATAGGCATTTTTAAAGAGCATTTTAGCATAATTATCTAATATCTTGTTATTTTGGTTAAAATATATCATTTTAGCATCAATAAGCATAGTATTAGCTTTTCATTTCACATTTAGAGCTATACTACAATCTCAATCCTCCATAAGCATCCATAGTGCAAAAAGCTGCTGAGAGCTACACTATTTTGGAACTTGGAGAGGAGAGGAACAAGGGAGAAAGAAACTAAGAGCATGTTAGGAGGTATTTGGAGATGCCTCATCATGTTTGCTTTGATAGTTAAATATGCTTGCATGTTTTTAGTGTCTCTCTTGGTATGTCTTTTTAGATTAGTTTTTGATTAACTAACACTAACGATCCTTTGGTTTTTGTGTGTTGTTTGTCATTTGCTAACCTTGTCCATTTAGGAAGGCATCACCATCTATCTAAATCAATTGATCCTTCCATTCCTCCTCCTCTATCTCAAGATCCATTATCATTCCTTCATCCACATCATGATCCTACCATCCCGATTCCCACCTACAAAAACCCAAGGCCCCTTATCATCCCCTCATCCAAGCCAAGATTCTCCCATCTCATTTACTCCACTTCTTGATCCCTTATTACCTCCCATACAAATCATCTCACCACCATCACTCTATCCCTTTGGCTCACTTATATTCATCCTTAAAATTTCATTCAAAATAGAAGAAAGCCACATATTCACCACCCATCCTCTTTCATCCAATAATATATTCGCATCTTGTTCCCTAAATAACAAGGTACGTTGGATCAAATGCTCAAAAAAATGAACTATCCAAGAAAAGGCTTAGACCTACATGAACAAGGTAATTTGGAGCCCATCCATGTTAAATCACATCCAAGATCTCATGGTCTTGGTTACATATCCCAACCCACTTTATCCAAAAATATTGGTACAACTAATGCAAAATCCAAGCATGCTTCCAAACCCACCATCACATCTTTCCACCATTCCTCCAAATCCTTTATCATCATCCCCCTCCTCCATCATGTAAACCTAAAATAACCATCCATCTTCCTCCTTCATCATTTAAATCCATTTTGGGTCCCTATACCCCAAAATCCAACATTACGTATCCCCCACATACTAAATCCATTTTGGGTCCTTATATCTCAAATCTCATTCTCCATCTTATCTCACTCATCTTCTCATGCACCTGTTGCCTACCCCTATCACCCATCATAAACATACCAATTCTTTAATTCCCTACTAGGATCAACAAAGGCACATACCCATACATCCTATTCAACATCCTAATCTCATCACTCCATTCATATCCCCTCTACATTCTCCATCTTCTCAAACTCCTTCCAATTCCGCTAGCAACAATTTAGATGCCAAATAAAAAATGCATAAAGCTAAAAATCCACAAAAATCTAAAGATCATTGTGTCCCCTCAAAGAGACATTCTCCCCTAAGTGAAATATGACCAAAAAAATGTACCAAATCCCAAAATCCACAAAGGCACACTAAATCAAAAGAAAAAACAATGTGAACCCCAAAGAAAAAAGTAGTGCATCCAAAATAAAAATTTCCAGTGGCATCCAAAGTTGCTAAACCACCATCTAAACATTCTCCCCTTCCATCTCCTATATCCATTTTGGGTCCTTATTTCCCAAAAATACCTATTATAGCTCCTCCACCATTTCCTTATCCTCCATCCATTTCTCCTCCACTCATCCAACACCTCCCACAACATGTGGCAATGTTGATTTCGACATCCACCCATCAAACTCACTAAATCCACCATTCCATCTAAGTCAATTTCCAACACCATATCAATTATCCCAAATATATCCCCATCAAAATTATTTAATCCATATCTTTGCATAATCCACTCATCCTAATAAGGTTGTATCAACATTCGATGGTCACTCCAAATGGGCTCCTATTACCTTGATTTGGAACTTGATGCTTGAGTCCTCCATCCATCTCCTTATATTCTCATATTCCTAATCCATTTATTCACATCCATATCCATTCATAAAATTACACCCAAAATCAGAAAATTCTAAAAAGAAAGAAGAGAAGAAAAGAACAAAGAGAAAAAAGTTAGTCTAATGGTGAAAACTTGGCAAGCAAGGGCCTTGGATAAGTACCATGATGTAAACCTAGAAAATAGGTGTCATGTGTAATCCTTCCATCCTTTTTCTATCCACACTTGGGGGCAAGTTCTTCTATCTATCCATCCATATCTTCCTCCATCCATCCTATGTTAGGGTTCCCACAGATACTGAGAGGGGGGGGGGGTGAATCAGTATCTGACCGATAATGTAATTTTCTTAAAACTGAATATGCAGAATATAAGGTAACAGTATACCGGTATGCAAGAATTAATGCAAATAACAGAATCAAAAGCATCCACATGAAAAGAACACCATAACACAAGATGTTTAATGAGGAAACCCGGTGTGGGAAAAACCTCGGTGGGATTTGTGACCCACAATATTCACTTACTGGCTAATAAGAGAATATTACTTACAATAGGGGCCTGCACATGCAAGAAGGCCAACTGCCTAGAGCTCACTGCTCAACAAGAAGTCACATTGACTTACAATGAGGATTTACACAAATCCAATATTCTGTATTGCTTTACAATGGCATCTTCAATGCCAGATTCAGTACCGGTTCTTGCTCTGTTCTTTACATATACCCTTGACCTACAATTCGCACATTATGTCTGCCTTGTAATTTATTTATTACATTCTATTCATATCCTACAAATGCCTACAATGATCTCTTTTATATACAAGAGTCATTTTACAATTTGCCAAGTCGGCTTACAATGATAAACAAAATATTACATATCAAAAGTCCTGTCGGCCTCTGTGTTGGTATACATATTTCCTTCTGTGCCGGTGTACATCTTCTGTGCTGGTGCTGGTGTAGATTGATTTTGTTGATGCTGGTATAGTGTCTTGCCGATGCCATATGATTGTAAGGTTTCCTGTGTAATGCTTTGTCGGTATAGTGTCTTGTTGGTGCCATAGGATTACAAGGTTGCCTGTGTAATGCTTTGCCGGTATAGTGTCTTGCCGGTGCCATAGGATTGCAAGGTTGCCTATGTAATGCTTTGCCGGTATAGTGTCTTGCCGGTGCCATAGGATTGCAAGGTTACCATCAATGAAAAAACCTTCAATCACACACAATGTCTCATTGGAGTGTCCATATGCCAACAATCTCCCCCTTTGGCATTGATGGCAACACTCATGAGAAATTTCAAAAAGATATCCAAAAATGTGTATACCAAAAAAAATGTTACCAAAAATATGAGGGCTCCCCCTGAGCATGTGATCCCTGTGTTTTGAATTTTCTCATCTACTACTCCCCCTTTGGCATCAATGACAAAGGTTAGTAGATTTGTAGTTGTACCAATACATAACCTCAACCTTGTAGTTGGGTAGTTATTAACTGAAGGATATCTCCCAAAATTAAGTTTATACCATTCATAAACTTCTTGCTCTCCTTTATTGCTATCTCAGTTCTGTGTACTGTATCGGTGAGATGCTGCAAGTGCTTTGCCAGTGTTTTGCTACCCTGTGTTAGTGCCTCTGAGGTTTCCTTACATAGAGATGCTAAATAGTCCAATCTTGGACTTAGTTTAGATCTCAAAATTTTTGCCTTGTTTATTATTTTCTCTTTTTCTCTTTCTAATTTGAGCAATTCTTCCTCAAAATCTATTATCTTTTCCTCAAAAACTGATAATGCATCGGGTGAGTTAACAAAATTATCTGCAAGTTTATTGATCTCTTCCTATACCTTGCTTATATTTTTGTTTACATCCATGGTCAAAAATTTTATCTTACAGGTGTCTTTATACAGAGTTTTGTACTCTTTCAATAAATTGCACAGTTCTGGTAGAAGTGTGTCAAATTCCCTGTTACACTTCTTTATTCCTTCCTCAAAGAATTTCTGTTTCTCTTTTTCTAACCTTTCCTTTATAGTTTCTACCTTTTTTTGCTCAAAATTTCTAGAAATATATTTACAAAGTGTATCCAACTGGCCTAAAGAATCTTTGTTGGCTATATTACAATTTGGAGCTATTAATTTCAAAACTGGAATTGAATCATCTATTGCTTTATAGGATTTATAGGCTTGTGAGCTATAATCAGTTATTTTCTTGATAGAATAGAGCAATACCTCTATTACATTTGATGATGACCCAGTAAACTGAGTGCTGGTGGAAGGGACCATGCTGGTATTAACCTTTGGTAGGTCTATTTGTGTCTCCACAGTTTTTCTTGCATCATTTCTTACTGGTGGCGTCTGTTCTGGAGCCTTTAGCTCTGTTGGTTGCTCTGTTTGTGTTCCAGATTCCTTCTTTTTCTCTGAATCTGTTGCCGGTTACTCTTGGTTTCCTGTTGCCGGTTGCTCTTTATTATCAAATTTATCTGTGGTATCCTTATCTACCACTATGTTGATTTTTTGAGTATCAACATTCACAGTATATAGGACTTCAGGATTAGGATTGTTATCCTCTGTGTCCATGCTCTCAGTTGCCGGTTGATCTTCCGCAGTTGTTTTTACCGGTGGAGTATTTAAAGGAGGTGGGGGTAAGTTGTCTCTAATTTTGATACTTTTTGGTCCACCAACTTTACCTTTCCCTTTGTCCTTTTGATATACTAGAATGGGCTTGGGATTCATATATTCTTCTTGTTTTTTTTTTCAACCAAGAATCTATCCCAACCATCTTCTGTTTTAGTTGAAACTTCAGTAACTCTACCTGCCATTAATGATATTTTCCGGTGTGCAGTGGAAAAGACTGTCCGGTTGGCCTGAGCTATCAAATCATCAATTTCCTTAGGTGAGTTGGTCAGGTATACTGCAAGTAATTTCTCTATTTTTATTTTCTTATCCAACTCAATTATTCCTTGCCTTCTGGCCTCAAGTCTTTTATATAATTCATCAGGAATTTCATTTAGGACTTGCATCAAAAACTTTTTATACATGTCCATGTGTAGTATAACACTTTCCTCAATTTGTCCTTTCTCATCTTCTAATAGGGTGTCATAGATTTTCCCTATGTTTTTCAATTTACCTTCCTCTGTGATTTCATCCAGTAATATGTCAAAAGGGGCCAAGTCAGTGTCTATCTTCTTCTTCCTTTTGGGGGTCAGCTTTTTCTTAGGTGTGGCTTTCTTTACTGGAGACCTTACAGCTTGTTGCTTCTGCCTTGTCCTTCTAGGTGAAGGAGTGGATACCGATGAGGGGTCTCTTTTCGTAACAACTCTTTTGAAAGTTGCTAGAATATCTCCTTCTGAGGAGGTATCTACCGGTGATAGATGAGTTTCAAGTTGTTGGGCTACCAACTCTTCTTCTGTTATACCGGTTTTCTTTAGTACATCATCTTTTAAGGCTTTTGCTTGCCTGCTTCCTTTCCTCATAGATGCCTCAACTTTCTTTACTCTCTTTTTAGATTGAATTTGACTTTCAATGTGCTCAGCACTACCAAATACTTCTTCCTTTGGTTCATGGGGGGCTTCCAGAAGTGCTTTGGCATAAGTTTCCACTATGTGGTCATCTGCTTCATACCCCATTCCTGTAACCCAGATTGTTCTTGGGATGACTGCTTCCATCTAGATCTCATCCTTTTTTATCACAAAACATATGTCATCCTTATATTTGTTGACAATTTCCTATGATAGTCTGATCCTCTTATTCATTTTGACCTTTAGTGCTTGAAAATATTCATGGATATTCTTTTCTTTGTTTTCACCCATGTTGTTGAATAAGTTAGACAATTGTTTTCCTACCGGTATGTCAAATCCAAAATCGTTGTTGCCTATACCGGGAGCCTATTTGGTTATATGTAGCATTAAGCATACAAGCAAATTTCCAAATCTAAAGGTTCCTTTCTTATCCTTCTTGATTTTTGCTAAGTTATCAATTAACTCATCTTTTAACCATTCACAGATATCAATTTTTACATTGTTCTTAACCATGTCATGAGCACTCTTTATGCATAAATTGGAAACAGAGTTAAGCCTATTTGCATGAGTTGCTTTGTAACCTAGAATCATGCTAATGAATCTCACATTTGTATCGGTCACATCATTAACCTTGAATGATCTTTTGTTGGATGTTGCACCAGTTAATTTCGTTACTAGGTCATTGGAGACCTTCTTGGTTTTGTTGGGTCTGGTACCAGTGGAAGGTAACCCTATTACTGCTTTCATAGCTACCTTTGTAATTTTGTGCACTGAGTCAAGCCAAAAGAATGAGCCATGTACCCTGCTGAGAACTATCCTAATCACTTCCTTGGGAAATTCAGGAATGTAGAGGATTTCAGTGAATCCTAGGGTTTCAACAATTTTATGTTTAGGTTTCACATTTTCGGCATTGTCACATATAACAGATTTATACATGTTTTTGATTTCTTCATCACCTAATTCCTCTATGTTGCAATGAATATATATTCTAGGGTCTTCTGCATAAACAACACCCTTTGGAATTTGGGAAAAAGCACCTGTGTTGTCATCTTTCTTAGCTACCTCGGGAACTAGCTCAAACACGGGCCTAGGTCATTTTATAACCTCGACTATTGTAGGGTTTGCTATGAATTCAGGTGCAGAGGAGGATGCCATGATGATAAATACCTTTTTCTGCCTTTGGATGGATTGATTGCTGAAGTGCTTTGCCTCTTTTCTCGGAATGCCTTAGCTCGGAAATCTTCGCGCTCTCTGAAAGTTTGAATTCACAGTGAAATGAAATGGAGCCAAAAACCTTATTTTATAAACTCTTTTCTGCCACCTACCACATTAATTGTTTGCCGGTAATGTATTAACTCAACTTTATTTGTCGGTAATGAAGGATTTTCAACTTCTTTTCTCTAACTGAGGGAATAATAGCACATGTGTCATTAAATTGCCAAACCCTCAAGATAATTTTCTTCAATTTGATGAAAAACATCCTGCCGGTGGAGCATTGCTCTGTCCTGTCGGTGGAGCGTCATATTGTCCTGCCGGTGAAGCATTTGTTGGTTCTATCGGTGGAGGAGTAACCCCAATATTTAGATCACCTTTTCTAATCCATTGCTTTGAAAATTATTGCTTAACCTCTTCAACCTTTTCTTTACCTTTCAAGCTAGTGCTTTTGTTATCTACCGGTGTACCTTTACTTCTACAGAATTAAGCAATATGACCAATCTTGTTACATGCATAACAAGTTACATTATTTTTCTGAATAGCTTTCCCATAACCTATGTCGGTTTGTGTTCTGCATTTATTTGATAAATGACCAAATCTTCCACAAACATAACATCTTACATTCATTCTGCAATTTTCAGAGTTATGACCAATTTTGTTGCATTTGGTGCATTGACCAGTGGGAGGATTGATGTTCTGATAATTCCTAGATCTACATTCATTTTCCCTATGACCATATTTATTACAGTTAAAGCATTTTCCATTGAATTTGTAAGTATTAGAGGGTCTTACCGGTTTGTTTTGATCCTGGGTATTTGCAGTACCGAATCTTTCTCCAACTTCAAATCCAACTCCAGAAGTGTCACCTTTGGGTTTTTGATTCTTCAATAAGGTACCAAGTTCTTCTAAGCTTTTCTTGAATTTTTCTTTGTGTTGATTTGCAGTTTCCAATTCCCTTTCCAAGATCTCTTTTTGTCTCATTAGTTCATTCGAGTCATTTTGAGTATGCATCAGATCTGTCTTCAACATATCATTTTCATAGCTAAGTCTTGTGTTCTCATTTGCTGCATCACTTAGTCTTCTGGTCAATTCTTCTTCATTCTTCTTTCTGTCCTCAATCTCTTTGCAGAATCTCATAGTCATATCCTGCATTTCATTTTTTGTTGTCATGATCTCTTGTTTCAATTTGCTCATCATATCATTTAATGATTCCTTTTCATCATTTTCATTTTGCAATTTTTCACAAAGTTCTCTTCTCTTGTTTCTTGTAATAGTAAGATTTTCTTGAAGTGCTTGAATAATGTCCTGAGCTGCTTTTAAATCATCTTCTAATTTGATATTTTTCAACTTCTCTACATCATAGTCAGTAAGAGCTCCTTCAAGTTGCTTCATCAGATTTTCCATCTTTATCGGTGTCAAGATCTACCTCAAGCTGTTAGGCTTTTGAAAATAGAGGACCAGGCTCTGATACCAATTGTTAGGGTTCCCATAGATACTGAGAGGGAGGGGGTGAATTAGTATCTGACCGGTAATGTAATTTTCTTAAAACTGAATATGTAGAATATAAGGTAATAGTATACCGGTATGCAAGAATTAATGCAAATAACAGAATCAAAAGCATCCACATGAAAAGAACACCATAACACAAGATGTTTAACGAGGAAACCCGGTGTGGGAAAAACCTCGGTGGGATTTGTGACCCACAATATTCACTTACTGGCCAATAAGAGAATATTACTTACAATAGGGGCCTGCACATGCAGGAAGGCCAATTGCCTAGAGCTCACTGCTCAACAAGAAGTCACACTAACTTACAATGAGGATTTACACAAATCCAATATTCTGTACTGCTTTACAATAGCATCTTCAATGCCAGATTCAGTACCAGTTCTTGCTCTGTTCTTTACATATACCCTTGACCTACAATTCGCACATTAGGTCTGCCTTGTAATTTATTTATTACATTCTATTCATATCCTACAAATGCCTACAATGATCTCTTTTATATACAAGAGTCATTTTACAATTTTCCAAGTCGGCTTACAATGATAAACAAAATTTTACATATCAAAAGTCCTGTCGGCCTTTGTGCCGGTATACATATTTCCTTCTGTGCCGGTGTACATCTTCTGTGCTGGTGCCTATGTAGATTGATTTTGTTGATGCTGGTATAGTGTCTTGCCGGTGCCATAGGATTGCAAGGTTGCCTGTGTAATGCTTTGCCGGTATAGTGTCTTGCCGGTGCCATAGGATTGCAAGGTTGCCTGTGTAATGCTTTGCCGATATAGTGTCTTGCCGGTGCCATAGGATTGCAAGGTTGCCATCAATGACAAAACCTTCAATCACACACAATGTCTCATTGGAGTGTCCATATGCCAACATCCTATCTACCATACCTATCATATCCTATCCATTTCAGTTCCTCCATCCTCATTTAGATCTTGATAGAAAAAAAGGCCATCATGCATACATGCTTTGTAAACCTCTTGGAATCCATTTTCTCATCACACTTTTCATCCATTTAACCTCATATCCATAGATCATTCCTTCTATCTAGATAATCCTTCCACACACCATAATCCTTATCCACCCACCATCCTATCTTCCATTTGAATCCCTCGTCCTCTTTCCACCCTATCATCCATCCTATTATATCACTCCTAGTGTCTCATCACACACGACATATTCTAAGTGGGGCCATCTTATTTCCTTTGTGACATAGTTCTTGTCCAAATTCCATCACACCCACCATCCATCCACTAAACCCTTTGTCCAATGATCCTTAATCCATTGTAATTGTTTCCTCTTGTAATCCTCATCTATTTTAATGCTTCATTTAAAATCATTTCATCTCCCCCTCCTTATCTCATAATACTTTCATCTTCTCATCCTTATCTCATAATCCTTTCATCTCCCAATCCTTATCGTCATATCCTCCATATTTCAATCACTATCTTCATATCATTCCATCACCTCTTACATCCCTTGTCATTGATATCTAGCTGTAGCTACCCCCATGCAATCCAATGCCATCCATCCAATCAATCTGACTGCTCCTCACAATCCACCATCATATGCAAATCCTATCCACATCCTCCTTTTTCATCATCATCTCTATATGCATCCTTACCAATCTTTGTGTTTTTTTGGGATATATTATTCCCACATCAATAGAACTCCATCAACCATCAATCCAATCCTTAGGTTGTTTAGGGATATATCATTCCCACATAAATAATACCCCATCAACCATCAATCCATCTTGGCATTTTAGCTTGACTAGGGCAACATCACATTTTTCTTTAGTTCATCCTCTACCATCCATAGCTCTTGTACATCTTGTAAATCATGTCTTGTACATAGCATCAATTGTGTGTCTTCACTAAGGCTCATTTATATATATGTGCCCTTAGGTCCCATCGTTTGCATCATTTTGTCGTGTGTCATCAAGACTACATCCCTATCTAGTTGGTCCTTCAACAATCATCTTTTAGTTTTCTTGAGATCTCAAGTGTCTCACTTGTGTCTTGTCATATAAATTATAGTTTAATATCCATCACCAGTCTTTACAGGATGTATCCTTCCTCATATCAGACCAATCAATCCCATCCATCAATTCTCCCTATGGCAAAAGGTACTTGAGATACTTGTTATTCCTTTTCTTCTTTTGGATATTTGTTTATCTTTATCTTGAGCTTCATGTGATGGTATGATGAAAGAATAAGTATCCAATAGAGTGCTAAGAGGGGGGGGGGGGGGTGAATCAGTATACTAAAAACTGATACAAAGTTCCTAAATTCAAATTCAATCACACAATGTAAACATATCTCATTCAAGATCAATATTCATAAGAATACTTGACATCAACCGGTTTGACTGTTATGACAACTTAACAGTAAACAAATTTAATCTTGTAAACATCAACAATGCTTAATAATAACTCAACATATTCATCTCTCAATGCTTCTAGTTATCATGCCTTATCAGAAGTTAATCAAATCAAAAAATAAGATCATAACCACAAAAACATTCAGTACTTGACACAAATGTTTATACGTGGAAAACCCAAATAGGTAAAAACCACAGTGAGATGAGACTCACAAGGATAGCTATCTGATCTCTTTTGAAGTTCGCCCTATTAGGAGCCAAGCTTGTTAAAGCTTTACAATAAGTCCTGTTAAGAACTAATTCCGGTTAGGAAACACCCAGTTAAGGGATTTACAAACATGCCTTGATGAAAAGCACAATACCCTATTAGGAGTAACCTCATTGGAGGATTTAAGAATCAAAGCTAATGGACCACCTTGTTAGAGGATTTAATGAGTAACGAAGATTGTTAGAGATTACCCGGTTAAGGGATTTCACTTTTACTGTAATTGTTAGAAAACAACAGGTTTTCTTGATCTCTCTGAGTAGCACTACATTTGGTTGATCAGATCCTTTGAAGCTTCAATCTGCCTTCACTCAAAGTGCAGATCCATTCACTGGTTAGGTGAATATGCACTCAACAGGTTTCTGCCAATCTTGCCAACAACCTTTACAAACAACTTCATCAACCTTAAATACAAATCAATTAGGTTGGTAACACAACAAAAACCTAATTCTCATCATCGAGATTACAAACAACTCGGTACAATCTTGATAGTTAGAAATCATGACAATCTCTTCACATTCTTCAAGAAAATTCCAACCGCTCCATGATCACTGCTTCATCAGACTTTGTAACTCTTCAAGTGTTGTGCATTAGATGCAATCCACTTTTCTCCTTCCCTAGACAATTAAAAAATGTGCCAAAACAATTTGAACTTATCCTCATACAATGATCACACGTGTCTCCATCATTACTGCTCATCAGATAATAAACCAACAAACTTGATCGGTTATGGTTTAACAACTGATAGGGTTTACTAGTTACATTGCATAGAAAGGTTTAACCCTTTACACCGGTTCAACTCACAAACTTTACATACTGGTTTACAACATCTTCCACAAATCTCTTCTTACTGGTTACTAGCCAATATAAAAAAACAACAATATCAGCAATAACATGAATACCATTACCGGTTCAATTGACATCAATGACAACATATCATTAATGCAATCTCTATGCAAAAATGCCAACAATCTCCCCCTTTGGCATTGATGACAATACAAATATCAACGCCTTTGATTGTTGTTGAGATTGGTGAATAGGAATCCTGGTTTACATTACCAAGTATTCACCTTGCTCTATATGTCTTCAGCCTGTCGCTAGATAATCTAATTAGATACATAATTCTTCTCCCCAATTACATAATTATTCTCCCCCTTTGACAACAATGCCAAAGTGAAATTAAAACATGTAATTCTTTTTTCACTGTGCATCAACATCATTCTACAACTTGATGCTCCCCCTGTGGAATATATCCACCTCTTCATCAATCCATGTAAAATTCTCCAAGTGGTTCAAGGACTAATGTAATCAACATCATGCTCAACTAACTTCATGAAGAGGGACAACCCCCAATTGACTTCTAAGATACTCAAAATTGGTTAAGTAGAGGTTTGGTAAAGATATCTGCAAATTGCTCCTTGGTAGAAACATGCTCCAAGATAACATCTTTACTTTGAACTTTTTCCCTCAAGAAGTGATATTTCAATTCAATGTGCTTGGTCCTTGCATGCAAAACAATATTTTTTGAAATGTTTATTGCACTTGTATTATTACACAAAATCTTTATTGGTTCTGAGATTTTCATCTTCAAACCTTCCAAAATGTGCCTCATCCACATAGCTTGTGTGCAATTCATATAAGCTACCACATACTCAGCTTCAGCAGTAGATTGTGTAGTACAACTTTTCTTTTTACTACTCCATGAGACTAGACTTCCTCCTAGAAAGAATGCTCCACCGGTAGTACTCTTCTGGTCATCAATATTTCCTGCCCAATTACCATCTGTGTATGCCTTCAAGTCAAAATTTCCACCATATGGATACCATAACCCATAGTGAATAGTACCTTTCAATTATCTAAAAATTCTCTTGGTTGCCATCAGATGTGCCTCCTTTGGATTCTTCTAAAATCTAGCAACAATACCAACTGCATGGGCAATATCCGGTCGACTGTGAACAACATAGTGTAATTTGCCAATCATTGACCTGCATTCCTTTTCATCTACAAACTTAGATGCATCTTCCTTGGACAATTTACAACCTGTAACCATTGGGGTTCCAACTGGTTTATAGTCACTCATACTGAAAGTCTTCAAAACCTCTTTCACATACTTGGATTGAGTAATGAAAATACCATTCTTCATCTGTTGTATCTGTAAGCCTATGAATTATTTTATTTCCCCTACTAATGACATCTCAAATTTATTCTTCATTTCATCTACAAAACAATTACTCATGTCATCATTACCTCCAAATATAATGTCATCAACAAATACTTCACTGACCAATATTTCATCTCCTTCAGACTTGAGATAAATGTTGCTATCATCACTGGTTCTAGAAAAGCCTATCTTCATCAGATGAGTATGAAGTCATTCATACCATGCTTTGGGTGCCTGCTTTAATCCATACAAAGCTTTATGCAATTTGCATACCATGTCTTCATTTTCTGTCAATGCATAACCATCAGGTTGCTCTATATAGACCTCTTCTTCCAGTATCCCATTCAACAATGCAGACTTAACATTCATCTGGTATACCATGAACTTCTTATGAGCTGCAAATGCAAGTAATGTTCTAACACCTTCCAATCTTGCTACTAGTGCAAAATTTTCTCCATAATCTTCTCCTTCTTGCGCATAACCTTTGCATACTAATCTTGCCTTGTTGTGAACTACAACACCATCTTCATTTAACTTGTTTCTGAACACCCATTTAGTACCTATAACATTCTTGTTTACCGGTCGGAGTACCAGGGTCCAAGTGTTGTTCTTCTCAATTTGATCCAGCTCCTCCTCCATAGCTTTCACCCAATGATCATCACCAAATGCCTCCTTAGCACTTCTAGGTTCAAAGGTGGAGATCATGCAATAGTTTTCTCTTATTCTCCTACTAGTTATTACACTAACATACTTATCCCCAATTATTTGTTCAGGATTGTGATTCAGTCTCACATACCTAGGAATAACATGATCATTCTCTTTAGGTTCAACTTCTTCATTATCATCTTCCTCTGAATTTATTTGTTCCGGTTGAACAAGTACATCATGATTTGCTTTACCGGTTTTTGATTTAACAGTTTTAGGTTCCAAAAGCAAAATGCAAGCTCTTCATCCTTCTTCTCATAACTGGTTACATCTAAAACTTCAGGACATTCATCTACACAAACATCAACACTCTCAAAAAATTTCTATGTCCAGTTGTTGAAGCATTTATAGGCCTTACTTTTGGTGGAATAGCCAAGAAATATGCCTTCATCACTTTTAGCTTCAAACTTTCTTATGTAATCACCTCTTTTAATAAAACATTTGCTTCCAAATATCTTAAAATAGCTAACATCAGGTGATCTCCCATACCAGTATTCATATGGGGTCTTGTCCTTACCTCTTTTCACCAAAACTCGGTTCATTGTGTAGATAGTTGTACTTACAACTTCTTTCCAAAATGTTTTTGCTACACCTCCTTGTATCAACATAGTCCTAGCAGCTTCAACCATTGACCCGTTGTTTCTCTTTGCTATACCATTCTGCTGTGGTGTCCTTGGTGCATAAAGCTGCCGCTTGATACCATTATTGTCACAATAATTAGTGAACTCCGCAGAAGTGAATTCACCGCCTTGATCTGTTCTCAAACATTTTATGTTTTTTCCACTCTCTTTCTCAGCTAAGGCTCTAAATGCCTTGAATTTACCAAAAGATTCATTCTTATCCTTGAAGAATGTGACCCACATCATCCTTGAACAGTCATCACTGAAGATCATGAAATATCTATCACCTTGAATGCTTCTTGTTCTTATTGGTCCACATAGATCTGTATGAACCAAATCTAACAAGTGCTCTGCTGAGAAGGACTTGGTCTTGAAAGTTGAAGAAGTCATCTTTCCTAGCTGACATTCTTCACAAAGAGTATTAACTAGTTTGTCTAGCTGAGGCAGACTTCTTACTGTCTTAGACTTGCTTACTTTAACAATATTGTCAAAATTTATATGACAAAATCTCCTATGCCAAAGCCAACTATCATCTATTTTTGCAATCAAACAGTTGCTAACTTTAGGATTGAGATGAAATAGATTACCTCTGGTCTATTTCCTGATTGTAATCAATTCACCTTTGTTGTCAAAGATTTTGCACATTCCATTTCTAAACTCCAGTGGGTATCCTCTGTCGTTAAGTTGTGCCACACTTAAAAGATTGTGCTTTAGGCCTTCAACTCAATAGACATCGTTAGCAGTGCTCTTCCCATTAAGACAAATAACTCCCTTACCTTTAACCATACAGGGTGAGACATTGCCAAATCTGACAACACCACCATCAAATTCCTTCAGAGGAAGAAATTTGCTCCAATCACCGGTCATGTGATGTGAACAACCACTATCAATGATCCAATCATCAGAGTTATCCATCCTGGATACTAGTGCCTTCTGATCTGATATTTCTTCCTTAATAGCTACAAACACAATATCTTCACTAGCATCATCATCAGACTCTTCATCAGTAATACCACTATCAATAGCTACAAGACAATCTCTCTTGCCTTTACCCTTATACTTCTTAAATTTGTCTCTCTTGTATTCATTTTCACCATTAGGGAAATTAGTTGCTATATCACCAATCTTGTTGCATGCAAAACATTTTAAAGGTAGTTTACCTCTATATTTACCAGTGCCTCTAGGCAGCCATTTTGCCAACAATGCTTCAAGTTCCACTAACTTGTCTTCATCATCAACATCTTTGCTAGATCTAGATTCATAGCTATGGCCAGTATCTCTACTTCTTCTCACAGATGGGTTAGAGATAGAAGCTTTGAATGTAGATTCTGATTTCTGTGCACTACCATCATAGCCATTTAGTTCAAAAGAAGTAAGTTTGCCAATAATAGAGTCAAGAGTTACCTTTATCTTCTCAAAGGATTTCAGCTCCTGAATAGCTGCAACTCGGATAGCATAGACTGGTAGCAGGGTTCTCAATACCTTACTGATTATTGTGGCATCTTCCACTTTCCCTCCTACACTCTTTATACCAACTATCTTTTTAATCCTTTGAACATACTGTTTTATATTCTCACCTTCAGACATTCTCATGTCATCAAACTTTCCTCTTAAACTCTCATCTTTGGCAATCTTAACATGTTCATCACCGCTATAAATCTCTTCAAATATTTGCCATACTTCATGTGTAGTTTCAAGACCATGAATATCTACATATTTAGCATTAGACATGGAACTGATAATAGCCTGCAATGCTTGGTGATTTTCTTATTGTTCTTTCTTCTGATCATTAGTCAGGATTCTAGTAGCTATAATATACTTAGTTCCCATATGATCCCAATACTGACTACCAAGACTCTTAATGTAAATCTTCATTCTATCACTCCATATTCTATAGTTATCTTTGTTGAAATTCAATCCTTATTTCTTCATTATGATCTACAAGATCTTTTCCTCAAGTTGTTAGGCTTTTAGATTAAGAGGACCTGAGATGCTCTGATACCAATTGATGGTATGATGAAAGAATAAGTATGCTGTAGAATACTGAGAGGGGAGGGGGAGTGAATCATTATACTGAAAAAATGATACAAAGTTCCCAAATTCAAATTCAATCACACAAAGTAAACATATCTTAGTCAAGATCAATATTCATAAGAATACTTGACATCAACCGGTTTGATTGTTATGACAACTTAGTAGTAGGGTAAGTGCAAGAAGTTGTGTCCACTTTTTGGCCAAAAAGTGGAAGTTTTTTCCCTTTTTTTTCAATTTTGTCCCATTTGACCTAAATATTTGAGGCACTTAAATGGTGATTCTTGAAAAAAATCAATAATAGAAAATGTAGTGCTTGAAGTCTACTTTCCAAATATGTAATTTTTTTCAATACCCAGATCTTAAAAAGGACGTTTGAATAGGCATTAGTAAAACCTATAGTTTAAAAGTCACTTATACCATGCCCATGTACAACAAGCATAATTTGACCTAAATGAAACTATTTTTCTTTATCCTTTTGGGAAAATATCTATAACTCACTCATCTTTGATGAGGATATTTTTTTGTAATTTTTTTCCATATATATTTTTTTGTTATTTTTTAATTGGGCATAATCACTGTTTTGAAATATCCGTGTGTACGACAAGCATAATTTAACCTAAAATTAACATTTTTTATTTTTATTTTTTTAAACTCTATAGATTTGTCTGTAGTTTGATGCCATATAATTTTTTTTTCAAAAAACTTAAAGACAAAAAAGTTATTAAAATTTTTTAAAACCATGTTATTTCAAGTTTATGGATCTCTTTCATTAGAAATTATTTTAAAATTAAAAATATTGATTCATTCTCTTAAAAAATTATATATTTGGAATCTAGACAGTGTGTACTATAATGGGTTTTTGTTGTTTAAAAAAATTCTGAAAATTAGGTGTTCAGATATATTTTTGAAGTCATTTTTTTGTATGAAGCTTGATTTAGGCTTGAAGTTGCAGGTCAAACTAGTTCCGAGCCTCAGGTTTGGCTTTTTGAACCATTTACCAAGCCTAATTCCAAACTTACAAGTGGGCCCCAAAAATTGTTTTTTACAAATGGGATCCCATGTTGAGAATGTGATCCCGTGTTGAAAACGGGATCTCGTTATTTATTGCAAATTATTTTTAAAAAAAAAGCAAATGGGATCCCGTTTCAAATTAAAACGGGATCCCGCTTTCAACACGAGATCCCGTTTGCTTATACCATTAATTTTTTTTTTTGAATTATATAAATATATGATCATTTAGCATAATAAAACATGTTGATTCAAATGTGCGAGTTTTTAAATGATATATTATGATCTAGTTGTCCTTTGGATGCTTTTTGGTTGCAATTTTAGATCCATTTTTTGAAGGTGGCATTTATTGCATAAGTTTTTAGTCATGGGGTCTAAACAACATCAGAAGAAGAAACAAAGGAGGAAATTGATCGTCGAGGAAATTCAAGAAGAATGAGAGGAGGAGGCAAAACGTCAAAGGGATAGAAGAATAATGATTCGAAAAATGAATAATCCTAATGCTTTTGGATCCACAACAATGTTAGAGACAAACATTCAAGATGATGCCTTGGGGGATCAGATGGATGTAGATGATGCAATTATGGATGATGATGATGTGAATGGAATAATTATGAAGAATATTCCAAGTACAACATCCTCAAATCCAGGTACATCTTCAAATTATCCAGGTACATCTTCAAATCCTTCTCTGCAAGACATGGATAATGTGATTATAGGTGATCTTCATATTGCTGATTTAGTAGAAGTTGGATATACCAAAGTTGAGATTGATAGAATTGTCCATGAAAATGAAAACCTTGATGTTGGTAGAGATGAAATTCTTTTGAATGTTGAAACTGAAAATCCTTTTGAACATGGTGAAAATGAAAATCCTCCAATTGTTAAACATCAAGGAAACTTTTTTATAAAAATTGAAAAAAATGTTTTGGATAATCTTCCTGGTAAGATTTCTTGGGGATAGATAAGAACATATGCCAATAGAATATACAAAGAATTTTTTAATTAAAAAAAACTTGCAATTCAATGTCAACTTATGATGCAATTGATGAGAATGTGGAAAATGAGAAAAGTGATGAAAAAAATAGGCATCTATGTGAAAGCATAAAAAAAAGATGAATCTGTTAAGCATGTTATGTCTACCATTGCAAGTGCCATTGAATCTATTGGTACAATGAGTCAATCTAAAGATAAGAATGCGGCCCGATGAGCTATAACAACTGCCATAGTGAATAAAGCAACC
This sequence comes from Cryptomeria japonica, assembly GCF_030272615.1. NCBI lineage: Eukaryota > Viridiplantae > Streptophyta > Pinopsida > Cupressales > Cupressaceae > Cryptomeria > Cryptomeria japonica. Next base: position 534,612,064 of record NC_081406.1, read on the forward strand.
TTGAATAAAAGGATGGTAAGCAACATTAGTGGAATTTTAAAGATGCATCCTAAAACATTGGTTAGAGCAGCTAAAAGAAGAGAAAGTATTGAAAGTGATCCAATCAACCAAAGTTGGAGTTTTAGTGGTAGACTTTGCAGGTCAGATATGAAATTGAATATTGAAGTGAAATCTTTGGTTGAAAAGTTTTGGCATGATAATACAAGGGTATCATCTAATGCTAGAGATGTTCTAAAGTTGAGAGTGGGGTGTAAAATTCGTGACCCTCATCCAAAACACCTATTAGACACAACTCAAACTGAATTTTATAGAAAATTTTTGGATGAAGTTTTGTTACCTGGAAATATCACTATAATTCAAAGATCATTTGAAAAATGCAAGCCCTGGTATGTGAAAATTAACAAGCAAAGGGTCTCTTCTTGTTGTAAAACGCACGTGCAATTTCATTACTATTATGATGTTTTTCGATACATATGTTGTGTTTTGCATAGTAACATGCTTATCCAGGAATGTGGTGTTGATATGCCACCTGAATCAATCAAAGAATTTGTAGCAAGTTTATTTTGTCAAAGAACTGATGGACAATTATTTTATTTACATTCATGTATTTCTGGACAATGTTCTAGTTGTGGCAATTTTTCATCACTGGTAGAATGTATGCATGAGAGTAGTGATAGTGAAATTGATTTTGGACAACAACTAGTGGATGTTAGAAGATTTAAGAATGTTGAGTATCCCTTAAAGGATGGGAAAATAGGAAAGCGTGTTGATTTAATCACAGAGAAGGCTAGTGTACATGCATTCATGTCAGAATTTAAAAGTAAGATTGTACCAAAATATGTGACACACTCTCAACATGCTAGATGGCTTGATTCTCAATTTCGCACATGTAGAAATACATTTCCAGTTGGAAGTATACTATCAGTGGTGGACTTTGCAGAAAACTATAATGTTAAGCCACAAGAGGAAATTCAATCTCCATATTACAATTCCACTCAAGTTGTTATTTTTGTTCATATTGTTTATAGACACGCAGATGATAGCATAGAAGATGATAGAAAAATCCTAAGGGAGTATTATTTCTATGTGAGTGATAATAGGATGCACTCGTCAGAGTTTGTTCAATATTGTTTCAGCATATTCTATAGAAATATAAGAGAAAGAGGAATCCAGATGACAGAACAGCTTATATGGTCAAATAATTGTACTGGACAATTCAAGAATGCTCGAATGTTTTATTGGTTAAGCAGGGCTCACAAGGAATACACTATCCAACATATAAGGAGTTTTTTTGAAGCTAGACATGGTAAAGGAGAACATGATGGAGTTGGTGCATGTGTTAAAAGAATTCTTGCTAGAGAGCAATTAAAATTTGAAGATAATGTAAAATTTAAAGATGCACATGCAATTGTAGATTGGTGCAACACAACCTTATCTACTGGATCAAGTGTGAAATCTACAATTCAACGATTCTTTTGGTTAGTTGATGAGGAAAACATTGTGCTGAAACTTGATTGTGAGACAATTAGAAGATCAATGAAATGGCATTCATTTAAGAGTTCAAATGCAAGCACATGGACTATAGGGATAAGGGAACATGCATGTTTTTGTCAGTTTTGTATTTCAGGTGATCCTGATGTATGTGAGAATACTGAATGGGTTGAAGATTGGAATCAAAGATCGTTGGCTCCTACTCAAGCACAAGATCAGATTAACAAAATTGAAGATAATGATGAACTATTTGCATCAGATGATTATGATCGTGTTTCAGACCTTGTACAGAAAGGTAATATTTTTTATTATTTTGTTGACCATTTAAGAAAATTAGTTTCAAACTTTTTTATATTTGGTGTAAATTAAAAATGGCATTTTTAAAATTCTAAATTGTGATAATTTATTAATTTTTTGTTTGTCTAGGACATATGTATGTCATTGTTGCACCTGAGGACAATGAAGAGGAAACAAAATATTGGTTGGCTCGGTGTGTTGAGACTAAACACAAACTAGTTAATCCTCGAGAAGAAGATGATGGTTTTCATTATCCGACTGGTTCAGTGGTAGTTGTTGGAACTTGGCTAAGGAAATATTTGACAAGGAAGAATGGTTTGCCTGCTTTTGAAGATTATGAAACACATAAGAAGATAATACACTACTCACATTTGATTGATGCAAAAAATATACAACTAGTGAGATATCACGGCAGACCTAGTAATAAAAAGTTGTGGACAATTTCTATGGAAGATCATGAGACAATTATAGATGCTTTGGAAAAAAGAGAGGATGCAGATGGTACAATGGAATAAGTATTTAAATAAAGAGATATGTAGACATGTTAAATGTATGTATGTATATATTGTGTACATGTTTAATTTTTTTTTATTACATACCATTTGATCATATAGATGGTTTAAATATTATTGTTTGATATATATAGGTCCATCCCCTTATTGAGAGCTCTTACACAATTGTGTTACATGTAATGAAATAAGTATTTAATATATAGAGGTACGTATACTTGTTTTAAAATTATTTATGTCTTTTGAAATGATTATACTTGCTTTAAAATTATACTTCAAATGATCATCTTTTAAGGCACATGTCCTATTTCTGGTTTGATCCCCTTAAGCCACATGTCCCAATCGTACACCCATGCCCTTAAGCCGAGTCATGTCCTAATAAATTAATCTCCCCTTGAGCCATGTCCTATAATTTAGTTCAAATGATCCTCTTTTAAGGCACATGTCTTATTTCTAGTTTGACCCCCTTAAGCCACATGTCCCAATCGTACACCCATCCCCTTAAGCCGAGTCATGTCCTAATCAATTAATCTCCCCTTTAGCCATGTCCTATTTCTAGTTTGATCCCCTTAAGCCACATGTCCCAATCGTACACCCATCCCCTTAAGCCGAGTCATGTCCTAATCAATTAATCTCCCCTTGAGCTATGTCTTATAATTTAGTTCAAATGATCCTCTTTTAAGGCACATGTCCTATTTCTAGTTTAATCCCCATAAGCCACATGTCCCAATCATACACCCATCCCCTTAAGCCAAGTCATGTCCTAATAAATTAATCTCCCCTTGAGCCATGTCCGATAATTTAGTTCAAATTATGCTCTTTTAAGGCACATGTCCTATTTCTAGTTTGATCCCCTTAAGTCATGTCCTATTTTGGTATTTTAAATTAAATTTGACTTAGTTAATATACATGCATTTAATAAATGATTTCTAATTATGTTCTAATTAATTTTTTTTGTGTGCATGTAGGTAAATCTTGTTACCAGGCTTTTAATTGTGGAGATCGAGTTTAAAATCTCTAGATTGCTTTTGAAACTGTGGAGATCTAATTTATCTAGATCGCTTTTGAAACTGCTTTAAATGTCTTAGATTGGATCAAACTTATATAATACTTTAGATTTCAGAATATTGAGTTAGACTTTAATATATATATATTTAAGACGTGTGGATTTTGAAAATTTTAAATTTGAGATACATGGATGAAGCTAAATTATTATATATTCAAGAGATGCACCTGGATTAAACTTTTTTATATTTAAGATTTTAGTATGTATATATGTGTGCATGTACATGGTAATTTTAGAAATTATCAATTGCTTTGAATTAAATTTTTAATGTATACAACATTTGTGTGTGTAAACATGTGTTATTTGGAAAAATATCAAAATTGCAAGTGTTTTATTTTTAATACATGATATATATGTACATGTGTACAAGTGTACTATTTTTATAAATATCAATTCCTCATGTGTGTATATGTGTTCAATTGCACTTGCTATTTTGAGATGTGGATGAAGCTCTAAATTATTATATATTCAAGAGATGCACTTGGATTAAACTTTTATAAATATCAATTGCTCATACTACATATATGTGTTCAAAATTGCACTTGCTTCATTTATTTTTAATCTATTTATTTAGTTTTAGTATCATGTAAGTACACATACACATACATATATAGATTTAGATTAAAAATAAATGAAATTTACATATAGCTCGAGATGATTATAAATAAATAAATATTTATATAAATATAATGTCCATGAAACACATGTATGTATGTGTACTAGAGAAGTGAACACTCCAACGTAAAACACACACACACACACACACACACACACACACATATCACATTTACAAGCACTGCATATATGTATATCAAGTCTAGATGTGTGATGATCAACAAGTCCACATCTGGTCAACATGAAATATAATCAAAGTGTACGTGCAAAATAAACAAGTCCATGTGTGTACACATGTATGTATCAATTCCATGCTCAAAATGAAATATATAATCAAAGTGTGCAAAATAAACAAGTCCCATGGGATGAAATGATTAAATATCAGTAAACTGCATGAAACATGTAACAAATCTAGCCCCTAAAATGAAGACAGCTGTAAGCCCTAAATATGATCTAGATTCCTCTTCAAGCCACACAGACGAAGAGGAGAAGATCCACTCTGCAAGACAAAAATGTTCAAGTTTGTGAGAGTTCTACGTAGTTCATGTTCATATATATATATTTAAAAACAATTTAAAATTTTCAATTATAGGTTCAATAGCACATACGTGTACATGAGTAGGCTCATCTCCTCTAGACTCTACTGAGGGCTCTGCATCTCTAGGTGCTATAGGGGCAGTCGATGGCACTGGTATCTCATGCTATATATAGTACATGAACACACACACACACACATATAAATAGATCAAGATCAATTGATGATTTAAAATAGAAATATAGATCTAATTTATATTTAAAATGTTCATTTTGAACTAGAGATAATTTAATGTTCATATGCATACATACCTGACTTAGATCATCTCCTCTAGGCATTACAGTATCTGGGGTGACATAAAAAAAACCGAGCCACTATCAACAAGATCCTACAAGGTATTTAAAAAAGAGTTGCATGTGTCAATTATATGTATCAATTAATTTAATTTTTAAATAAAATATGATTCTGAAACTTGTATCATTTAAAAAAAAATTAAATCAACATTAAATACCTAAAATGATGACGATGTCTGTAGAAAACTATCAAGAGGATCAGGATGATCATATGGCCCATCTGGATGTAAACTCATCCCGATGGTCGTGTCCACCTGTATAAGAAAATTAATTAAATCTAGATATTAAATCAAATGTACATGATGTTTATTTATTTATTTAAAATATTGAATGTAAGTTTGATGAACAAAATTAATTAAATATCTAAATATATATATAAATTAAGATAGAGTGTCAACGTATCGAATCTCTTTGCTCATCCGTAACAACCGATGCTGGAGGAGCTGGACTCACCATAGTGGCAGATGGGTAATCCAACGTGGAAGTCGGTGTCGTAGTGGCCCCAAACATGGGCTGGAGACATGTAAATGTGTAAATAGTGAAGACATATAGATAGAGAGATCTATATAAATTATGTAAATTTAAATATATATATATATATATATATATATATATAGATCATGATTTACGTGGTAAACATGTATGGGGAGATCCAGTACATACATGTACAGTTTGCAGTTATACACACACACACACACACACACACACACATGTATATATATATATATATGTATATATGTATGTATATATGTATGTATATATGTATATATGTATGTATATATGTATATATGTATGTATATATGTATATATATATGTATATAAACATATACATATATACATATATACATACATATATACATATATACATACATATATACATACATATATACATATATACATATGTGTGTGTGTGTGTGTGTGTGTGTGTGTGTGTGTGTGCTGTGTATAACAGCAAACTGTACATGTATGTACTGGATCTCCCCATACATGTTTACCATGTAAATCATGATCTATGCGATGATCATCGACATGAAGAAAATTGACATATGAACCAATATTATCATGATCAGTGGATGCTCCCCATGCAGCTGAAGAGGATGGACCATGATGTGAACTCGAAGCAAGGTTTGGACCATCACAAGGCCCATAGCATAGTCGATGGCAACTCGTACAAAAATGAGGTGTCGATGTCCGTGGAATGGTTGTACTCATGTCAACATCATCCTCACCAGTGTTAATGTCACCACGGTCCAACAAATCGGTTGTCTGCTGACTAAGGCTACCAGTGAGTGAGGACAATGAGTGCAATGTGGAGATAACAAAACGCTGATGAACAATCATAGGTATAACAGGCATAGGAGCCACAATGGCCTAGCGACGAGCAGGTCTATTGGGGTCAATACGTGCCCCCAGCCTATCCTATGGCATGCCACCACCAACACCCTGGAATGCTCTTATATCAAAATAATTGGGCTTTAAACCCAAAACAAACTCTGCATATAACTTTCTCAAGAAGTATAAAGGGCACTCTAAGTTGGCATGTGGTGGAGTATCAAATACCATCTGCCATCGATCCCAAAAATTATTGGCCATACCTCGATGTGTACACTACCCCATGGATATGCGGGATTTGTTTGGTGGAATGGGTTCACCTATGATGGGGTTTGAAAAATATGGAACAAGGTGAGATTTGTCTATTCTTAGGTTCAAAATATCCTTATAGGAGAGGCCATTAGAGTAAAACCAACATCTCTCCTCTCTCCATGCTCAATGTGAATTGAGCTCTGTATCTATAGACCTAACTGCATCAATAACATTTTGCATCTTTGATGCAAAATGGTGCATGTGTGGGGATATATGTGGTGCTCTAAGGATCTCATTAACTTTCCCCTATATGAAAACAACATTCTCATCAATAATGGCTCAAAATCGACCCTTAGCAGAATTAGGAGGTGGAGGCTGATGATCGGGGGGGTGGAGGAGGGGGTGGGGGTGGGGGTGGAGGTGGAGGAGGAGGTGGGGGTGGAGGTGGTGCACCATGGGCAGGGTCATTTGGGGGGGTTGCTCAGGCCCTGTTTCATTAAGCAAATCTTCTATATCAAACAAATCCATGTGATGATGTGTATGTAATATGAGCTCTGCATATATATATACACATGTACACATGATACATTTAATTAAAAATGAAATAAGAATTTAAAATCTAACTTTTGAAACTAAAACATGAATTTAAATTACAAATAATTTTAAAACATGTACAATCTACATATATATACATATACAAACTTTACAAACAGATAAATGATAAAAAATTACATGTGTACATATGAAATTAAGAACATGCATGATTTTACATATAATATATATGATCATGTACATAATAATTTAAAATTTAACATCTACATGAAAATGTTTATAATTAATCATCAAGTGACACACATGACTTAAGGGGATTGGCCTACAGTTAGGACACGTGGCTTAAGAGGATCAAACTAGAAATAGGATAATTTTGGCTTAAGGGGTTAGGCCTAAATAGGTCGTAATTAATTAACCATTTAAGACACACGACTTAAAGGGATTGTCCTAACTAGGACAATTGGCTTAAGGGGGTATGCCTAATTAGGATGTATGTTAATAGATTGGCTTAAGGGGATAGATTGAATGTATGTTAATAGTAGAATTATCATAATAGTATGTTAAGATGCTTGTATGGTTGTAAATATAGTTGATTTAATGTACTTAGAATAGTAATTTCAAATTCAGCATCTACAAACTATAGGATGTATGTGGCTTAAGGGGACAAGCCTAAATTATAGGATGTACGTGCATTTCCTAATTACATGTGTCTTAAGGGGACATGGTCAAAATTAAATTACATTTGATCATAATTAAGTTTAATAAATTGAATATATAGTTAATAGGACCTATTTCATGCTATTTAATATATATGGCATTTAATAATATATATAGTTAATAGGTCCTAGTATGTCAAAAGGGGAATTGTCGTAATAGTATGTTAAGAGGCCTGTATGGTTGTAAATATAGTTAATTTAATGTACTTAGAATAGGAATTTAAAATTTAGCATCTACAAATTATAGGATGTATGTGGCTTAAGGGGAGAGGCATAAATTATAGGATGTATCTGGCTTAAGGGGACAGGCCTAGAAATTATAGGATGTACGTGCATCATTTCCTAATTACATGTGTCTTAAGGGGACATGGTCGAAATTAAATTACATTTGCTCATAATTAAGTTTAATAAATTGAATATATAGTTAATAGGACCTATTACATGCTATTTAAGAGGCCCATATGGTTGTAATTAGTTAATTTCATGTAAGTTTAGAATAGGAATTTCAAATTTAGCATTTAGAAATTTTGTAATTAATCATTTAAGACACATGACTTAAACAGATTGGGCTAATTAGGATGTATGTGGCTTAAGATGATAGGCCTAATTAGGATGTATGTGGCTTAATACCATCTGCCTAGATTATAGGATGTATGTGGCAAGTAAAGGAAAGAAGATTTACTTTAAATATAGGACACACATGTGGCTTAAGGGGATCATTTTATAAGGTCCTAGTATATACATATAGTTAATAGGTCCTAGTATACATTTTAAAATGTCCTAGTATACATATAGTTTATAGGTCCTAGTGTACATATAGTTAAGGGGATCATTTTATAAGAAGATTTACTTTAAATATAGTTAATAGGTCCTAGTATACATTAAAATGGGTATGATTGTAATAGTATGTTTTAAGAGGGGTATAGTCGTAATTAGTTAATTAGTTAATTTCATGTACTTAAGACACTTGACTTAAGGGGACAGACATATGTACACAATATAGGATATCTTATGTGGTCAAATTGGGTCATAAGGGGTACATATTGTGTACATAAATGTTAAAAAGTGGCATGTGTGTGACGGGCCTTTAGGACCACATTGTGTTGTAAGGGGTCACGCATGTGTTCTAACGCACACGTGACCCCTTAGGACCACATATGAGCCCTTTTAACATCCTATACTTAGTGTATGCAATATACCTCAACTACTAGGATGGTAAAAGGGGTCATATGCGGTCTTAAGGGGTCACACATGTGTGACCCCTTAGGACTAGATTATGACCCATTAGAATAGAATGTAGTCCTAGTAAAGGCTTGTCACACACATACACGCATTCTAACTCAAGGTATAATATAGACATGGCTCAAACTAAATTATAGGACAAATGTGGCTTAAAAGGGGAATGAATTTGAAAATAGGAGATGGCTTAAGGGGATACATGCATGTGTTCTACAATGTACATGTGCGACCCCATGGGATCGTGCATAGTGTCCTAAAGGGTCATGTATGTGGTCCTAAGGGGTCACACATGTACATTAGAATGTGCATGCATGACCCCTTAAGACCACATACATGACCCCTTTGGACACTATGGCTGATCCTATGGGGTCATATGTGGTCGTAAGGGGTTGGACGTGATGTGATCCTATGTGGTCATAGGGGGTATGTTGTATACAATTTAAAGATGTTTTAAATAGTTTCATTTTTGTTGTAATTTTTTGGTTTTGGTTTTCATTTTAATTTTTGTTTTGATCTTGTAAACTAAATGTTTTGGTTTTGATTTTTTTTTGGGTTTTCGTTTTGTTTAAAACAAATCCTAATCTAATCAATTCATAAAAAAAATTCAAACTAAATTTAACTAATTTTAAAATAAAAATATAGTATTCTAATTAAAATAAAATTATTGAACTAAAACACATTTTTTTCTAACAAAATAAATAAATTTAAAACTAAAAATTATTTACAAAAAAATAACTTTTAAACTAAAAATCTAATTTTTCAACTAAAAAAAAAATCTAAACATGAATTATTGAATAAAAATGGGCGTTGGGCATACCTAGAAGACTAGAAGGCGAGTTGCTGACAATTCATGTGAGGGCTCCACACCTTGAATCGGGATCCCGTATGATAAAAATGAACCGCATTACGTTAAAATTTGTTTTTATCTATTCGAAATGGGATCCCGTGTTGAAATGAAACGGATCCTATTTCATTTCAACACGGGATCCCATTTGGAGCTCTAGGCTTGGGATCATGGGGCCCATGGGATGATCCCGTTTGAATTTAGGCTCGGGATGCCGAGAGCCAACGGGATCCTGATTCGTCTCCTATTCTTTCCGCCCAATTTCAACTTTTTAACTAAATCCAAAACTTCCACATTAAGTGGACACAACTTCTTGCACTTACCCAGTAAACAAATTTAATCTTGTAAACATCAATAATGCTTAATCATAACTCAACATATTCATCTCTCAATGCTTCTAGTTATCATGCCTTATCAGAAGTTAATCAAATCAACAAATAAGATCATAACCACAAAAAAAATCACCACTTGACACTAATGTTTATACGTGGAAAACCCAAATAGGTAAAAACCACAGTGAGATGAGAATCACAAGGATAGCTATCTGAACTCTTCTGAAGTTCGCCCTGTTAGGAGCCAAGCCTTTTAAAGCTTTACAATAAGTCCTGTTAAGAACTAATTCCGATTAGGAATCACCTGGTTAAGGGATTTACAAATATACCTTGATGAAAAGCACAATACCCTGTTAGGAGTAACCTCACTAGAGGATTTAAGAATCCAAGCTAATGGACCACCTTGTTAGAGGATTTAATGAGTAACCAAGCTTGTTAGAGCTTACCCGGTTAAGGGATTTCACTTCTGCTGTAATTGTTAGAAAACAAAAGGTTTTCTTGATATGTCTGAGTAGCACTACATTTGCTTGATCAGATCCTTTTAAGCTTCAATCTGCCTTCACTTGAAGTGCAGATCCATTCATTGGTTAGGCAACTACACACTCAACATGTTTCTGCCAATCTTGCCAATAACCTTTACAAACAACTTCATCGACCTTAAATACAAATCAATTAGGTCGATAACACAATAAAAACCTAATTCTCATCATCGAGATTACAAACAAGTTAGTACAATCTTGATTGTAAGAAATCATGACAATCTCTTCACATTCTTCAAGAAAATTCCAACCGCTCCATGATCACCACTTCATCGGACTTTGTAACTCATCATGTGTTGTGCATTAGATGCAATCCACTTTGCTCCTTCCCTAGACAATAAACAAAGGCGCCGAAATAATTTGAACTTATCCTCATACAATGATCACACGTGTCTCCATCATTACTGCTCATCAGATAATAAACCAACAAACTTGATCAGTTAGGGTTTAACAGCTGATAGGGTTTACTGGTTACATTGCATAGAAAAGTTTAACCCTTTAAACCGGTTTACCGGTTCAACTCACAAACTTTACATACCAGTTTACAACATCTTCAACAAATCTCTTCTTACCAGTTACTAGCCAATATCAAAAACAACAATATCAGCAAAAACATGAATACCATTACCAGTTCAATTGACATCAATGACAACATATCATTAATGCAATATCTATGCAAAAATGCCAACATCCTGGTTTTACCTCCTTATAGTCACCACAATTATTTATATCATGGTTTGCTATGAATGGTAAAACTAGGGGCATGGTCTTGCTTTTTTACTTGTATGTATTTTCTGGATGTGTCCCATGTTGTTCCCTTGTGAGATCTTGGTTGTCTCATATTATGTTGGGGCATATATTTTGCTTGTGGTTTTCCTAGCATTGTTTCCCTCAAAGTTCCTTGCAACTTTGTTATATGTTAGACTAATCTTTTTGTTTGTTGAGTTAGTCCTATGCATTGGCTGTGAAATCACCTTGGTTCCTCATACCTTGGTGACTCACAAACAATGCTAACTCAAAATAAGTGCTCATTTCAAGTAGTTAACATATGACACTCAATCTCCACCAAGCCACTTATCCTACATATTTATAACCCATCCATCTATCCTATCATCCCATCACCCATCTTGTTTTCTCTATCCCCTCATGTTTTGCATTGATATCAATCCACTTTTCTTTCATTCATATTCCCATCTAGCTAGCCCATCTTTGCATTAACACTAGATGTCATCTCCATATCATTGCATTATCCTTTAGTTTTATCTTGCATAATATATACTTGTTAGTCTGTTTGTTAATCATTTTCATCCTTTCATTCCCAATCAACCATCATCATAAACATCATAATCCTATTCCATTTCATCCATATCATCTATCATAATCATCCATATGTCATGCATGCATCATCTCATCCATTTCGGGAGCACACCTGTGTTTTCTTAAACCCGCATATCCTCTCAAGGGGGCATCCCCATCCCTCATCTCTCATCATCTTTCATCCTAGTCACTCTTTTGAATGACCAAGGCATCTTCCCTAATCTAACTATTTTCTTCTATACTCTATGTCTTAATATTGTTTAAAATGATGCTACTTTGTAACATCATCTCAAGGAAGGGCAAAATGTAGACACCTAAATTTGAGCATTATCATTTGATCAATTTTTTTATTTACTCCTATCTCCTTTTAGGTGAATTAATCTATTTAACTTACCTATTCATATATTCTGGTTATTTATATTAATCAAATAATTTATTATTTTTTAATTAAAGATATTTATTCCTCCATTTTCTAGTCTTTTTCCGAAGGTAATTAATTTAATTAATTTCCCTATTCAACACTATCTCTAAGACCCTCATCTATTAATTAAATAAATACCCTTTTTTATTTAATTAAAATCTTCATCACCCCTTTCCTCTAATTTTGAAATAAAATTAATTCAAAAAATCTATTTAACCTCATCCAATTGAATCCTCCTACATCTCCCACTTGCATCCTAATCCTAATCCTAATCTCCATCTAACCCACTCCTCAATCATGTGTATAGACTTAATCCTTGATTAAGTGAAAATCAACTCCTCCCATCACATCAAGCACATGGGCTTCTTATACAAGCACATGGGCTTGTCCCCTTGTGTGCCCTAAGAGGAATTTTTAATTCCTTTTAATTCCTCCTTCATCTTCAACCATATATCTTCATAAATCAATCTCAATAATTGAATCCTCCTACATCTCCCACTTGCATCCTAATCCTAATCCTAATCTCCATCCAACCCACTCCTCAATCATGTGTATAGACTTAATCCTTGATTAAGTGAAAATCAACTCCTCCCATCACATCAAGCACATGGGCTTCTTATACAAGCACATGGGCTTGTCCCCTTGTGTTCCCTAAGAGGAATTTTTAATTCCTTTTAATTCCTCCTTCATCTTCAACCATATATCTTCATAAATCAATCTCAATAATTGAATCCTCCTACATCTCCCACTTGCATCCTAATCCTAATCCTAATCTCCATCTAACCCACTCCTCAATCATGTGTATAGACTTAATCCTTGATTAAGTGAAAATCAACTCCTCCCATCACATCAAGCACATGGGCTTGTCCCCTTGTGTGCCCTAAGAGGAATTTTTAATTCCTTTTAATTCCTCCTTCATCTTCAACCATATATCTTCATAAATCAATCTCAATAATTCATCCTTTTTATCCCAGATCATATTTATCAAACCCTTAACTCTCTCTCTCTCTCTCTCTCTCTCTCTCTCTCTCTCTCTCTCTCTCTCTCTCTCTCTCTCTCTCTCATATACACACACACACACACACACACAACAACAACAACAACAAAAAACTCCTCTCTCACCTATCTTCAATTTGAGCGTTGTCTAAAATCTTGAGTGAGTGCACATACTTTGTTTATGCTTTTTTTACCTCTTTTAGCCTAATCTCATTTGTTGCTCTGATTTATGTTTTTTTTGGTCGATTTCTTAGTCATTTCAGTCCATTTTGAAAGCATATTTCCCTGCACATAACTCTATACTATTCCAAACATTAGGTAAGCATCAAGCACAAGCTTTCCAATAATTATCTTATAATTAGGAAAGCTTGTTTCTTTTGTGTTTCACTGTGGCATGAACTTTGCTTAATTCAAGAATATCTGAACTACTTTGTTGTTTTTCTTAGTTTTTTTTAAACTATCTTGGTTCATTGCTTTAACGAGATTTAATAACCTCACCTCTAAATATAGATCCATTCCCTTCTACATAGATATATTTTAGAAGGTGCAAGGGAGACATTGATAATAAATCGATGGGGAAACATAAATAATTTCAACAATAGTAATTGCATGCTTTTATGTAGTGGCAAAAATAAGGACATATAAAACAAATTCACTTGGAATAAGTAGTAATTAGTTAAATCAATAAAAAGTATCTCCTTTTAGCATGATAAAGTTGAAACATGGTGCTACAGATTATGCCATTTTTTCATATTCTTTGCTACTTGAGTTGGTAACTTTTATAAAGGTATTCCAAAAAGTATAGGAATCCACAAGATTGGAAAGTTGGTATAATTTGTTTCAACTAATTGAACATAATCTGCTCTAGCCCTGTGTGAACATCATGATGCTAAAAGGAGATTCTTTTTATTAGTTTAATTGATTGTTTTACTTATTCTAGGTGAATTTGCTTTATATGTCCTTATTTTCACTACTACATCATATCTTTTATACCTTCTTGAAAAAACATGAAACTACTAGTGTTAAAATTAATTTATGTTTTCTTCTCAATCTCCTATAGGTGTGTCCCTTGCACCTCCTACGGCTACAACTGCTAGTTTTTAGTGACAACGCATGTTCTAGAGTGATGAAGTAGGTAATGGAAAAAACAAGAGTCATCCTCAAAAGAAACACACACAATATAATGATAACTAAAAATTTTGTTGAAAATTCAGTGAGGGGAAGAAGAAAAATTGGTGATGCAAAACTAGGAAAATGGTTTACTCGCATGTGAAAAGAATTTCAGTCAGTAATTAAGTTGTTTTACCACATGAGACAATGGCATAGGGGTATGAGATAGGTTTTGCTGAAAATGTGGAAAGACAATTCTACAATAAAAGCCTATTGACTTAATTAATATTAATTAAGTATATTGTTAAAATATATTAAATAGAATGATACAATTACATTAAGTGGGAGGGAAAAATGAAAATTATGATTACCACTAGAATTTACTTAATTGGTTATGAAAAGGTAAAGGTTGTGTTAAAAAGATGGAAAATAGTTCCATAACATATTATTAAGATAAGCATGTGTTAGCAGCCCCTCAACACAAATTTTATTGGATGAACGAATCTTGTTGCCTTTTGACTTAATGAAATATAAATTAATTTTGAAAATATAATAAAGAAATGAATGATCTACTCAATCATCTTGTCCTGATTCATATAGAAAACGTGACACAAAAAATATATTAATATAAAAATACACTGTTAAATATATTAAAAAAAGCAACACAATTACATTTCTAGAGAGAGAAAAATGAAAACTATTATTGCCACTAGACCTGCACTGAAATATATCAGACAAGACAACAGACATGAAATGAGGAAGATGGTAAGAGATGGAAGTGATGTAATTTATGTGAAGAAACATTACCACGTTCATTAGGAACGCCTTAAATCTCACACACTAAGCTTCTACTTTTAAGCTTAAAAGTGTTAAACATTCAGAATTGACTGTCATTCTTTAGATTTAATATGTTGTCTAATGTGTGTGATTTAAACCGTTCATTTAGGATGTGATTGATATTTGAAGCCATGGAAGGCTAAAAGACTATAGATAGTTTAAACTGTATGAATGGATTAAGCGAAAGGATAGAGATGAGGAGGTAGGCGAGGTTATTCTTTGGGTGTGGTGACGCCAATATCCAATGGAAGCCATGGAGAAGATTGGCGAGGCCTAGTTGAACCACTTTCAGACCCAGAAGGTAGCAACTCATAATCTCTTCCCCCAAACCTCTCTAGCCTGAATTCCTCAGCCTTTTCCCACACTCTTTCATCCCTGCCGATCGTCCACACATCCAATTAATATATTTTTATGATATTATATATATTTTAAGTATAAAATAATGTTATTCAAAATATTAAAGTTAATTATGGTGGAATATTATAAAAATACCATTCTTAAATATCTACACATTAATAAGAAATATAACTATAAGAATCACAAATCTTGAGAGGTATTATAATCATCATTTACAAAACCATTGAAGTGTCTTATCAATCTTAATGTCTACCTAATTTGAAGTTGATCTAGCCAAACAAAATATAGCTTGATTTATTTCCCTTAGAGTATGATTCCACTATTATAGCATTGAAATCATAAATAACAATGTTTATATCTTTCTTACATTTGTTCAATGACCACTACTTCAAGTGAGAGGAATACCTTTGAAATGATTGACTAAATTATTAAAATATTTTTTTATAATTATGTCAAAGGCATTTCATTATTTGAAACAAATAACATGCTCTTTGGAATCAATGGTTGAAAGCACATGAGAAACAATACAAGATTATTCACAATATCTTGCTATCATTTTCTCTCATCGCCTTTTTTATAGTATTCATCTTTTAGTGTCTATTCGTTTAACTCTTCCTACCATTTTTCTTTGTTTGCATCTTCCTCGAAGCTTCTTCATACATGCATCCTCTTACATTTCACATCAACTAATGGTTGTGCTAGAAGATGTGATTTCCATATATTTCAATAAACTATTCAAGATGATTAACTAATCCTAAAAATCCTAGAATTTATTGATTCTTCTTTTATGTGCAATGTTGTTTCTCATTAGGTTTCCCTATCAATGCTTTGTAGTAAACTTTTTAGAGAACCTTCTCAATAATGGAATATAGAGATCTATAGCCCAAGTATTGAAATGAGTTATACTTAACAATTTAGAAAAAAATATTCATAAAAGCATAACATCTTTTGATAATAAAAATTAATAATAATGAACAACATCATTGAATAATTGACTTCACATTGAAATGCCTTCTAACAATGGTGTCTTAATTATTATCATAATATGCATTACATTCATTTTGGAATTATAAGGAGTGTACTTAGTCTGGGTAGGAAACCTCTACTATAGTAAAACTATTATAAAAATGGTAGATCTTTCTCTTTGTTCGATAAGGCTTTTTTTTTTTTGCAAGTCACTTTTATAGTTGTGAAAAGCAAATTAGTTAGAAAGAGTTTGGTTCTAATAGAGATTTAAGCCCCAAATCATGGTATTCTTTATTCAAATCATTTTCCCTCAATCTTAAATGTGAGGGTTGATTATAAAAGCTTAAATGAGGAACTAACCTTCAAAATTATTGATAAAAATATTGAATTTCTAGAATGACTAACACTTTGGTTGGAAAGTTTTTCAATCGTCATCCAAACATTGACTTAGTTTGTTGATGAGTATTTAAAAAGTGGAGAATTAAAGTGGGCGGAGATGTGAGTTCCCTTTTCAAAGGGATCTATCTATTTTCTTGTTCCTCAAAAGTTGATTTCACTAGGACTATGGTAGGAGGTACTTGGTTCATGGTTAAGTCTAGTATTTCTTAAGGAAAATGGAAATTTGATTTTTATATAGAGTTTGATTTATGTTGAACACCTTTTTAAAATATTTGACCTCATGTTCAAGACAAGATCTCTTTGCAAACAATATTGATCATCACTAAAAGTAGTTATATTTACCTTCCTTTGAAAAGTAATGGAATTGTAAAATTTCCTAACTATCAATTGTTTCAATGTTCATAGTCTACTTTTAGATGCCCTTTTCTTTAACAAATAAAAATAAATAAATAAATACAGTACTAGCAAACCATTGACAATAATTTTTTATTTTTTATGATCTTGAAAAGATTGTGATTATGAACCAAATTGGGTAATCGATAGTACATGTATACTAGTCTTAGGTTCAATATAAAACTTTATGATATCGTATTCATATTTATTTAATTGTAAAATGAATGAGAAATTTAGCAATATATGAAAATATTATTAAGATCTTATATGATGTATTTTGTTATATTTGTGTCCTTATGGGTGATACCAACGTGTAGTATGGAATGCTTGTCTTGTCATCATAGGGTATGTGTAGGATCATGGTAGGCCAAACTAGGCCCTTAAGTGGTGATGAAAATTTTAAAAAAGGAGTTAGGAAACTTGAAATGAAAATCTGAATAGGTTATCAACATAATTTGAAAAATATCTAACAACAAAATTTGTAGAAAATCAAATGTAGTTTTTAAGTTACTAGTTGGTTTTAGTACTAGTACATTGAAATTTTAGATTTTCACCAAATGGATCTAACTTTTTTCAAAAACCATGAGTCCACATTTGAGCATGAATCCACTAATTATATTTTTTTGTAATTTTTTGCTAAGTAAATGATTTTTTACTAGAAATTTTTGAAAATATAAAAAACTCATATATGTATGACCACCATAAATTGGTCAAGACTTTATAAATTTTATTTATTTTTAATCCTATAATATGTGAAGCCTAGAATGTGTTTCATCTTTTGGATTTGAAAAATGTTGAATTGTTTGAAAGTTATAGACGTTTTTCAATTTTCCTATCAATCGAGAGTTTGGTCATAATGTATTTAAAAAATCAATAATAGTTATCTATTAAATTTAAAATAAGTCATAATTTATATTGATGGAAAGATGACAAGTTTCTTTAATTCTGTTGTTTCATCAATTTTAGGTAAAAAAAGTTGTTAGCCAAATGGGTGAAGTTTGGAAAACCAAGGAACACTTCTAAACTCATTTCCAAGTTTGGCACGTCCAAGCCACATTTCAAAGAAACCTTGAGGAGAAAATAGAAGGAAAAAGTTATGTCAAAAAAATTAATATTCATTTTTTGACATCATTGTCGTGATGCCATATTTTTCAAAATGCATATTCATTTTGAAAAGTCTAGAAAAATACATCTAAATAAAATGGACAAAGGGTAAGTGAACCAAGATGGTGAATAAAAAAATAGCCACCATAAACAAAAAACCAAAAAATGAACATAACATGTACATGTTATTTGAAAAGTAAAATGATGTGCACTGGTTACGGTCAAGAAAATTTGAGTCGTAACCAGTTCACGTTACTAATCATATTTTTGACACATACATGCTACTAGTATTATTGGCAACCCACACACATTACTAATCTTATTAGTAACCCATAGAAGTTACTAATAAGATTATTAATGTGTTCAAGGTGTTTTTGTTGGCATTTGCATGAAGATTGCATTGATGAACTTCTATGTTGTCATTGATATCAATTATAACCGGTAATGATGTTGTAATAATGTTGTTTTTCTACTGGTAAATGAGCTTGTGAAGGAAACCAGTATTATTAGAGATGGAGTGGGATCAATCGGTAAACCCTAGCCGATGAAGTTTGGTGAATCGGTTGTATTGGTTTATGATCAAATGATGAACATAAAAGATTATGACACATATGCATGTTGTATGAGAAGAGTTTCAAATGGTTTTTGGTGCGTAGAAATAATGTTTTTGTCTTGGGAATGAGCAAGTTCATTGCATGTAATGGGAATCGTGTGATGAGTTATAGTGTTCGATGAAGCGGTGATCAAGGAGCGATCAAGGATATCTTGAATGTTGTGCAATGATTATTATGTAATCCAACAATCATACTTGAGCTGATTTTTTTGTAATCTCTATGAGATGTTTAGGTTTGTGTTGTGGTACCGACCTATTGTTTTATTTATAAGGTCGATGAGTTGTTCTGTTGAAGTTCTGGCAATTTGTAGTTGAGAGTAAGAGTGAGTGGTTGCCAAACCAAATGATGTATCTGTAGTATGTGTAAAGGCAGATAGGAGCATGAAAAGGATATTAACAAGCAAGTGTAGTGCTATTCAAGCAGATCAGAAAATCCATGTTGTTCTCTAACAATTAAAGCAATCAAATCCACTAACCGGGTAAGCTCTAACAAGCTTAGTGTTATCTAAATCCTCTAACCAGGTGGTCCATTAGCTTGGATTTTAAATCCTCTACCGAGGTTACTCCTAAAAGGGTATTGCTTCTAATAGGGCATTATAGTCAATCCCTTCACCGGGTGGTCCCTAACAGGATCTGCTCTTAACAGGACTTATTGTAAAGCTTTAACAGGCTTGGCTCCTAATAGAGCGAACTTTAGAAGAGTTCAGAATACTTGTGGGTATTCATCTCCACTGTGGTTTTTCCCATTTGGGTTTCCATATCAAAATCATTTTGTCAAGTGGTGAATGTTTTTGTGGTTATGTTTACTATGGTTAATTTTCTTAAATCTAAATCCACTTAGATATGATATGATGATCAACAACAATCTGAAATGAGCTTTTAATTTTGTTAGTAAAGTATTTGAATGTTTTGGTTAAATGGTTTGTGAGTTTTAGAGTTGTTTTACTGTTATTTTGTTATGACAGTCAACCGGTTTACTTGACAGCAATATTGCATTTGATAGTTCAGTGTTTGAACCAGTCAGTTCTGAGTTTGTCTTGAGAGGTTGTTTTTGTTTGGTGAAAAGTTTATGTCAGTTTTCTATCTACTGATTCACCCCCCCCCCCCCCCCCCCCCCGCGCTCTCAACAGTTGACTGAATCATTATTGATTCATCATACCATCAATTGGTATCAGAGCATTTCAGGTCCTCTAAGGTCTAAGCCTAACAACTTGAGGTAAAGATCTTGAAGATCATGATGAAGAAAGAAGGTTCGAAGTTTAATAGGGAAAACTACAAAATATGGAGTGATAGAATGAAAATCTATATCAAGAGTCTAGGAAGTCAATACTAGGAACATGTTGGTGCTCAATATGTTGCACCTAGTGGAACTATGACTGATGATCAAAAGAAAGAGCAACAAGAAAACAATCAAGCATTGGAGGTCATTATCAATTCTTTGTCAGATTCAGAGTATGTTGATGTCCATGGTCTAGAGACTGCATATGAGGTATGGAAGAAACTTGAAGAGATCTATAGCGGTCATGAGCATGTGAAGATTGCCAAAGAAGAGAGTCTAAGAGGAAAATTTGATGACATGCAGATGGTTGAAGGTGAGAATATACAACAATATGGTCAGAGGATCAAAGAGATAGTTGGTGAGATCAAGAGTGTTGGTGGTAAAGTGGAAAATGCCACAATGATTAGTACTAAGGTGTTGAGAACCCTTCTACCGGTCTATGCTATCCGAGTTACAGCCATTCACGAACTAAAATCGATAGAAAAAACTAAGGTAACCCTTGAATCCATCATTGGTAATCTTAATGCATTTGAATTACATGGTTATGATGGTAGTGTTCAGAAATGTGAATCTGCATTTAGAGCTTCAATTTCTAACCCTTCTATGAGGAAAAGTAGAGATGCCAGTCACAGTTATGAATCTAGATCCAATAGAGAAATTGACGATGAAGACAGTTTGATTGAGCTTGAAGAATTGTCGGCCAAGCGGTTTCCCAGAGGTATCGGTAAGTACAGAGGTAAATCACCTTTGAAATGTTTTGCATGCAACAAGATTGGACACATTGTAGCTAACTATCCTAATGGTGACAATAAGCATAAGCGTGAGAAGTACAAGAAGTACAAAGGAAAAGGCAAAAGAGATTGTCTCATTGCAGTTGATGGTGGTATCACTGATGAGGAATCTGAGGGAGATGCTAATGAAGACATTGTCTTTGTAGCCATTAAAGATGAGACATTTGATCAGAAGGCATTAGTTTCTCGCATGGATAATTCTAATAATTGGATCATTGATAGTGGTTGTTCACACCACATGACCGGTGACCAGAGAAAATTTATTACTTTGAAGGAATTTAATGGAGGAGTTGTGAGATTTGGTAATGACTCACCCTGCATGGTAAAAGGGAAGGGAACTATTTCTCTTAATGGAAAGAGCAGTGAAGATGATGTCTACTAGGTTGAAGGATTAAAGAACAATATTTTAAGTGTAGCTCAACTCAATGACAGAGGTTATCCATTGGAATTCAAATATGGAATGTGCAAAATTAATGGGAGCAAAGGTGAACTGATTGAAAGCGGTAAGCAGATAAAAGGTAACCTGTTTCACCTGAATCCTAAAGTCAACAATTGTTTAATTGCTAAAATAGATGATAGTTGGCTTTGGCATTAGATATTTTGTCATATAAATTTTGATAACATTGTGAAGGTCATTAAGTCCAAGTCAGTGATAGGTTTGCCTCAGTTGGACAAACCGGTGAATGCTCTATGTAAGGAATGTTAGTTGGGAAAGATGACATCCTCAACTTTTAAAAGAAAATCTTTTTCAGCAGAACATCTACTAGATTTGGTTCATATAGACCTCTGTGGATCAATAAGGACTAAAAGTATTCAAGGTGACATATATTTTATGATCTTCATTGATGATTACTCAAGAATGATGTGGGTCACATTCTTGAAGGATAAAATAGAAGCCTTTAGTAAGTTCAAGGCATTTAGGACCTTAGCTGAAAAGGAAAGTGGTAAGAAGATAAAGTGTCTGAGGACTGATCAAGATGGTGAATTTACGTCAGAGGAATTCACTAGATATTGTGAAGACAATGGAATAAAGAGGCATCTTTTTGCACTGAGGACACCACAATAGAATGGTATTGCAAAGAGAAACAACCGGTTAGTTGTTGAGGCTGCTAGAACGACGTTGATTCAAGGAGGACTAACAAAAACTTTTTGGAGAGAAGTTGTCAGCACAACTGTCTACACTATGAACTGGATATTGGTAAAGAGAGGTAGGGACAAAAATCCTTATGAATAATGGTATCGTAGATCACCTAGTATCAATTATTTTAATAATTTTTGGCAATAAATGTTTTATTAAGAGAGGTGACTATGTTAGTAAGTTTGAGGCTAAACGTGATGAAGGCATATTTCTTGGTTACTCCACCAAGAGTAAGGCCTACAAATGTTACAACGACCAGACACATAGAATCATTGAGAGTGTTGATGTTCAAGTGGATGAGTATCCTGAAGTGTCAGGAGAAACTAGTAAGGAGATGAAGGATGAATATCCTTGCATTCTGATTTTGGAACCAGAACCGGTGAAGCTAGAAGCTGATGAAGTGAATGTTGATGTACCAGTTCAACTAGAATAGGTAGATTCAAAACAAGATGATGACAATGAAGAAGAATAACCTGAAGATAATGATCATATTATTCCAAGGTATGTGAGACTCAATCATAATCCCAACTAGATTATTGGAGATAAGGATGTTGGAGTGCTAACCAGGAGAAGAAATATAGAGAATTCTTTCATGATCTCCACTATTGAGCCTAGAACTGCTAAGGAAGCATTTGGAGATGATCATTGGATTAAAGCTATGGAGTTGGAGCATGAACAGATTGAGAAGAACAATACATGGACCCTAGTACCCAGACCGGTGAATTAAAATGTGATAGGTACTAAATGGGTATTCAGGAATAAACTGAATGAAGATGGAGTAGTAGTCCGTAACAAAGCTAGATTGGTATGAAAAGGTTATGCATAGGAAGAAGGAGAAGACTATGGTGAGACATTTGCACTAGTTGCTAGATTGGAAGGTGTTAGACCCTACTTGCATTTGCAGCATATAAGAGATTCAAAGTATATCAGATGGATGTGAAGTCAACATTTCTAAATGGAATACTGGAAGAAGACGTTTACATTGAGCAGGCAAATGGTTATGTTTTGACTGATGCAAAGGATATGGTATGTAAATTGTATAAGGCACTATATGGTTTGAAGAAAAAACTGAGAGAATGGTATGAAAGGTTGCATTCACACTTGATGAAGATAGGTTTTCAAAGAACCAGTGCAGACAACAATATATATCTCAAATCTGAAGGAGATAAGATACTGGTTAGTGAAGTGTTTGTGGATGATATCACATGTGGAGGCAATGATGACATGAGTGATGAATTTGCAAATGAAATGAAAAGTGAGGTTGAAATGTCTCTAGTGGGAGAGATAAAAGCTTCATAGGTTTGCAAATTCAGTAGATGAAGAGTGGTATTTTTATCACACAGTCTAAATATGTGAAAGAGGTATTGAAGACATTTGGAATGAGTGACTATAAACTAGTTGGGACACCAATGGTTATAGGTTGTAAATTGTCTAAGGAAGATGAAGCCACATCTGTTGATGAAAAGAAGTACGGGTCAATGATTAGGAAATTGCATTATGTTGTTCACAATAGACCGGATATAGCTCATGCAGTTGGTCTAGTTGCCAGATTTTAGAAGAATCCAAAGGAGACACATTTGATAGCAACCAAGAGGATATTTAGATATTTGAAAGGTACTATCGACTATGGATTATGGTAACCATATGCAGGCAACTTTGATTTCAAGGTTTATATAGATGCAGACTGGGTAGGTAATGTTTATGATAGGAAGAGCACAATTGATGATGCATTCTTTCTTGGAGGAAGACTTGTTTCATGGAGCAACAAGAATCAGAGTTGTATATCACAGTCCACTATTGAAGCTGAGTATGTTGCAGCTTATATGAATTGTACCTAGGCTATCTAGATGAAACACATTCTAGAAGGATTCAAGATGAATTTTACAGAACCTGTAAAGATCTTATGCAACAACACCAGTGCCATAAATATTTCAAAGAACCCTTTTTTGCATGCTAGAACCAAGCATATTGAGCTAAAATATCATTTCTTGAGAAAAAAAGTGAAGAGTAAAGATGTGTTATTGGAACATGTATCTGCCAAGGAGAAGCTAGCAGATATCTTTACAAAGCCTCTACCTAAGACTACTTTTGAGTATCTTAGAGGTCAACTAGGGGTTGTAGCCCTACATGAGGTCAATTGAGCATGATGTAGAATACATCAGTCCCGAAGCTAATTGGAAAATCTTGAAGCAGGATTGGTGTAGAGAGGAGTTATTCCACAGGGGGAGCATCAAGTTGTAGGTTGATGTTGCAGAAAAGTGAAGTATGACATTGCATGTTTTACTTTCACTTTGGCATTGTTGTCAAAGGGGGAGAAGAACTATATGATTGGGGAGAAGAATTGTATGATTGATAGAGAGAAGATCTATAGCCAGTTACCAGCTGAAGACATGGAGACTCATTTGAAGGAGAATACATTGTAAAATGTAAACTAGGATTCCTTTTATAGTCATAGCAATCAAGGGTATTGATACTTGTATTGCCATCAATGCCAAAGGGGGAGATTATTGGCATTTGCATGAAGATTGCATTGATAAAATTCTATGTTGTCATTGATGTTAATTATAACCGGTAATGATTTTGTAATAATGTTATTTTTCTACCAATAAATGAGCTTGTGAAGGAAACCGATATTACTAGAGAAGGAGTGAGATCAACCGGTAAAGCCTACCTATTGATAGGCTAAACCCTAACTGATGAAGTTTGGTGAATCGGTTGTATTGGTTTATGATCAAATGATGAATGTAAAAGATTATGACATGTATGCATGTTGTATGAGAAGAGTTTCAAATGGTTTTTGGCACGTAGAGATAACATTTTTGTCTTGGGAATGAGCAAGTTCATTGCATGTAATGGAAATCATGTGATGAGTTATAGTGTTTGATGAAGCAGTGATCAAGGAGAGGTCAAGGATATATTGAATATTGTGCAATGATTATTATGTAATCCAACGGTCATACTTGAATTGATTTATTTGTAATCTCTCTGAGATGTTTAGGTTTGTGTTGTGTTACCAACCTATTGTTTTGTTTATAAGGTTGATGAGTTGTTTTGTTGAAGTGTTGGAAATTTGTAGTTGAGAGTAAGAGTGAGTGGTTTCCGAACTAGATGATGTATCTATAGTATATGTAAAGGCAAATAGGAGCATAAATATGATCTAAACAAGCAAGTGTAGTGCTATTCAAATAGATCAACAAATCCTTGTTGTTCTCTAACAATTACAACAGTCAAATCCCCTAATCGGGTAAGATCTAACAAGCTTAGTGTTATCTAAATCCTCTAACTAGGTGGTCCACTAGCTTGGATTTTGAAATCCTCTACCGAGGTTACTCCTAACAGGGTATTGCTTCTAATAGGGCATTATAGTCAATCCCTTAACCAGGTGGTCCCTAACAGGATATGTTCTTAACAGGACCTATTATAATCTTTAACAAGCTTGGCTCCTAATAGGGAGAACTTCAAAAGAGTTCAGAATACTTGTGGGTATTCATCTCGACCGTTGTTTTTCCCATTTGGGTTTCTACGTCAAAATCATATTGTCAAGTGGTGAATGTTTTTGTGGTTATGTTTACTATGGTTAATTTGCTTAACAACTAAATCCACTTAGATATGATATGATGATCGACAATAATCTGAAATGAGCTTTTACTTTTGTTAGTAAAGTATTTGAATGTTTTGGTTAAATGGTTTGTGAGTTTCAGAGTTGTTTTACTATTATTCTGTTATATGATAGTCAACCGGTTTACTTGACAATGATATTGCATTTGATAGTTCAGTGTTTGAACCAGTCAGTTCTGAGTTTGTCTTGAGAGGTTGTTTTTGTTTGGTGAAAAGTTTATGTCAGTTTTCTATCTACTGATTCATCCCCCCCTCTCAATAGTTGACCAGATTCTTATTGATTCACCATACCATCAGTTTTTAGTTTTAATAACCTATACACATTTATCTAACTATAATTTTTTGTTTAGAAAACCGATTGAGACCATTCTACCCACAACCTTCACCAAAAACAGATGATGACCAATTTATAGTGCCCAAACCACAATTGTGATTTTTGCCCTATAAGAAAAAACAATATGCCACACTATCAAAGAGGTTAGTTTACAATTTATTAATGCATTTTATTTTTCTCTATCTCAAATTTCACTATAGTTTTTTAGTTTTTGATTTATTTTATATTATTTTGTAAATTTGATATCAGATGCTCAACAAAATAACCCCCCTCAAGGGAACATTTCTCCTAAGAAAAATATTTTCTGTAATCCTCCTAATCTTCTCATAAACCCTTCCCAAATTGCATAGGAGGATTTACTAGGTTGACTAGCACAAAATAGGGTAACCATTTCCAATGTAGGGGCTAGATTGAAAGCATTAGAATATGAACACCATGTAGACCTTTCCCAAGCCCTAGAAACAATGGTGGATAGTGTTGAAAAGGTTTCAAAACAAGTCATTGAATGGGATGCATAAAGAAACTCATGTTGCAACTTTTATGCACAAGGCCTCTCATATGATGCTCGGAAAAAATAAAGAAATAAGCAAAGAACAAATATGTGCTCTTTCACTGATCCTCGAACCCGAGATCCTACCTCTTAATTCAAAGAGGTTTCCTATACATTGGTGCAATCACATGGGCATGAAAACACAATTTTGGGATAGGTGGTGGATGGTCTTTGACCAACCTCATTGCAATAAATTTGAGGTGCCTTTATATTTTTTGAGAAAATTATACTTCTAGTTCATATTGAATGAGATCCATAATTATTTTGATATGAGGGAGTTCCATGGTAGAGGTAAAGGCTCTACCCAAGATAGACCAATGTCTTGATGGGTACAGAACACCCAGAGTTGGGTTCCACTAGCTATGAAATCCTTGGTGCACTTGATGGTCCCTATAGCCCTAAAGAATTCTATGGAGATGGAGTGACTATTTAGGTAGTTGCCACACTAACTGACACCATCATCCATCATCGGACACAGTTAGCACATCCTCTTGCCCCAAATGATGTTTTAGGAGCACATGATGGTGCAGCAAGAGATGATGGTGTTGTAGCTATACCATCTACTTTGAGCATGCCTAGCAGTCACCAATGCATCACCTGCTATGAGGTATGTTATGGGGTAGATACCATTGCATGTGCAGATGGTTAGATCTACCATGTGTACACACATGGCGGGGCTAGTTTGAGGTTGGTAGACTAGATGATGTGGTCCTCATAAATGACCTGATGCAATAGGTCTTTGCTACTCAGGTACGTTGACTTAAATTTATAATGTTTTATTTATTAAATACTTTAAATTTTTGAATGTAAATAGATTTTTTAATTATAGTTCAAATTAAACTAATGCAAACATTATACATTTTAAGATGTAGCAAATTTTGGTACATCATCCACCACACCTACCACAACTCTTGCACCTGTATCTTCATCAAAGGTAAAAAAAATTACAATTCATGTCAAAATAGAATAAGACCTTGAACTCAAATTAATTTTTTATAATTTATATTAAATTTGTAGTGTATTTTTGTGTGGAGTTTGGCAGGTGTTGACTGTGGACCATCTTTCATAGGTTCATGATGCCACTGCTATGACCATTTCATTTGGCCTAGAAAGCTATATGGTATTCTTCTTTGTACACATCTTGTTTATAGTTTATATTGAATATGCATCTCATTCGAATTTTGAATAGTCAACTTTATGCAAACATTATGTGTTTGTGTATATTAATTATGTTACTCTTTTATAGTATGTCACATGTGGTTGAGATTTCTCCTTTGCAAAGGTCATTCTCAAGGATGCCTAATCAAAAAAAGCTAATTAAGCACAATTTAATCAGGATATAATAGTATTAAGAGATTACATGAGTTATTGTAGCATGATTTAGATTTTTTTTTCAAATTATTATGATTATACAAGTTCATCTAGATTGATCAAGTCTAACATCTTTTGTCTTGCACATGCACAAAAAAGACTAGGATCATTTACAACAATGATGAATGCACCTGATCATGCATTGGAAGAAGAGATACAAGAGGTATATGATTTTTAAATTTTCTCAATTTTAGGATTATATGCACATGTACATTCATTGTACTAAAATAATATCGTTTTACATACAAGGAACATTGATGCATGTTTCATTAGTATTGACCCCTCCCAAGACAATAGGAGAACCATAAGAGCCTCCAATACATATTTATTCTTTATTATAAATATTCATTTAAATAGAAGTAGATATATTTATAGTTTATATTTCTTTGTCAATTATATATGTTGGATATTGTTGTTGCTAGGATATGTTGTTGTCATTGATGTCAACATATTCATGTGGTTTGGTGTTGCAGAGAAATGTTTTGGTGATTCGGTAACTGTTGTGAGTTGATCTGGTTGGTTTATCTAATTGCTATGTTGAATCAACTAGAGATACTTCATTCTTTATTGATATCATGATGCTATGTGGTGATTTGATCGAGTTGTGGATTCTAGTATGGAGATTGGTTTTCAATGTTCAGTATTGTAGTGTTTTGGTGTTTGATTCAATGTGCTCCGGTATGATCATATCTTGTGTTGTGGATTTGGGATAGTGTTTGGGATTTTCATGTGTATCTTCATTTCAGATGGTTCATGATTTGATGCTCCACAAACTATCTTTCTTGTCTGAGTTGTTGTTGTTAAGTGTTCTTGAGTTTTAGCGTGTTGATCGATGAAGATTTGATTAAGTGGTGTTGGTGCAACTATTGTGGATGATTCTAATGTGCTTGTTGGTGTTTCCTAATCATGTCCTATTTTTTTTATGGTATGCATTGATCATTGTGCATGTTCTTGATGATCTTATGGGTCCGGTGATATTCTTTGTGTTATGCAGTATTTATGGTGGTGTAATGTATTGCAGTTGATCTTGGCAAGATTTCCGGTGGTGGTGCATGTTTGATGAGTTGATTTAGGTCCATGCTATGTTTATCACATTATATAATTAGTCTAGTGGTTAATTTATGTATCATGTGATATAATTTTGTAATTAGATGTTAAGAGTTTGGCCGACCTTGTAATCAAGGTTGATGATTTGTATAAATGGGTGTAATATTTATGTATTTGTGTTTCAGTGCCGAGTCTACATTATCAGAGAGTGGTGTATGTGCAAATAAGTGAATTCATCTTTTGGTGTGGTGTATTGAGGTGAGAGTGTTGCAGGGTAGACATATGAGATTAATAGGAACTGTCATCAGGCATTAGCAGATGCTATTTTTGTAATTCATCTTTTCTCGATTGTAGTCCAAATATCTTTGTAAGGTAGTGAACCTTCCCTAAGGATTTTAGCCTTCTAGGTCATTGTAATTTGAGTAGTGAGCTCTAAGCAATGTGCCTAAATGCATGTGCATTCCCCATTGTAATATTTACACATACTAATACAGAGTATCATCTCATTGTGGGTAGGTTCCCACTATGGTTTTTTCCTTGACTGGGTCTTCCACGTCAAAATATTGGTGTTATGAGTGTTGCTATTATTGCTATTATCTTTCTTTTTGCTGCAGTTGATCAGGTTTGAGATAGTGCTTAATTTGTTTAATCCGGTGAAAACTGATTCAACCCCCCCCTCTCATTTTTCCTTCCTTGTTGTTGCCAACGAGTGGTATCAGAGCTAGATCCTCTAGTAGAAGCTTAACCACTTGAGGAGATCTAGGATGACAACTTGTGTGTTCAAAAAGGAGAGTCCTAGATTTCATGGAAATAATTATACTATATGGAAGGACTAGATGAAAGTTCACTTGAAGTGTCTTGGAGAATATTATTGGAAGATTACTAAGAATGTCTACACTGTTCCTCCGAATGGACCGACTACTACTAATAAAATCAAGGAAGCCGAACATAACATAAGAGCTAAAGAAGCATTGTTGAGTGCCTTAACTGATTTATAAATGAATAATGTAATGGGACTTCAGACTGCACATGAGATGTGGGAAAAGTTAGAGATCTTGTATGAAGGAGATGCACAAGTTAAAGTTGCTAAGTTGCAAAGTTTGAAAAGAAAGTATGAGACATTGAAGATGGGAGAATATGAGAATATAACATCCTTTATGGCTAAAGTGAATAAAATTGTTATGAACATCAAATGTGCCTATGGAACCCTTGAGGAAGATGAGATTGTTGCTAAAGTGTTGAGATCCTTGCCTTCTACTTACAAAGCTAAAGTTGTTGCTGTTGATGAGATCCGGAGTGTGGCTACTATGACAAGATTTATGTTGGTTGGTAAGTTAGTTGCATTTGAGTTGAGTGAATTTGGAGAATCACATGGCAAATCTAAGACTGCATTTAAATCCTTTGTATCCGGGAAGCTGAAGTATGATCCCGAAGAGAGTTCATCTAGGGTTTCACAATATGAAAGAGAAATGAGATAGATGGAAGAGCAGGAGAAAGAATTGGATGATCTTGAAGCACTTATTTCTCGGAGGTTGCCTAAAAGAGCCAGTAAGTATGATGGAAATTTACCTTTGAAATTTTTTTCTTGTAACAAGATAGGACATTTTTCTTCTAGGTGTCCTGAAAGAATGTCTAGGTATGATAAGCATGAAAGACATGATAGATTTGATAAGCATGATAGATACAAGAAGCATGATAAGTATTATAAGTCCTATAAGCCTAACCAGAAGTATAGGATTTAAAAAAGATGTTATTATGTTGTTGATGAAGGTGTGACACATGAGGAATAAAAAAATGGGAATTCAAGAGATGAATTTGTATTTATTGCTATCAAGGAAGATGATCTACTACCAGTGAATCCTACAAGTTGCATTGTTGAGGAGAAAGATTTGGATACAAATATTGAAGAAAAATATGAATGGGTAATTGACAATGGTTTTTCACATCATATGAGAGGTGATAAGAGTAAATTTGTGAATATGGAAAGGTAGGATGGTGGTGTAGTGAGATTTGGAGATGATAAAAATTGTGTGATTCATGGTAGAGGTTCTATATCTTTTGATGGTAAGAATAATACTGATGATGTCTTATATGTTTAAGGTTTGAAGCATAATATTTTGAGTGTTGGACAGATGGTTGACAAAGGATATGATTTACAATTCAAGAATGGTAAATACAAGATTCTGAATGCCTTCGGTATAGAGATTGCAATAGGGACTAAGACTTAATGTAATATCTTTCACTTGAATGTTGGCGAGAAAAGTTGTTTGATTGCTTAGATTGATGAAAGTTGGTTGTGGAATAGAAGGACGTGTCATGTTAATTTTGACTACATGATAAGGATAAGTTCTACTCAAGCTATTAGAGATTTGCCTAAGATTGTAAATCCCTCTAATCTGGTATGAAAAAGAATGTCAGTTGGGAAAGAAAACAATATGAACTTCATTTAACAGTAAACTGTATACATCTAATGTACTATTAGATCTTGTGCATACTGATTTATGTGGTCCTACAAGAGTAAGAGGCATGCAAGGTGACAGGTATTTCGTCTTGCTGATTGATGACTACTCTAGAATGATGTGGGTGACTTTTCTAAGGGAGAAATCTCTAGTGCAGGAGAAATTCAAGATATTCAAAGATAAGGCGGAGACAGAGATGGGATTGAAGCTGAAGTGTCTAAAATCTGACAGAGGAGGAGAATTCACATCCGGTGAGTTTGATACATTTTATGAGAGGAATGGAATTAGAAGACAATTATCTACTCCTAGAACCCCTGAATAGAATGGAGTTGTTGAAATAAAGAACAAAACAATTTTGGATGTTGCTAGGATGATGTTGATTGAAGGAAATCTTGTGCAAACCTTTTGGAAAGAAGTTGTTTACACATTCAATCCGGTGCACATAAAAGGTGATTTTGGTAAGATTCCTTATGAGCTATGGTTTGGTCATGTTCCTACAGTTAGATATTTCAAAGTTTTTGGAAGTAAATGTTATATCAAAAGAGATGTGGATATAGGAAAGTTTGATGCATGATGTGATGAAGGAATCTTCTTGGGATATTCTAATAAGAGCAAGGCCTACCGGTGTTACAATAAGAGGTTGAAGAAGATAGTGGAAAGTGCAAATGTGAAGGTTGGTGAATGTCATGGGAGGAACGTTAGAGCATTTTTGTTGGAAAGTTTGTCAATCATCATCCAAACATTGACTTAATTTGTTGGTGGGTTTTTAACAAGTGCAAAATTAAAGGAAGTGTGGAGGTGATTTCCCTTTCCAAAGGGATTTATCTATTTTCCTATTCATCAAAAGATAATTATGCTAGGACTATGGTAGGAGGTACTTCGTTAGTTTCTTTCATTCAAGCTTGTACAAAGTTTTACTTAATTTACCCAATTTGTATCTTGAGAAGCAATCATCCATGCAAATTAATATTTTTAAGGCACATCAAAATGTTATAGCGATGCGATAAAGGCAATCAAAAAAACAAAGTTGTAGAGAACCTTTAACCTGGTGTCCATCATAGGAATGAAGAGAGGAGAGTGAAACTAAAAATAGTAACCCAATAGGTCCACTGATGCCTCATTACTTTTAGAGTTAAAAATCTACATATAAACTTGAATGATAAGGATATGAAAACCATATTTTCTAGTACAACCATTGGTTGATGTGTAATGTAAGGGGATGCATGTGTGAAGGAACTTCAAGGAAGACAAAAACAAAGTTAAATAGCAGATAGAGTAAATTTAAAGTAGACACGACAAGATGAATACATGAAAAAGAATGAAAAGAAAAAATTATGAATGAATGAGATATTGTCTTGCATTGCTTCTTAGGAACTTTCAACTATTTATACCAAAGAGAAGGTCATTTAATTTCAAATAATGAAATGCCTTTTATTTTTTAGTTAATCATTTCAAAAGGGAGTTATCTCACTTTAAGTAGTGATCATTGAATGAATGAAAGAAATATATAAACATTCTCATATATATGATTTTGATGTTATTAAGTGGAATCATGCTAGAAGTGAAAGAAATTGGGATTTTTTTTTACTAGATCAATTTATAATTATAAAGACATTAACATTGATAAGTTAGAATTTATTTATTTATTTTTGATAAAAGTGGAAAAGCCATTGAATAATTATATATATATATATATAATTTTACAAAAGTCTGGTTCGGATGAGCATACTGGTAGGAAAGAACAAGGCAAAGAAAACCTCTAGTTGTAGCCCTTGACCAAAAATCCATATGAAAAAACTAGATGAATAACCCAATACATGATAACAGACCCACCCCTATCCAAAACAAACCAAAAAACCCCCCCTCCCCCACATTGACCAACCCACATAATTACAAATAAGAGGTTAACCTCATGCCTCAAAAAAACATGAAACTTTCCTCCAAAGGTGCAGAAGAAGAAGGATCACATCATCAGCTGAGGAGAAAAAGAACCAACCACCCAATTGTCCAAGATAGAGTAAATCCATAGAACACATTGAGAGAAACAACAAAATAAGGAGGAGGAACATGATCACAGAACCATTGAAGTTGCAAAATTGTACCATAAAAAATAGTCACCAAATAGTCCGCACCTAGCTACAAAAACCAACTTTCCAATCCATCTATTAGCAAGAAACTTATTAAAAGACATGAAACCACTATAAGGGAGCAAGCCATAATCAAGACTATAAAAATATAGAGCATAGTCCAATTCAAGAGAAGAGTAGGATGTTGAGACCAAGAAGGAATCAGCTAGAGCCTGAACCATATGAGTAGCCATAGAAGAATCCATGTAAACAATAAGAAAACAAGAAACCACTTTAGATATGTTAAAACCTGCATTCTCCACCAGCCAAGATTTACCCACCACATACCAAACCGCATAACCAACATCCAAAGGAACCAGATAAAAATCTGCCCATTTCTCATCATCCAATGCATGACAAACACGAGCTTCAGTATGAAAAAATGACAAAAGAGAGAAACACAAAGAATATCAATGTTGCAGAGCTCATAATCCTAAAACATAAATAGTCCAAACCTCATATCTAACAACATCATAACAAATATTTTCTGGCAAAGATGTTCAACCTCCCACACGAGCCGAGAGAATCGACTAGAAAAATTTATAATTAAAACACAACACTCTCAAGATATGACCAACCAAGAAGAAGCCAAAGCAAGACACCATGATATCAAGCAATGTTCCAGCATAATTGCAAAGGAACAACTTGGAGAAACAATAACCTATTCATTATGACAAAAGTTTGCTTGCAAATGTACAACCCAAAATAGCCAAGTACGGGGAAACATAAAAGAGACCGCCAATATAGATACCAAAAATCCCAACCCAAATGAAGCAAATACAAATCTACATAGAGTAATCATAAGAGAAGAAGGTCAAGAAAAATTCATTCATAACCATAGAAGACACCCCCCCCCCCAATGATGAGACACACGAATGACAGCACCCCCCAATGATGGCACACTCGAATGCATAACATCAGCAAAAATGCAACCACATAATCAATATGTGGACAACACCACCCCTAATGCAATACAAACAAGTGCTCAACCTTGAAAGGAGTGCCCACATAGATACATTCAAAACCATAGAAGGCACCACCCTCCAATGATGAGATACTCGAATGCATAGCATTGGCAAAAATGCAACCACATAAATGAATATATGGACAACACCACCCCTAATGTAACACAAAACAAATGATCAACCTCATGAGGAGTGCTAGCCAAATATTCTGAAATGAAACCCAACCTCAAGATGGGACGAGAAAGATCAGTTAGTGATACCATAGAATAAAATGTAACCACGAAGCCAAAAAATGTTATTTTGCATGCAACATTAAATTTCTTACAATAACAAAAACAAAACCGGATATACAAGATGAAGATAGCAAGCACCCATATGAATGATGTACACATAAAGTGTGCATCATCTGCAGGAGTGTAAAGGCTATCAAGCCATACCAATACCCACAATCATCATTATACTCAAAGTAGAAGGCTATCCTTGATTAGCTTAAGGATCTTCCATTATTTAAAAATAGTCACAGGCCGCAGATCATAATAGACACCAACCCACACCAAAATATTTACAAGATAGCCCTGAGATATAAGATCAAACAAATTATAAGGAATCTCCTCCCTTCAAAAAGGAGGAGGGAATTTCTAAAGAAGAAACATCCAAATTATCAGCTTTCTCATCAATTGCCTTATTAGCTAAAAGTATGCAACTTTATTAACCTCTCTATAGCAATGATAAATGTAATAAGAATCAAAGAATGAAAGATGCAACAAGATTTGATCTAATAGATACTGAAGATGCCATGAATGACTTTTCTTATTAATAACATCTTGAAATGTAACCAGGGAATCACCCTCAACAATGATATCTTTAATACCAAGGGGAATGTCAAATCCAGGCCAAAAGGCAAAGCATGAAACTCAACATAATTATTAGTCCCAATACCAATATCATGACACCCAACTTTGACAATTTGAGACATGATCGAAAATGACCACTCCAATTCCTGCCCTACCCAAATTGCTCCTAGAAGCACCATCATAATTTAATTTAAACTTAGCATGAGGAGGAGGACACCATTTGGCATTTTTCCTTTTAATAATTGAGGCAATACGAGTAGCAACTGAACCATGAGAAGGAGGGGATTTGAGAGCCTTCCAATATCTGGTAATCCAACTATCCCATTGAGAGAAAGAATTAAGGCAATCAAGATTCTTATAAATATAAGAAAGGACAACTTCAGAAATTGAAACCTCAATTTTAGTCAACACTTCCTACAATAAAGAAGACTTCTTAAAAAATCCACTATTTATTTCTAACCAAATGTTCCACACAATAATAGAAGGAGCCACCACCCATAGACATGAATAAAAGGAAGAAGGGAATAAAAGAGGCCACACCCTAAACTGTGTCAAGAGATCTGGACAAAGAGTGGAGGACCAACCAAGTTTATAAAAAAGCCAATACCAACATACAGATGCAAATTGACAATGCAAAAATAGATGGGAGGAGGATTCCAAACAAGAGCCACATAAAACACAAGGAAAAATAGTCGTAACCCCAAGCCTATCTAATCTCATGCTAGTAAGAATTCTATCCTAGACCGCAAGCCATGAAAAAGCCCCAGCCTTAGGAAGACAAGCAATATGCCAAAAGAGTTTGGAAGGCAAGGAATGATCAGTTGAGGAAGGCATAAGAGACTTATATCCTTCTCTAACCGAATATAAACCCGAAGTGTTCTTGGTCCATATCAATTCATCTTCAACATTAAGAAATACCAGTGGCCTCTTCTGAAGTTCCTCCACATAAGCATTTTTTAAAGCTTGATCCACCAGAAGAAAGTCAATCGATTTCCACCGAGCCACTGGATATGGGCCCAAGGTATCAATACAAAAATAATCAGCTACATACACACCCCATTCAGATGATAACAAATTAATAATAGGAGACCAATCTCTCACATTTACCAAAGCAGAATGCCCATTCCACACCTCATCCCAAAACCTAGATTTCCTACCATTATGAATGACCCAAGAGAGATAAGGAAGGATAATAAATCTGCACTTAACCATAAAATTACAAATGGAAGAACCCTTAGGAAGAGAAGAGGCAGTAAAGATGCTCTCCCTAGTACCCCTTGCTAAGTACTTGGCAAACATAAGGGTGGCCCAAGGACCATTGATTTCCTTATACAACTTCCAAACCAATTTTTCTCCTAGAGCTTGATTCTGTTTGTAAAGGTCTCGAATACCAAAACCACCCAAATCCTTCAGGAGACAAACCTTTTCCCAAGTGAGGAGAAGAATTTTTTCTTTATTTCCCCTATTATCATTCCATAAAAAAGATCTTAGAATAGATTGAAGCAGAATAATTGAAGCTTTTGGAGTTTTCAAAACCGACATTAAGTAAATAGGAGTTGTATTCAAAATAGATTTGATCAGAAGAATCTTTCTAGATAAGGTAAGCCATTTATGATTCCAAGAGAAAATCCTAGAAGATACCAAAGAGATCACTCTATCCCAAAAATTTCACTTCTCAGGGCCCACAAAAAAGGGAACACCAAGGTATTTGCAAGGGAAATTCCCTACTTCATAACCCCAAAATTGTTGTGGCCTCTTTTGAACCAAGGGAGAAGTATAGAGAAAGAAAACTTTTGATTTGGCACTATTAACCTTCTGACCTGGAAAAATAGAATAGTCAGAAATTATTTTTCTAATGACCTTAGCTTCTGCCATAGAAGCATAACCAAATAACATAGTATCATTAGCAAAAAGGCAATGAGAAAATGACTCCAGTAAATTTGCAACATGAATTCTCTGCCAAAGGCTAGAAGATCTAACCGACCTAATGGCACCACTAAAGGCTTTAGCTAAAATAATGAACAAAAAAGGAGACAAAGGATCCCCTTGCATGACACCCCGGGAAGAAGAAAAAAGGCCACAAGGGGAACCATTTATGAGGACTGAAAACCTAGCCGAAAAAATACAAGCGTAAATCCATTTGATCCAAGATTTCCCAAAACCAAACTTACTAAGAACTAAAGTCAAAGCATTCCAATCAACCCTGTCATAAGATTTCATCATATCTAATTTTAGGATCATAGCAGGAATTTTTTGAGAAACAATGGAATGAAGGATCTCATCAGCCATAATAGCCCCATCTAAAGTTTCCCTACCAGGAACAAAACCCCCCTGTTCTATAGAAATAATCCTTGGAATAAGCTTAGCAAGTCTAATAGATATAGCTTTGGTAAATATTTTATACAAAGTATTACATAAGGCTATAGGACGAAAGTCGAAAAATGATTTGGGGCTGACCATCTTAGGAATAATGGTAATCAGAGTAGCATTCAATTCCTTAAGAATAACTCTATTCCTCTGAGATTCTTCTAGAGCTAGGAGAAGATCAAAACCCACAAACTCCTAGCATTTTTGATAAAGTAGAGCTGTAAACCCATCCGGGCTAGGAGCCATATCCAACCCCATGGAGAAAACCACCTCCTTCACCTCATTAATCATGAAAGGATCCATGAGAATCTTGTTGTCATCTTCCGAAATAATAGAAGGAATAGACTCAAGCAAATCATTGTTCAATGTAACAGGTTCAGTGGAGAGTAAAGATTTGAAAAACCTATTAGCCTCTACTGCAATAGTATCCTCTTATACCAAAAGAGACCCCTTGACATCCTGAATACAAGAGATTCTATTTCGCTCTCTTAAGTTTAGTAGAAGAATGGAGAAATTAAGTATTTTTATCACCTTCAGAAAGCCAGAGATCCCTAGACTTCTGTCTCCAGTAAATTTCCTCTCTAGCTAAGATTTCCTCAAGCTGAGATCTAAGGGATTTGATCTCATCAAAAGATATGGAATTCATACCATTGCTCAAAATATACTCATTCAAATACTCAATTTTTCTCTGTATTCTTCCTTTCTCAAGAAAAATATTCTTAAGATGAGAGAAATTCCATTCTTTAATTTTTCCTTTTAAAAAGACTATTTTTTTGTGAGTTGAAACATTCTAGAAACTTCAAAAAGAGGAGAAAAAAACCACCAATCCCTAAGCAAAGGTAAAAATGTAGGATCACGAAGCCACATAGGCTCAAACTTGAAAGGGATCTTTTGTGGGGCTCAATCTTCAAGGATGGAAAATAAAATTGGAAAATGATCAGACCCCACATTAGGCAAAACTGAAGAAAAAAAATCCAAAGTAGAATCTATCCAATTTTCTAAAACAAGAAATTGGTCAAGTCTTTCAGAAATCTTAGAAAAACCTTTTCGCATGTTGGTCCAAGTAAAGGGATCATTTTGAGTCTTACAGTTGATCAAACTCATATTCTAAATAAAAGAAGAAAAGTCATCAATAATCTTACTGTTAGGAAAAATCCCTCTAGACTTCTCCTCCAAATTTGAAATGCCATTAAAATATATACCAAATATTACCAAGCTATTCTGCAAGGGAGAAGAAATATGAATCAATTCCTCCCAAAGTTTTTTTTTCTCCAAGATTACCACGAGGCCATAAACATTAAAAAGCCAAAACTTAGTGTTTAAAGATCTAATTTCAATCAAGGCTAACATCCAATTGCTAGAGGAAGCCATCAAAGACAATTCAAGATTAAAATCATTCCAGAGAATGACAAGCCCCCCCGACACTCCCAAAGAGGGGGAGGCACAAAATTTCCAAATCTTCTAAGCCGAAAACAAAGATTCAGCAGAAGACATACTTAGTTTCTTGCAACATGACAAGATCACATTTCATTAAATCCAATTGGGACTAAATAAAGCGTCTTTTGTTAGGGGCATTTAAGCCCCTAACATTCCAAGAAATAATCCTCATTGGCTTCGAGGGGAGGTTGAGGCTCCCCTCTTTCCTTGATTAGACTCCTGAGAGATATTTACCTTATTAAATGAATTGTGCAAACTCGTATTAATAGTAGTAGCCCTATTTAGAGGGGAATTTTTTTTTCTTTCTCTTCTTGATAGTATCATTAGGAGATGAGAGTAGAGTAGTCTGAATACCTGGAGCAATCTCCTGCTAGATCTTAAAAGACTTCGGCTTACGACCTTGTTTTGAAGGAGAGGTGAAAGGAGATCTTAGGGATAAAGGAGTCTGAACTATTGGAAGCTTAGCTTCCATAGAAAAAGGCACCTCAGGGGTAGAAGAAGACATGTTATGTTTATTAACCCCCTTCTCATTTAATGTAGAAAAAGAAATACATGAAGCAGGGACTAGAAAATATTTGTTTAGAACAACATCAATCTCTTGCTAGCCTTAAAAAGCATCAGCTTACGACCCCATTTAGAAGGAGAGATGAAAGGAGATGGGAGCATAGATTCAATAACCAATGGCACCTCAGGGTCAAAATTGGGCATATTTTGAATATCATCAGCCTTTTCATTTAATAATACATCAAAAGGATTACATGAAGGAGGGATTGACAAATCTTTAGTTAAAAAATTCAGATCATTATCAATGGAATCAATCACTTTGTCAGTAGTGATTGAATTCAAAACAATATTATTCTTATTGACCAAATTTTCCACCTGCATAATTAATTGCTCATTAGGAACAATTGTAGGAATCTTTAAACCAGGGTTATCCAAAGGGGTGTCACCAGAATGAACCTTAAAAGTTCCAACTTCCATACCAAAAAAATTAGCTTGTCCAGTAGGTAAAGCATTAAAAGTTTCCACAAATGACAACTCAATATCAACCCTACCAGTATCCACAACATTTTCCACATGAGAAGGAGATAAGTGTTTATGATTTGGGAGAGTCACAGAAACATGACCATTTCATATAAGGATGTTCTACATCTCACACCAAGAGAGGGATTCAAGATTCACACCTCCCTTGGCTGGAGTCTTATGTTCAACTAGTTGATCCCTAATGGGTTTCTGAAGAAAAATGTTCTTGAGATTTGAAAATAAAGGAGAATCCATAACAATAGATGCTCTCCCAAAACCATTGGAATCCTTAACAATGTCCTGATGCCAGATACCATTAATATATTTATTGTTACAAATCCTAGGCAAGTTATCATTTGGATTAACCAAAACATAATTTTTAACAAGAAAATTATCATCCTCATAGACCGAATCAAAAAGGAGAAAAGTGCCAAAAGAATCCCCACCAATTTTAAAACATCAAATTCCACAAACTCAAAAGGTAGTTTGGTCAATTTAAACCACTTTGGGATCCTTTTAAGGTTAGCCGAACAGGGTACAAATAATGGTTTACATGTTTCAACAAAAATAAGGTTCTTCCCAATCCAAAAAAAAGAATTCTCTAAACCCCTAGCTCTCACATCAACA
Organism: Cryptomeria japonica; assembly: GCF_030272615.1. Classification (NCBI taxonomy): domain Eukaryota; kingdom Viridiplantae; phylum Streptophyta; class Pinopsida; order Cupressales; family Cupressaceae; genus Cryptomeria; species Cryptomeria japonica. The sequence goes on from NC_081406.1 coordinate 534,653,235, forward strand.
GAATCAAATACAATAATGAAGGAGCTAGCAAATATCACTTGAAAGTAAAGGATCCCAAACCATTTTATTATAAAATTTACGATGCATTTTCAAAATATTAATAGTATCACCCCATACTTGGATAATAATTGCAAGTGAATGTAAATTGTGAGCTTGTTTAGCCAAAGGGTTCTCAACTATGTCAATTAACGGGACCAGAAACCATACCTTTTCCCCTTAGTACTAGGGTTAAAAGGCTTATCATTCGTTAAAGGCTGGAGAACCTTCTTTGAACCAAGAGAACCTGAACTGGGTTGACCCACTTGTAAAGAAACCCTAACACGTGAATTCACACCCACAAATCATGTATTAGCCATATCAAACACAATTGACTTCCTAGGGTTAGGGTTTTGCACCACATCCTTCCAAGATCTGTTTGTAATCTTTCCATTCCTCCCATGCCCTAGCTCTTGTCTATTCAAAACTGGCGACAGCTACCATTATTATTAGGATGACCTCTATACCGCATATTTCTCCTCTGATCGCGAAAAAAACCCTGAAAGTACTTGGAAACTGACCTCTTTTTGTGTTGCAGATGATACGGTCGAAGATTATATTGATCGAAAATTGCCATATCCACCCACTGCCCATGATGAAAGACCCATTGCGGTATATGATCAACCTTCAACCTAGAAGGATCCATAGGTGGAGGCGGATCCGCAAAAGCCACATCCCCCCAACACTCGAATTGCTTACCTTTGGACATGCCGAAAATGTGCAGCCTTAATTCCTAGAAAAAAATATCAAATAGAAATTTTTATCAACAAGTAATTAAGTTAATTATAATGTAATCGTATATTTATTTAATTATTTTAAAAAATAAAAAAATAATAATAATTTTTAATTAAAAATTTTAAATTTTTATATTAATATTATTTGAAGATTTTATTTACAAAAGTGAAAAGCTAACTAATAAGTTATTTTAATATATTTTTAGAAATAATGTAAATATTATTGTATGAATTATCAAATAAAATATGGAATCCAATTTTTAAGTCTTAGTCAATCTTTTCAAAAGAGAGTTCCCCTCTCATTTCAAGTATAGTTGTTAAATGAATGCAAGCTAGACATTAACACCACCATTAATTATTTCTATTTAATTAAGTGGAACCATAAGAAGGAAAGGAAACTCGGTTCCCAATTTTTTCACTAAATCAAGTTTTTCTTGGAATGAGATTAGTTAGAAAAGATCAAGAATGCTCTATCTATGATATGAGTAGACACTTCAATAATTTTGTAAATAATATAGAGAAGGGAAGAGTGAGAAACATAAAGATAAAGATAGAGATAGAAAGTCAAACATAGAGAGGTAGAGAGAGGGAGAGATATAGGGGTAGAGTGATGGAGTGATAATGAGATGAAGATAGAGTGAGATAGAGAGTGAGAGATAGAGAGATGAAGATAGAGTGAGATAGGATGATGGATACAAATAGATATAGAAATAAAGAAGTAGAGGAAGAGATACAAAATTAGTGATATAGGAAGATAGAGAGTGAGAGATAGAGGGTACGTGCACCAAGTTGTGGTACCAAAAGGGGGTCTTAAGATGCCACTTTTTTTTTTTTTTTCTTCTTCTTTCTGAAATCAGCAAAGTTTGAACTTCAACAACAAATTGAACATAGTTACACTCCAAATTAGAAGATGCAACAAGAACAAGAGTTAGAGTGCTTTGAGTCTACTTTCTAAACTACTATTTTTTTTTGGAAATGGTGGAGATTAAGGGCTTCAAAAAGGGGGGCCACAAAAAGTGGTCCTATTTTTATGCAAAAAACATAACAGAGCATCTATTGTGGCCACCCTAAAATGTTAACCTTTTTTTTGAATTTTTAAAATCACTTCAGTGAGAAATTAGCTAACACCTTGTAGTTTATGCTGGATTTTTTGGCTAATTTTTTAATCAGTACATGATTTTTTACTAATTTTCGAAGTGGACACATCTTAAAAAATGGAAATTTGAGCATGCCCCCCCCTAAAATCATTGAAAACTAATTGAAAATCAAAACTTTTAAAAAAAAATTGTGTAGAATGGAGTCTAGTTTCTAAAAATGTATTTTTCTTCAAAATCGGATGAATGTGTAAAAAACTAAAGCCAAAATAGTGCATGTTTGTTTTTGAAAAAAAAAACAGACACTAACAAAAGAAATTATAGATGAAAGCCTTAACGAAATCAAAATGAGAAAAAAATTACATGCTTGGATAGCTAAGAGAGAACTTGAAGTCGCTATGGTGTTTTTTTAGTTTCATTGAAACATGTGCAATCTTGATGGAGAGCATGGCCAAAAATATGTTAAATTTTTTAATCTTTTGATAAAAACACATCTCAGGCCTAAAATGGTCATCCAACCCTTTGAGTTGGATGCCCAAGTACAATCTAACCCAAAGGGTTGGTGGTTTCAAAACAAAACCATTTGGAAAGCGCCAAATATGGGGCTCTCCCTATTTGGCGCACACCAAATTCAAAAAATTGACTTTTCACATTTCGCGCCAAATTTTGGCGCTCGCCAAATTTTGGCACTCGCCAAATGTGAAAAGTCAATTTTTGCAAATGCTTTGCATTATCCAATTTTTCATTTTGGGAACATTTTTCAACTTGGGCACAAGTTATACCCACCCAATAGAAGAATATATATACCTTAAGTTATATTTCATGTATATATTGGTAGGATGTTTGAGAGTGGTTTCAGCTCTATAGGAGTTATAATGTAGATTCTAGTTTTTAGAGGATCATATAAAATTTCAGACAGTCAAATTTCAGAAATTAGCATGTCAAATTTCAGTAATCAGCATGCTCCTATTAGCATTTTTTATCTCTATATCTCACTCTCTTTATCTTCCCCAAACTCTAGACCTATCTCTCTCCCTCTCTTGTCTCTCTCACTTCTCTCTCCATTCTCTAGGTATATCCCATCCTCTCTACCTTTCATTCCTTATACCCTTATTTCTATCCTTGACTCCCTCCCTCTCTCTTCTTCTCTCTCACCCTCTTATTGTTTCTCTCCCCTCCCACTCCTTTCTCTTGGTCCCTACCTATCCCTTAAATCCTCTCTCTCCCCATATCTAGGGCTCTCTCTCCCTCCCTATTCACCTCACTACCTCTCCCTCCCTATATCATTAGCCACCTCTCTCCCCCTCTAGGTTTCTCACTTATCTAATTGTCCACCCTCTAGTTCTCTCCCTCCTCACCACCTTTCTCTCCCTTCCCCTTACCCCTATATATTTATGAACTATCTCCCTCACTTCTCTCTCTCTCCAAACCTATCTATCTCCTCATTTGATAGGTCCCTCACTCCCTCCATGTCTACCTCTCCATCCATCCCCTCTTACCCATCTCTTTGTTCTTATATCTCTTCTCTTCTCCATCCTTCCCCTCTCTAGTTATCTCCCTTCCTTTCTTCCCCTCTCCCTCTCTATCTCCCTCCCCCACTCTCTCTTCTCCCTTCCTCTCTTATTCTCTATCTCCATTGTCTAGGTCATTACCTCTCCATCCCACCCTCTCTAGGTTTCTCCCCCCCTTTCTCTCCACCTATCTACCTCTGCATATAGTTCTCGTTATCCACCTCTCTTTATCCCCCTCTATCTATCTCACTCCTTTCTCGCCATCTAGGTCTCTCACCTATCTATACGTCCCTCTATAGTTCTCTCCCTCCTCCTTTACTCTATCCCTTTATGAACTCCCTCCTCTTCTCTTCCTCCCCTTACCCCTTTATCTTCTTCTTCCATAGGTCTCTCACTCTCTCCATGTCCACCTCTCCATTCATCCCCTCTTTCTCCTCTCTTTTTTCTTTTGTCTCTCCTCTTCTATCCCCCCCCCCTCTTTAGGTGTATCCCCCCCTTCTCCTCTCCCTCTCTATCTCCTCATCCATACATACCCCCATATATATCTCGCTCCCCCACTTTTTTATTCTCTCTTCCTCTTGTATTCTCTCTCTCTACATTCTAGGTCATCAACTCTCTCTCCCTTCTCTAGGTTTCTCACTTCCTTATTCTCCGCCTATCTACTCTATATCATGTCTCATTACTTGCCTCTCTCTCTCCCCCTCTATCTATCTTAATCCTCTCTCTTGAGGGGTCATATGGTGTCCATAGATAGATCTAGATAGGGAGAGAGAGTAGTGACATAGATAGAGGGGGATATAGAGAGGTGGGTAATTATACAAGGATGGATAATTAGAGAGGTAGAGAGGGAGGAAGGAAGTAACCGAGAGAGAGAGAGAGAGAGAGAGAGAGAGAGAGAGAGGTATCAATACAACCAATACCCCCAACCCTATGTAAGGGAGAGATTGAGAGACCAAGAGAGGGAAGAGGTAGATAGGTAAGGGAGGGAGAGAATAAAATAAGAGAGAAAGAGGGGTAAGGAGGTAGAGAGGAAAGAATTATAGACCTAGATAGGGAGAGAGAGCAGTGACATAGATAAAGGGGAATATAGAGAGGTGGGAGATCTAGAGCCTAGGAAGAAAGAGGTGAGAGACCTAGGGTGGAAAGATAGAGGTGAGGGAGATAGAGGGGGAGAGACATGTGGGTAATGAGCGATTAGTTTAGGATTTTTACAACATTTGTTTTGACACAAATTTAGCTCAAGAAATAGTCTTAACAGTTTGTTTTGGCTACTCTGTTTTGATGAAAAATGTTGTTGGTAATGAGAGACTTTTGAAAATATTTTCAAAAATTTTAAAATTCTTCACTGTTTTGCCCTCTGTTTTTATGTTTTTGATCACGCGCTAAAACAGAGACTACATGCGCTACTGAAATTACTCCATGCACTAAAGTAATGACCGCACGCGCTAGGGTGCCCCCAGACACGCGCTAAAGTTTTGACTGTTCAAAATTGTTTTCTATCCATTTTGAAAAAGCTATGCGCTAGGCTAGGCCTATAACGCGCTAATTGTTGAACTTTATGCGCTAATGTTTGGTTTCCACGCGCTAAGCTGTTGCTTCCACGCGCTAGCCTGTTTCTCTAATGCGCTAAATGTTTTCACCCTGTTTTGCTTTGGGATAAAACGCTACTGTTTGGAACTGATGCGCTAAATTGATGTTTATATGCGCTAAGAGAAGTACCTCACGCGCTAAGAAGTTGCTCTTATGCGCTAAACTGCCGTGATTTTTCTTTTGGTTGATTTTTTTGCAAATTTTGAATTTTTGTCGTGAATTTTTCAAGTTTGATGGATGATTTTCTGAAGTAGTAAATGCAAGCACCAGCACAAAAAGTACAACCATTTTGCCTAATCTAACAAAAAGTGTATGTTCTGTGAGGATGTGTTCAAATCCCCAATGTTTTAATAGGTTTTGATATGAATAATACACTTCAAAAAGACTCTTTATTCAAAGGTCATGAATAACATCATAGCCCACTAGTCTTGATACCCCATCAGCTCAAACAACCGTGTCACCCCCTAGAGGGTGCCCGGTTTTTTGCCTTTTGCCAGAAATTAACCCAAAGTGAATCGCTTCACAGTTGAGTAGTTATCTTGGGAGATATATGGTGAGTAATCTTAGGGGCGGATTCTTCCCCACCCTTGCACTATGATGTTATAAATGTCTGGTTACTGACTCGGTTCAAAGCTTCTATTTTCTATGGTTCGTAATCAGGCTTCCTGTTCGGCCATCAGTGATAAAATCCCTTAGGAGGCTTCCCAACCTTTAGAACAAAGGCTTTACGTATCTCAAGGATACTCGGGGAAGGCTAATCGCTACGTGCAACCGTTGAAAAGGACTTTCATCACTTTCCACGTTTGATTATAGTGGGTTGGAATTCTTGGCGTCAAAGTCATTTCCCACTTAGGTCGTTCCCTTCACATCGGCCATAAACGGCTTTAAGAGTTGATTTCAACTCCTCGGGAAGGCAGACCTGCTAAAGGATTTATTGCTTGAAGTAAAGAAAGCTTTAAGAGTGGTCTGGATTTTTGATCACCTAGTTAAGGGGAGAGCATATTCCTTCCACTTTCGAGACAGGGCAATCAAGTTGTTCTTTTTAGCCTTCAATTCAGTGATTTGCTAATCTCTACTTGGAGATGTTGCTCCAACAAGCATGATGTTCTTTTTAACCTTTCATAGCAAAGTGTGTATTTCCAGAAAAAATAAGCTTTAGTCAACAAAGTAAATCATGATTTGGTCAACAAAATGAAAATCGTGATTTGGTTAACAAAATTAAAGTCGAGAGGGGAAGAATTTCCCTCTTTTCTTTTCACAAATAAAGATGAGATTATTTTTCCTTTGCAAAATAAAATGGATCATTTTAGACACCAAAGGAAGGTGAGGTTCATTTTAAGCTTTGTAGAAAGTAAATTTGCTTGTTCTTTTTAGAGCTTCCAAAAGAAGTGTTTTTCCTAACTTGCAGGAATGAAAGGTTTGCTTTGTTGTTCTTTTTAACATGCAATAAAGAAAGATAAATTCTTTTTACTAACTTTGAAAGAAAGCAAAGAAAACTAGAGTGATCTCCTTTGTTCCTGCATAAAATGTTAGAACTTGCACACAGTCAGTTAGCGGAAAGAAAATCAAATCATCATGGTGGGCTTCACAAGCCTAATTTTTATCTTTCAGTTACAAATTATATTTTGTCTGCGATGCGCTACAGAAAAGACTATACGCGCTACAATATAACCTAGATGCACTAAAATAATGTCTCAATGCGCTACACTATTTTCTGGATGCGCTACTCTGTGCGCCGAAAGCGCTGCTCTGTTTTTCTCCCGCACTGAGACCTACAAGAAAATTAGTGATTTGATGTGCTAATATATAAACTTCACACGCTAGATGATGGACTCCACGCGCTAAATAGTGAACTGGATGCGCTAGGCTGTTAACTGGATGCACTAAATAGTCAACTTAACGCGCTAATTCATTTTTCTCGCATGCCTGCAAAAGTGGTTAAATTTAAAAACCGATTTGACATATGGGGTTGTGCCCCACGGTGGGCGCCAGAAATGTATGCGGGAAAAGCGAGTCGATAGAACTCAATATGTGAAAATATTTCAAAAAAACTTGTCCACACACACACACACAAGACTTCTTGGTGCAAGTTATGGAGTAATGAAGTATCACTCAGCTTCCCAAGGTGGGTCCCATGGTTCTCTATCTTAAAATGTCCCTCAAACCAATGTTTTTGCTCTCAGATCAGTGAGCAAAATGGTTTAGGAATGGCAAATGTAAGAACGAGGGATGCTTTGATAGATTTTAGAATGAAATACATCCTAAGCTATGCATGATTCTAGAAATGCAATAAACTAGATTATAAGATGACAAGGTTAGTATAAATACTATCCTAACATGATATATTAATCTATGATTGAGCTAAATGATAAAGAAAGTATTCTAAACATGCATATTTAGACTAATTCCTAGTTAAAGAGGCTAAAATGATGAGCATAAAAATGATATATGAAAGCTTGAATGTATTTGAGCATAAGTGTGATACTACAAATTTGGAGGATGATTTAAAATGGAGGAATGAGAGCTCTATTTATACCAAAAATAGGGCAATGGATGGTCAAGATTAAAAGAGTTGATCAAGGGTTGAGTTTGAAAGTTGGGGATCCATGTTTGCAATTTGCACCAATAAAATGGTGACAAGTGTCAACATAGGGTTGGGTTGAGAGAAGGGGTTGGAGACATTAAATGCCTGAGAAGACCTTATGGTTATCTAGAGGGTAAGGGTTAAGTCTAAGTTAAGATTACCCATTGGATTAAAGAGTTAATCCAAGGACAAACCCTTGTGCAAATGATTAAGAGATAATCATGGTCAAAGCATTAAAGGCTTGATGAGACCCTTGGGTTGGAAAAGGTTGAGTTAAAATAAATTTTTTAACCATGTAAGAGGGTTTGAGTTAACCATTAATGGTTATGAAGACTTTGGGGAATTAAGTGGTTGAAGACTTGAAGCCTTTAATGGTTATCAAAGACTTTGAGGATTTGAGAAGTGACTTCCCCTTGCTTAGGGATGTGACAAAGTTTAGAAGATGGGTTAGACTTAATTAGAAGCGATTAGAAGAGTCTAGAAGGGATTAGAAAGGGGTTTAGGAAGGCAAGTGGGAGATGTAGGATTTTGCAAGTGGATGGAGGGATAATAGGATTTAATTGAAATAAAGTTAATTTAATTCAATTTGGTTGCAATTTGGGGAAATTAAATAAATTAGATTTATTCAATTTAGGATAACTATTTAATTAAATTTGAATTTAATTAAAAGTGAATAGGGGGGTTTAATTGAATAAAATGATTTATTCATTAAATGGGTATAGTGAATTTAATTTAAATAAATTGAGTAATTTATTTAATTAAATAGAGGAATATGGATAATTTAATTAAATAGAGAAATGAACATAAAATATTCATTTAGAAATATGGTCATTTTTATACGTCTACAAAGATAATGACAAAGAAGAATAGAAAGGGAAGGAGTCAAGGATAGAAATGTGATTAAGGAATGAAAGGCAGAGAGGGTGGGATATACATAGAGAGCAGAGAGAGAAGTGAGAGAGATAAGAGCGGGAGAGAGATATAGAGATAAAAAATACTAATAGGAGCATGTTGATTACTAAAATTTGACTGACTGAAATTTTATATCATCCTGTAAAAACTAGAATCTACATTATAACTCCTATAGAGTTGAAACCACTCTCAAACATCCTACCAATATATACATGAAATATAACTTACTTATACTTAAATGTTATATTTCATGTATATATTCTCTTGCCGAGTGGGTATAACTTGTGCCTAAGATGAAAAATGTTCCCAAAATGAAAATTTGGATAATGCAGAGAATTTGGCGCTCGCCAAATACAAAAAAATGATTTTTCACATTTGGCGCATGCCAAACGTGAAAATTAAAATTTTTGAATTTGGTGAGCACCAAATAGGGTGAGTGCCATATATTTGGTGCTCGCCAAATAGTTTGCATTGGAGAATACCAACCCTTTGGGTTGGATTTTCCTTGAGCATCCAACCCAAAGGTTTGGAGGACCTTTTCATGTCAATGACGCGTTTTTATGAAAAGATAAAAAGTGGCACCTTTTTGGTACCACAATTTGGTGCACATACCCCAATTTGTATATTTACATTCATGCTTTAGAAAACTTTGCATTATTGATTTAGAGAATTTACTTTGTTAATTATAAGCAATTAGGGTTTACTCTTTAGGGTTGCTCTAGATTGTTTACTTCCATTTTAGGATCTTGCATACACACAAGGTTTTAGCACACACATTTTAGTACATTATCGACTATTTATGGAGGTGGAAATCACCAACATAGGGGTTTGACTAAGGCAAAACCCCATATAGCCACCCAAACCTTCCCTTTTCAGTTGGAGGTGCAGAAACAGGTACCCGAAGGTACTTTCAGCTCAGCAAAAGGCATAGGAATCACCCAGAATCATCAAATCTTCCCTAATTTTCCTAGGATAGGGGCATGGTACCCTGGTCCTTTCCAGGATAGTGGTGTGGTGCCATGGTCCCTCTATTTTTCAGTTATTTTTAGCAGTTTGTAGCTTCAAGTCATCAGATTTGTAGTCTTTCAGTTCCAACCTCCTATCTGAAGAAACAAGACAGTAGCGTGGCATCCTAGTCTAGGTCAGTTTTGTTCAATTTGCAACATCAACTACACATCCAGAATCCTCTCCCTTTCATTCTTTCAGTATCTCAGTTTCAGATCTGCAGGTTTGTTCAATTATGAGTTCATTTATGCTTCATTATTTATCTCTTAGCCTAGTTGATCATTCAAACCCTAGTTTTCCTCATCATTTGCAACAAGAATAGAAACCCTAAGAGGTAATCCTTGGCTCTCTCTTTATCACAAGAAGTAGCCAAAGTGATATACCTCCCTAGGCTCTTTTCTATTCCCAATGTGTAGGCAAAAGTAGGATTAGGTCCTAGTTAACCGATCCCGCTTTCTTGCCCCCACAGAAAGGTATGGCGAAAAAAGTCCGGTAGATTGTACACAATCTGAGCTTGTGAAAAAATCCATTGTCGAATGTATGTAACATTCTTTACAGTAATACAAAGAAGATGCTTGATTTTTGGTGTGTGGATTTTTTCCCGAAAGGGTTTTCCCAGGTAAAATTTGGCATTTCTCTATGTCTTGTGTGCTTGTTGTTTTTCCTATGCTCATGTTCTCCTGTTTAAATGCACATCTGAATATTCTGAAATAGATTTAAAAGCTGGTCTTGCTTACTTCCTCTTCAAATTTGGCATTTGGAAGGCATTTCCGCACTGTATCTTTCCTTACATTTCCATATACCAATTGTAAAGACGCAAATTAATTTATAAGACATAATCTTCTCTTTATTCATAAATAAACTCATAGGTCAATTAAGAAGTCTATTTCATACTTAAGATAAAACAAGTTTAATAAATTGATAAAACCATCATAGATATCAAAGAGTTAAATAAAATTTTCATAGACAATGGAAGGTACAAATTTCTCATTACATATCATTATACCATACTTAGGCTTTCTAATTGCCTTAAGTATTATACAAACATAAAGAAAGTGAGATACATCCATAGATCTCCAATTTGATTTGCTTCCTTTTAGTCCATTGAATGAAGACGAGAACAAGATTTAGGCACTTTTTTGGCCCAACCTTGAAGCTTACGCTTCCTTGGAATTCTTGGTCAATCAAGAATACCCAACCATGCACAAATTGTTTTAACAAAAGAATTCAAAAGACAAGAGGGAATCTGGTGCGCGCCTAGATGATACATGCATTTTCATTTTTCTAATTCTTTTAAGAAACAAGCATCATCATTCAAGGATATGGTAGAGAGCATAAAATAAGGAATTCCATGTATTTCAATGGATAATTCTATTCATTACTCGGCTGAGTATAATGCCATGCATAGAAAAAATAAATAGTTTAGAAAAAACAACTATTCTCTCTAAGATTTCATATTCAGCACCCGTCCCGGAAGGTAACTTTCCATTCACAAGCCTATCTAGCTTGGTTCTCACAACAAGAATACATTTAAAGAATATAATCTTTTGACTAATTGATCTAACAAATTTCCTATTACTTTCATAAATTAAACACTATTTCATAACTTTCACCTAATTGCAAACAATCTTTCGTAATTCGATAACCAAATATATTTTCATCAAAAAATTTCGAATAAATACAAAGTAAGAATAAGGTGTAATGCAACTATGATTTTCTTTCATATAAATGAGTAAAATTTGCGTACACATTCTTTTAATTGAAAATCTATCCTAACCCATTGACAGTATTCACCATTTTTAAACAATATAATTGCATATTTTAACTATTTCACCTAATGATTTTCTTCTATGTATATTCAAGGAATAAATAAACAAATTCAATAAAAAACACATGGAATATCATAATTGAAATCGTATGCTACAAGCATATCTTTATTTCACTAACCTTCCTTATTGCAAAATAACCAAAATGAAATAAAGTTCCTACCTTCTTACGCTTGAGACTGGCTTGGAATGAGCTCTTTCGTGCCTCCTCTAAATCGGTCAACTTCTTCCTTGATGGCTCAAAATTTCTCTCACGGATCTTCTATTCTCCTTCTATCTCTGCTCTAAAATGCTCTCTCTCTCTCTAATCTCTCTTCTAACTCAATATATTTCTCTCTGCTCCGCTTGCTAATTTCTATCTTTTCTCCTCCCCCTTCCTATTAACCTATCTTGCATTTATACTATATTCCACGTCTAATCATTTTTAAGAGTTTGGTTTAACTCACCAATCTACCTACCTCTGATCTAACTGCCTTGTCGACACATCTATGGAGAAGTGGAAGACTAAGTAAGGTCTTCTATAGTGATCGACCTTGGATACTGGAGAAATCATTGTTCTTCTCCTCCATCATCGTGGAGTCTGCAGTTTTCTAACTTAACTCCATGGATCATGGACAATATGCAAATCTAATCTCCATGGCACCACATGCCTATTAACTCCTCCCTCCCGCGGGTTAAAAGCCATAGATCATGGAACGATTTCACGGCTATCATCGTGGAAACAAGGAGTCGACTACTGTCACAGTGAGATAGGGAAGTAGTCTATGGGTTTTATTTTGCCATGGAACTATGTGCCATGTTGCCTTCCTCCCCCAAAGGTTGCGAGCCACCATGTGGAGGAGTTGACTGCAGATCGACTATTGACTTCTAACAGTCGATAAACAACTTGCCACCTTTTTGCATAAACTTTAATATATAACGCCTAAACAAGTTACAATATAAACATTGCATTTAATTATTAAATGTAAAATAAAAAGAAAACCTAATTAAAACTTTTAAGATATTTAACAAATTAATAACATATGAATATATATAACGTTTGATTATAAAATGGTTTAAAATAAATATACTCATATATACTTATAAACTATTACTTCGAATTAACATGATCATTTCATTCACTTTTAAATATAACATAACTTAATCAATGAGACCATATACTCATTTTCCAACGAACAAAATAATAATCAACTTCCTACCATTGAAATCATGTTGACATAAAGTTTACATTCTAAATCAGATTTAATAAAAATGTTAAGTCTTTAATTAATTAACCCTAATTTTTAACTATTGGACATTTTCAAATATGCAATCAACGTAACGACTAATTTTTACTCAAATCATTTCAATTTAAAAATAAGCATTGATGAAGTCACAATTCAAACAATGATGCATTGACGAAGTCATATTTGCACAAACAATTTTTCTATTGTGGTGTGTGAGATTCCCCTAGTCTACCAAATTCATAAGCTAAAACAACTTTACTTGAGTCATGTTCTCACCTCCATCTTTGTTCACCTGTCCCTGCATCACTTACACTCAATAATTCATCAGCATTGACAATCCCCAATTAAGATAATACTAGATATCGAATTAAATATTGCATGAGTAAAATGCATACATCATTTCCTATTATTTGTATACAACTGCATTATCATCAAATGAATGCTCCTATTTGTTTCAATTTCAATTCATAAATAAAAACCTACATTACATCTCATAATAACACATTATCAAAAACACGGTTCATGACATCCTTCCCCTCTTGGAAGAGACATCGTCTCGATGTCTTACTACTCATTAATAATCACATATCAATTCTATCTCATAAACTGTCAACCATTCATCAAGTTTCAAATATAAATAATAACAATAACATACATGCTATCCAAGTTCACATCATAAAATTAAAATCATTGTTTCAAAGATATCTCAAATGATAAGCAACTATTTCCTAAGAAAGTAAATGAGGAAAATGGTGGTCAATCATCTCAACATCCTCCCATGTAGCACTATCCTTAGAATATTGGTCCCACTTAACCTTATACTGAGTGAAATCTCTGTTACGTAGCTTTACACTATGCTGATCTAGGATTCGGATTGGGTCCACTAGCACCACTCCTGGATCATGTACCTGTAAAGATTGCCAATCAAGAATATGAGATGTATCAGCATGATAAGGTTTCAATAAAGAAACATGAAACACAATGTGGATTCAAGCTAGAGCAGGGGGTAAAGCTAGTCTATAAGAAACTGGATTGATAACCTCCGGTACATCAAAGGGTCCCACATATCTTGGTGCCAAATTTAATAGTTTTCCAAACGAGATAGAGCTCTTATGAGGTTTGCCTCTCAAAAAGACTTTATCTCCTGCAACAAATTGTTTGTAAGTCCTATTTTGGTCTGCATAACTCTTTTGTCGGTCAGCCACCTCCTTCAACCTACTCTTTATCAACACCATTTTCTCATCCATTTCCTTAAGTAAATTAGGACCAATGATGATCCTATCCTCCAGTCTATCCCAACTGATAGGTGTGCGACACTTTCGCCCATAGAGTGCTTAAAAAGGTGTCATCCCTAAGGATGCATGAAAGGAGTTGTTATAAGAAAATTCAACCAAAGGCAAGTACTCCTCCCATTTGTATTGCTGATCCATGCAATACATCCATAAAAGATCTTCCACTACCTGATTAACCCTTTATGTTTGGCCATCAGTCTGAGGATGATATGCTAAGATAAAATTTAGTCTTGTTCCCAATGCTGCATTTAATGTTGTCCAGAATATGGAAGTCATCCTGGTATCCCTATTTGATAATATGGTTTCTAGAACACCATGTAACCGAAAAATTTCTTGCACAAATTTCTTGGCAAGAACAAATGATCCATCCTTGAGATTCTCAGGTATGAAATGTGCAACTTTAGTCAACTTATCCACCACTACTAAGATAGTGTCATGTTTATTTTTGCTCATCGGTAATCCTTGGATAAAATCCATACTGATTACCTGCCACTTGTATTCTGGTGTAACATGTTGGAATAAAAGTCTTGCTGGATGAACATGTTCAACTTTCACTAGCTGACATTCCAAACATTGTGCCACATACTCAATCACTTCCTTTCTGAGTTCAGGCCAGAAATACAATGATCTCAAATCAGCTACCATCTTTGTTATTCCAGGGTGTCCTGAATAAGGTGTATTGTGCATCTCATGCAATATCAACTTCCTCAAATCTCCCCCTTCAGGTATGTACATCCTTCCTTGGTATCTTAAAATACCCTCGCGTTCTATTTCATATCCATCATAACGATGATCTGAAGAATCTTTTTCCAAGGCTTGTTTAACCCTTAGGTAATGCTCATCTTCCAAAAGATTCTGCAACACTTGTTGTTTCAAGTTTGTTCTAGTTGTCACCATAGCAGATAGGTGTCTCTTCTGCTGAGAGCATTAGCTACTCTATTTTCCTTCCCTTTGATATATTCAATACCAAAATCATACTCACTTAGGAATTCAAGCCACCTTCTCTGTCTTGCATTAAGGTTAGGTTGTGTAAAGATATACTTCAACCCTAAATGATCCGTTTTTAGCTCAAAAGGCTTCCCTAAAAGGTAATGCCTCCACATTTGTAATGCATGAACAATAGCTAGAAGTTCTAAGTCATGCGGTGCATAATTTATCTCATATTGTTTCGGCTTTCTTGATTCAAGTGCAACCACTTTTCCTTCCTGCATCAACACTACTCCCACACCTTCACCTGAGGCATCTGTAATTACTATAAAATGCCCATTGGGATCTGGTATAGTTAAGACTAGTGCTATTGTTAATTTGTGCTTCAAAAGTTGAAATGAATCCTCACACTTCTCAGTCCATTCAAACCTTTTTTCCTTTTTCTGAAGTGAAGTAATAGGTGTTGCTATCCTAGAAAATCCTTCCACATACTTTCTATAATATCCTGCAAGTCCCATAAAACTTCAAACTTCTGAAACATTCTGAGGTGTTGGCCAATCTACTATTTCTTCTATCTTTGCAGGATCAACTAAAATTCCTTCAATAGATATGACATGGCCTAAGTAATGCACCTTTTCTTGAAAGAAAGCACACTTAGAAAATTTCCCATAAAGATTATGATCTCTCAACCGTTGTGAAACTATCGTTAGGTGCTTCTAATGTTCTTCTTCATTCTTAGAATAGATCAAAATGTCATCAATGAAGATTAGAACAAAACCATCCAAGTATTCTCTAAAAATATTGTTCATGAGGTTCATGAATGCTGCTGGGGCATTGGTTAAACCAAATGGTACGATTGTGAATTCATAGTACCCATACCATGTTCAGAATGCAGTCTTAGCAATATCCTCATCTTTAATCCTTAATTGGTGATATCCTGATCGAAGATCAATCTTGGAGAATACCGTTGCACCTTTCAATTGGTCAAACAATTCATCTACTCTTGGCAAAGGATATCTATTTTTGATAGTCACTTTATTCAACATCCTATAATCATTGCATAACCTTAAAGTTCCATCTTTCTTCTTTACAAAGATCACCGGTGCACCCCACGGGGATACATTTGGTCTAATAAATCCTTTCCTAAGAAATTCTTGCAATTGAGTCTTAAGCTCATACAATTATGTTTTTGTCATTCTATATCGAGCCTTAGATTGCGGCTTCGTTCTAGGTAAGAGTTCTATAGAAAAATTAAACTCTCTCTTAGGTGGTAAATTGGTAAGGTCTTCTGGAAAAACATCCAGGAACTCTACAAGGACGGGATAATCCTTAGGATTTTTCTCAACATTATTCAAATCACTTACCATGACAACAATTATGGAACATCCTTTCCTTTGGGCCTTCTTGAGTTGCATTGCTGAAATGTGTCTTAATTCAAGAGGCTTTTGAGACCCAAGAATTTCAACTGAATTCCCAAAATCATCAATACAGATTATGATCTTATCCTCACAGTTTACTATGGCTTTATGCTCAGTTAACTAGTTGATATCTAAGACCACATCATATGATCCTAATGGTTCCACATAAAGTTTAACCTTGGTTTGGAAACTGGAAAGTTCTAGTTCATTGCAAAATAGACAAGTATCTACCCTCTGTTCTGCTCGATTTCCATATTGGACCATCCATGCATTTGAAATATAACTAGGTCTAACAGATATTCTATAAACTACTTTAGGATCAATAAAGCATTCAGTAGCTCCTATATCTATTAAAATAGAAACTGATTTCCCAAAAAGCTTACCCGTCATCTGAATAGGTGAGGCTTGGAAATTGGCTTGACGGTTGTCAACTGCAACGTGAATCTGGTGTTGAGAGGCTCCTTGTTGTTTTGCTCCTCTTTGTGTGGGGGTCTGTTACAGATAATTTGAGGCATAATGACTTCCTCCACAATTGTAACACCTGTCCCTAGGTCCGGAATTGCTACCTGACCTACCTTTGTCCAAGTTTTGTCGGGCATTGAAGTTGGTGTTACTATTTGCTCTCTTGTTACCATCCTGATTCATTCTCCCTCTTTCCTAAGCATTGGGTTCCCTCTTCAGATTCCTTATTTGTTGATTGTTGCCGTTGTTGTTCCTTTGGAAATTCCTATTTCCAAAATTTGGTCTATTATTCACATTTTTATGAAAATTCCTCAACTGGTGCAACTTTTGCTCTTGCTTGGTTGCTTTCTCAAATACCTCTTCCATAGTCAATGGATTATGAATATCCACTTTTGCTCCTATATGAGTTCTAAACCCAAGATGAACTTTTGGATGCGAAATCGCTCATCCATCTGATATTGTGGAACATACTTAAGAAGGTTGGTAAACTTCTCCCAGTATTGAGTTACCGACATGCCACCTTGTGCTAAGTTCTGAAATTTAGTCATCTTCTTATCGAAGAATAACTGAGGAAGCCACCTCTTCCTAAAGGATCACAAGAATAATTCCCAAGTGATATCTCTAGGTTGCAACTTCCTTTCAGACTTTTCATTATCCCACCAAGTAGCAGCTTCACCAGAAAGCTGGTAAGTAACCCAAACTGCCTTGGTTTCATTGGACATGTTGTAGAGACCAAAATAATTTTCCATTTCTATCACCCATGCCTCTGCACCATCACGAATAGTTTTTCCATGAAACTTTGGTGGGGCTATTCTTTTCAAGTCATTATCCATCTCTTCTTCAATCCTTGCTTGGTTATTGAGTTGTTCTTCAACCCTTGGAGCTTCATGTCGGACTTCTCCGACCCTTCAAACCTCCTGCTTGAGTCCATTCATTCTGGCATGTTCAGTAAATTAAGGATTTGATCTAGTCTTTCATTTCCATTACTAGACCCAGCCCTTGTGGTCCTTGAGCCCATTGTTATTCAACAATTTCTGCATCAGGGAAATGTTAATATTTCTTAGTGAAAAAGAGAATATTTGCAAAGTTATGATTTCCATAACTTGTATTTAATCAATACTTCCTAAAATTTCCCCTTACAATGTAACTATAGAATTAATATCCATATTTACTACTAGAAGGAAACAAGATTATAATAAAACATAGATAATTTGCAAATCTATTTCATCCAAGTTTATAATATAAACTAGGGTCCAAAGTACATATATATCATTATAGGAATCATACAAAAACATAACATTCAACTCAAATTTACTGTATAAAGAAAGACATCTTTATTTATTGATAATAAAAGTGTTATTACATAATACATCACTTTTTTGGCGGAGTCATGGGAGTATATCCTTCAGACTCACTAGAACTTAGGGGGGTATAATCTTCAGTTTCATCATCACTGGGTGGGGTATATCCCTCAGATTCATTTTCACTCAGTGGAGAATATTCCTCTGACTCATTGGATCTAATCACAATTGGCCTAATTGGATAATATTATAACTCAGACTCATCTTCCTCTATAGGGATAGTCTTTTCATCGAGGGATTTAGTAGGGCCTACTCCTATCTCAACACTTTCTTTCTCTTCAATAACTGGTTTCACTACGGGAGGAACATTTTCCTCCTCACTGGTCCATCCTCCACTTGGATGGTTATCCATAACAGGCATGACAGGAGATATAGGGTCCTTCTTGACCCTTAGATAGTGAACATACCCAGCTACTGACTTACGAGCCATCTGTTTTGTTCGCACCATCTCTATAAGTTTCAACACAAAACTATTATTCTCCAAACTCAACTTGCGAAGTGACTCATAGGTCCTAGTGTTATACAACCTATGGCTCTGATACCAAATTGTAAAGATGCAAATTAATCTATAAGACATAATCTACTCTTTATTCATAAATAAACTCATAGCTCAATTAAGAAGTCTATTTCATTCTTAAGATAAAACAATTTTAATAAATTGATAAAACCATCATAGATATCAAAGAGTTAAATAAAATTTTCATATACAATGGAAGGTACAAATTTCTCATTACATATCATTATACCATACTTAGGCTTTCTAATTTCCTTAAGTATTATACAAACATAAAGAAAGTGAGATACATCCGTCGATCTCCAATCTAAGGCGCTTCCTTTCAGTCCATCGAATGAAGACGAGAACAAGATTCAAGCACTTTTTCCGCTCAACCTTGAAGCTTACACTTACCCAAAATTCTTGGTGAATCAAGAATACCCGACCCTGGACGAATTGTTTTAACCAAAGAATTTGAAAGACAAGAGGGAATCTGGTGCGTGCCTAGATGATACATGCATTTTCATTTTTCTAATTCTTTTAAGAAACAAGCATCATCATTCAAGGATATGGTAGAGAGCATAAAATAAGGAATTCCATCTATTTCAATGGATAATTCTATTCATTGCTCGGTCGAGTATAATGCCATGCATAGAAAAAATAAATAGTTTGGAAAAAGCATCTATTCTCTCTAAGATTCCATATTCGGCACCCATCGCAGAAGGTAACTTTCCATTCACAAGCCTATCTAGCTTGGTTATCACAACAAGAATACATTTAAAGAATACAATATTTTGACTAATTAATCTAACAAATTTCCTATTACTTTCATAAATTAAACACTATTTCATAACTTTCACCTAATTGCAAACAAAATTTCGTAAGTCGATAAGCAAATATATTTTCATAAAAAATATTTGAATAAATACAAAGTAAGAAGAAGGTGTAACACAAGTATGATTTTCTTTCATATAAATGAGTAAAATTTGTGTACACATTCTTTTAATTGAAAATCTATCCTAACCCAATGACAATATTCACCATTTTGAAACAATATAATTGCATATCTTAACCATTTCACCTAATGATTTTCTTCTATGTATATTCAAGGAATAAATAAACAAATTCAATAAAAAACACATGGAATATCATAATTGAAATCGTATGCTACAACCATAGCTTTATTTCACTAACCTTCCTTATTGCAAAATAACCAAAATGAAATAAAGTTCCTACCTTCTTATGCTTGAGACTGGCTTGGAATGAGCTCTTTCGTGCCTCCTCTAAATCGGTCAACTTCTTCCTTAATGGCTCAAAATTTCTCTCATAGATCTTCTATTCTTCTTCTATCTTTGCTCTAAAATGCTCTGTCTCTCTCTAATCTCTCTTCTAACTCAATATCTTTCTCTCTGCTCTGCTTGCTAATTTCTATCTTTTCTCCCCCCCCTTCCCATCGAACCTATCCTGCATTTATACTATATTTCCCTATTATATCTGCTACGTCTAAGGCTCGGTTATTGTTATCAATTTGAAGTCTTTTCTGCATTATCGACAAGTCTAAAGCTTAACTATTCCACGTCTAATCATTTCCAAGAGTTCAGTTTAACTCACCAATCTACCTACCTCTGATCTAACTGCCTTGTCGACACGTCTATGGAGAAGTGGAAGGCTAAGTAAGATCTTCTGCAGTCATTTTTGTTTATAATGTGGAAGCTTTACACTCAACAAGATTTGATTTCTAGTGGACTCATTAAAAATCATTCAACTTCACCAACAGGTCAAGAGTCCATTGACATTTATTTTATATTTCTCTTATTGTTTAGGGATTCAATCAAATTCTCCATTTATCAAATATGTTGTATTTAGTTGGACTTTAAGAATCCTTCACAATTGATGTAAAAATCCTCTCGACCTCTCAGAAATAGTGTGATACTCATCATGCTAGCACTCGAGCCTTGTTTAGCATTCAACACAAAAATCTCAATATGCACAACAAAGTTAAGACACTAGAACTTGGCACTTCAAGAATGTGACACCTAAGCTCAACTCAATATTAGATTCCTAGCTTCAAGAATAATTAATTAATTTGGTCATGTGAAATAAGTGTAAATAATAATGAATATATTTATTTATATGAGATGAAAAGGAAAAATGACTTATTAAATAATAATTTAAATAATATATTGTTTATTGATTATAACTATTAGATATATAATATATTTTAATATTTTATAATAATGATAATAACTATTATTTAAATTACATTTATTTAATATAAATGATAATACATTACTAGCTAAATAATGCTAAAAAAATATTAGATATATTATGTTATATTAAATATAATTTAAATAATACTAGGTAATTAACTCTTTTAATAGATTCATCTTATTTTTCTATATAGTAAGCTCATGTTTAGAGTGGCTTCAAAATTAACAAAATGATTATTAGAAGCATTGGATGTTTTTTCTACCCTTCTATTGTCAATTCTAATTATTATTGACTACCTTAGCTCTTCATCTAGTTTGTGTGATCTCAACCTAGTAAGGAAAGAATTATTTTGATTAGATTAGCAGGGAGATGGCCCTGAAACGGAGACAAGGATTACAGTAATACATCACCAAGCAGCCACCACAAGCCAAAGAAAAAACCTAGTCCCTCATCAAAAGTAATAAAAAACCCTCATAACCCTATAGTTGTTTCTACGGATTCTAACAAGCTTCTAGATTTTAAATAGAATAGTCCCAGTATACCTATTATCAGTAGTCCTAAAACTAACAATTTTTATGTTCATATCATCCATAAACCTAGAAATAAAAGTCTTAGCATAACCATAAAACATAAAGTTAATCAAAATGGGTGCTCAGACCCCAATAATCCACCATGACTAGAACATAAACAAAAAGAAAAAGGAAGGAGCCGAACATAAAATGTCTACTCCTTCTTAATCAAGTCCCAATCCCTTTTGAGTCTTCCTAGGTTTAGATCCCATGTTTCGTTCTGGTCTATTTCCCCTTCCTCGTCGAACTCCTTCACTTCCTACTTGGCCACTTTCTTTTTAATTTTCTTAATTCTACCATATCCAGAAACAGTTCCCAGAACAACACTCTTTATGATACCGTCCATAATGCAGCAAAGAGAGTTAACTGCATCACATAGCAGTTGGATTTTTCTGTCCTCCTCATTTTTCTATTCCAGGGTTGATAGTTTCTCTCTCATGTCATTTAATTGCCCTTCCATCATACTGCTATTGTCATGCATAGGAGACATAGGAGAAAACAACACCATATCTTCATCTTCAGAGATGTTGGGGCAGATAGAGCTTTTGATTGGGGACTCTAGTTCACTTTCAGTGTTGCTACTCTCATCCCCCCCTTCCTCTTCTTCTTCCCCTTCCTCTTCTTCGTCCATTTCATCATTAGGGTTTACTTCAGGTTCATCTTCTTCCACCTAGAAGTCCTCATCTTCTGAGTTATCCTTCAAGTCATCTGCCTCATCTAAGTCATAGATTACCTGTAGATTAGCCTTGGCTGGGTTTTCCTCTTCCTTATTTAAATCTCTTCTTATTTTTGCATGCAGACATGTTGACCTTCTCTCAACTGAACTGCTCTCAATCTTTCCCTACTCTGTCGGATTTTCCCCTTCATCATCAGAATTGCACACCTCTGGGTCTATGGTGATGCTTTCCCCCTTTGACTCTATATTGGTTTTCTTGTCTTTTTTCAGCATGCATTTAGGGGTATCAAGATTTCTTTTGTCAGGATTGACATCAAGTAGGGTCAGTTCAAGGGATTATTTTTCAAGAAAAGCAGTAGGATTCTTGGGAATGGTCATAATAGAGCAAGGGCTAGGAGAAATCTGAGCTTTAGGGTCAGAGAGAAACAACTTGAGGGAAATAAAAGAAGCCTTAACATAGCCACCAATGTTGCCAAACACAGAGACAAGACAACTAATGAAAGGAGAGTGTTCCACAACAAACTTATGTTGGTATTTTGGTATGGTTTTGTCATTGATGTCAACACCTACTAAACACTTATCAACTCTAGCACTTTGGATAATCAACAACATTCACCGGCAAGCAAGTGACTCATGCACAGTCACCGGTATCTGGTACACCGATAGGATTTAATGATCACCGACACTTGGAATGATATGGAAAACACTTGGTTATGTCAAAGACATCATGTGGACACTTTGTCTTGGATTTTTGTTTATTGGTATATTCATATTTGCATATTTGTTGTTACCAGCAAATAGGTCCAGGTTACACCGGTAGGTTTATCTTTTCCAGATCAGCACAACATGCAATGGAGATGATTAATTATTGTTGTAAATGCATTAAGCCAACATGTTCAATCGGTTATTGCATCGGATATTGTATTGTTTGTAAAATGCTTTTATTGTAATATCTTGTAGAGCCGGCCTACTAAATTGGTCTTAGGTTATGATATAAATGTAAGATCTTATTTGTAAGATCAAACGTGGAATGCGAAAAAGGATTGTGTGAAGGTATATGCGAGAATAAGCAGAGCTATACACGTAGACATCATTTGAAGATTGAAGGAGGGTTTTTGTGAAGACAATCAGAACTACACCGGTACTGAATCCAGCATATGAAGATGATATTTTGTGCAGTACATTCTTATTGGATTTAACCATCTAAATGTAGTCAGTGTGACTCCCATTTTGTGATTGAGCAGTGAGCTCTAGGCGCTTGGCCTTTCTGCATGTGCAGACCCCATTTATGTACACTTACTATCTACAGTAGTATCATCTGATTGTGGGTAAGGTTTCCCACCGTGGTTTTTCCCCTTACAGGGTTTCCACGTACAAATATTGGTGTTATGTGTTGTGGATGACTTTGTCTTTATGTTTCATGCACTAATCCTTACCAGTATAGCAATTAACTGTTAAAACTGTCTATCGACATATTGAACTGGTTTATCGGTATTAAGCATTAAGTTGGTTAAGTTATTTTGGTTTGAATTTATTTGACAACTGATTCACCCCCCCCCCCCTCTTAGTTGTCTCTAGGACCTAACAACTTATACAATAGATACATCAGACACTGGTGGAGCGGGGGGTGAGTCCCATTTTGAATGCACATTTGTGTAAAGTTTCGATGCCAATAGCTAACAAGATGAGAGGGGGGGGTGAATCATGCAAACTTAATCTTCCATAAAATCAACAGATTCAACCTTGGTAACTTATACTTCAGCAATATAACCAAAAATTGCTAAACATGCTAACTCATAATCATTATAACACATATAACACCAGATTTAACGTGGAAACCCAAATAGGGAAAAACCACTGTGGGATTTCAGACCCACTAAGAAATATACTCTTCTAGAGTATGCTCGGTTAAAAGAAAATCCTGTTAAAGATTACAAACACATTGCTAGATGTGACCTGGTTAAGGGATTTCCCTCAGATCTGTTAGGATCTTCACTTTGTTAGAAGTGACCTTGTCAAAGGATTTCAAACACTCATTTAGAATGTTACCTTGCTAGAGGGTTTACCAATAAGACTGTTAAGTCCACTCGGTTAAGAGATTTTCTGTCACTTACAAAATAACAGTAATAAAAATATATCTACAACTTCACATCTAAAATGCTAAATCAGATTCTATTTGCTCAAAACAATCTTGTCATAGGACTTATCTTGTCCCTCTACTGGGCTCCCTACTCTATTATTCAAATAGGTTTTCAAGCTTCTGTGCTCAGTAATCACTATGTAGCATCCCTGTGCTTACACTTTCCCGCATACATTGTTCATCAATAATTTCTTATTTATAAACAATTTGCTAACAGCTTAATCTCCTTGATCATATTTCCCATGATCAATCATAGCCATCAGATCTTCAATCTTGTCTAGATTCAATGTATCCTTCGATCTGAAAACGTTTTACCTTGGCTTGGAGCTTGTAGTCCTTCCTAGGAACTTGTTCTAGGTTATTGCAGTTCAATCTGTGTTGTAGATCTAGCTCCTGATTTTCCATTGCCGTAGATCCTTAACAAACTTCATGCATGGCATACCAATCATTTATTCATCTCCAGCTCATCAGCATCCTTCATTAAATAATTCTTTTATTCATCCAATGCGATCTGTCATAACTCGGTTGCAACTCGGTAAATACTAAACTTTACTCGATAGACATTCCGCCTTCATTAACCAATATCGATAACCTTAGGGTTTACTGACTAGGTTCCTTATGGTTTACCGACTAGGTTCTTTGCTCGGTGACATAGTATAGTATTAACCTTACAATTAACAACATATGTAGGATATCAAAATAATCTAAACATCATGATCTCATCATTCTCTAACTCGGTAATAGTTGCCCATTGAATAACTTATTTCTCCCCTTATTCATCACATTCTTTCTGTGTCTTACCGACATCTTAATTCTCTTCAAATCAATCTTCTCAAGATATGGCAACATCATACTGAATCAGAAAATCAATTTCTTGACATCAATGACAAAATAATATTATAAAGATAGTTATCATCCTTCTTCATTTATATCAATAATCTCCTTTCTATTGAAATGCCAACAATTTGCAACGAGGAGAATAGGAAAAAAGGCATATTTATTTTCTCATGGTGCCTAATGTGATTCAAGATAGGGAAATGATACCCATGCATAGTAGGGTATCTACCCTCTAAGGTAAAATATTTCATGACATAGTAACTAACAATAGGAAAGGGTTTGGGTAAAGCACAACGGTCGATACCCATTCTGGAATAGCACCAGTTTCTCACCCTTTTCGAAGAACCGCTTCATGAACCCTTTATAATCTCCCAAGATTTTCCTTACAACTCTTTCCCCTTCATTATGTAATCTCGTCACCTCCACAATGTACTCTGGAGTCGTAGTAAACGAAATTCAGTCGACCGTGACCACACTGTTCTGCCAGGAGTTATAGAATCTACTAGAAATCTCCTTGTTATAACCTTTTAACGCTAAGCAGAAGGGAGTGAAGCCAACCACTTGGAAAAGCTCCTAGATTTCCTTATTGTCAACCAACCTCGAGCAATTGCGAGGTTCAATGCACTTGAGAGGGGGCCCCATGTTGAAAATAGGGTGAACAGAGCACAAAAAAACTTTGTGAAAGCGTCTAGACAAACAATTACGTTTCTACACTTTCAAGCTTCTTCTTGAAGAATTTCTTTTAATCTTGTCTTTTCTAACTTTACTCAAATGAAATTTCTTACATGTTTGACACCAAATGCAATCATTTCTCGTAAATGTAGTGAAAAAATCTAAGGATTTCCCTATCTTTGTAATGAAGACAATATCTCCTCGTATCCATATGCCAACTCCATCCATCGCTTTCACATCCACATCGAGAAATTTTGGATCCAGGTCACAATCCACCTCAATCATCTAGCTGGAGAGGGAACCCATAGAGCCCAGATGCCTAGTCATCTTCAACCTACACAACATCATCTTGGAATAATTCAAAACTTTGACAAAAAAGAACCCAGAAAACAGAGACACCAAATTATCCACTTACATTTGGTCTTTCCCATGCAAGGATTTCTTTAAGCTCTCTCGAGCTATTTTCAAAATCAAAAACCTTTCAGTCTGGATTTCTAAGACTTTGATTAGTAATAAGGTCCATCATCCTATTTCCCTCTTTGTAGACATTATGTATCTTAATATCATCAAAAGACGACATGGAGCTTTTGCATTTATTAACCATACCCTTGAATTCCCATGGTGGAGAGATAGCATCGTTAAGGTAGTCGATGATTAATTTAGAGTCACCTTCGAGGATAAAATTCTTCCTCGAGATAATTTATAATCTTAGGAGACCCATCCAAGCCACTGAGGATTCAACCTTGTTGTTAGTGGCAATCCTAAGGTTGGAACCATATCCCACAATCATTTTACCATTATGGTCTCTTATTAAGCCTCCTTCCCTTGAAACTGTTAAATAGTTCAAATAACCAGAAGAAAACTGAGAGGGGGGCGGGGGGGTGAATCAGTTGTCACAGATTACCAAAACCATTAGCAATTAAAAATTTAATACCAGGACCCAAACCAATAATACCAAAATGCGTAAACCATATACCGAAATAGAAGTTAAACAAATTAAGCATAAACAATAATCATAGAATAAATACCATCCACATGACACCAGGATTTATACGTGGAAACCTGGTAAAGGGAAAAACCACGGTGGAAAGCCTACCCATAGTCAGTGTAAAGCGGAAAAATCGAACCCTAGTTGTTCTCTCCTCCCCAATCTCCAAGGAGAGAGAAGGGAGAGTCACTAGGGTTGATGGTTTTCACTTAGGAGAGACTTTACATTCAAAAGAGGGGTTAAAACCCACAAGATCCAATCCCACACAATGCAAGATTGGATTCTAAATGAGTTTCAAGGGTTGTGATAGCAAGGATACCCTCTTTTGTAAAGAATGTAGATAGAAAGATTGAACTAGGAATGCATGTAGAAGCAAGAAAGATTCGCTTATAAACAGAGATAGGGATACAGGATGAAGCTGCAGACCTGGAATTAGCAGTAAAATATCGAGACGGTTTTGTTCTGCAAATTTGAGCGAAAGTTGACGGGACGATGGCGCTCGGCGTGCACACGGTCCTCCGAAAAATCTGCGAAACGAAGGTGGATCTGTTCGTCTCTGCACAAGGATTCCAGATCTTCAATTACGGCCGTATACCTGCAACCTACACACAGAAAAGAGAGGATGATTGGGGGGTTAGGGATGAGGGGTTTGCCTTTAGGTCAAACCCCGGTTTTGGAATTAACCAAGAAATGAGAATGTTGTAAATGTAAATGTTTGTAATGTAAACAAGTACTGATACCTTGTTGTAAGAATGTTTGTATTCTTACATGCGAAGGTGTAATGTATGTAGTATGTAATGTGTTTGTAAGTGATCTCCTCTTCAATGGTTGAATCCTTGTCTTGAATGCAACACCTAGCCTTGAATGGAGACTTAGAATACTCAATTGCTTGAAGGAATGCTTGAATGCTTGAATGTTTGAATATCGCTTCCGCCTTTTTCATACATATGTCCTCCTCCTTTTTTGAGAGGGGAAATGTAGTTTATATACTTGTCAATTAGGGTTAGAAGACTTTTTTTTTGACCTTGGGCCGACCAGGAAACATTATTTCCCAATTTGCAAACTTAAAGACCCGAAGCCCCATAAGAGACCGGGCCCAAAATAGGGCCAGGGACCAGGGCGCTGGGCGCCATGGTCCTGGGGGACCAGGGCACTGGGCGCCATGGTCTTGGGGGACCAGGGCATTGGGTGCCCTAGTCCTGAAGGACCAGGGTGCTGGGCGCCATGGTCCCACCTCCCGGGATAGCAGGGTGCAAGGAGGATCAGGCCAGGGTGCTGAAAAATGCAGTTTTTGGTGTCACAAGCAGGTTTAGGGGTCTCCATTCAGGTTCCGTGTTGCATCGCCATCGTGAAGACCCAAATGCAGTCGAAATTGCAAGTGTCGCAATTTTAGGATGCTACATTTAGCCCCCACTTTAGCAGGAGTATAAGCGTACGCTCATACTTCCGGTAAAGTACAAGGAAACAACATTGAAAAACTTTCACCACGTCAAGGAGGCAAGATACACCAAGCCCCTAGTGGACTAAGGATCTTACGACTTCGATTGACAAAGTAAAAGGGAAGATCACGAGGGAGAACCATGACTGTCAGTAGTAAGGTTCCCTCACTATGAGTCATGCAAGAAAGATATCAAAATTTTCAAGGCAAAGCTAAATTTGTCAAGAAATTTTCAAGTATCTTGAAAAGATATGAACGGGATGTATGCCCCCCTACGTTAAAGCGATCGCACACACCTCACCGGGGGTGATTGCTTTAAGGTAGTGATACATATAAGAAATGAGAAAGGAGTATGTTATCACAAGGATTTAGCCCCCAAGTGTGAGATAAGCCCAAGGATAATAGACACAAAACACAAAGCACAAGGTGACTTCGCTTTCCTCGGGGTCAGTATGCTGTATGATAATTCATGTATATCATATGTATGTATGCATAATTTTTCTTCATTCCCCAATCAAGGAAGGTCACCTAGAAGAAGGGAACACATGTGTCTTTTGAGTCAACATGAGAGAGACGAAGAGATCTCAATGCTTTGCATCGTCCTCAAGTAGACAACACTAAGGACAACAAATAGAAGAATGAGAATAACACATAGAAGAAGTAACAAAAGAGAGGAGGAGAGAATCTGCTATGCTAATGAAACTAGTCTAGCACATCATCTACCCCCCGATCTTGCTGATCAATATTTCGGGAAGGTAGGAAATACGCTAGAGGAGGAACATCCAACACAGCAGATGGAGCTATCACAAGATCCAAACAAGAGCTATGTTCATGTTCCGAGCCACGTTGTTCTTGTCTAGGAGCTAGGATAAGTGCTTTAGAAAATGCATTAGATAAATGGTTATCAACATCAACATATTCATATTCACTATCAGAATGAACAGGAATAACATTTTCATCATGAATAACATTTTCATCTATATCATCATCAAGATTTATAAAAATAGGATCTTTAACTCGCACAGGATCAAGACCATCATGCATCTTATGTTTAGGAGATTTTGGCTCAATTTTCGGCTGAGGAGAAAATGGAATAATACTAGCTGAAGGTGTTTTTGGGGATTGCAAAGTTTGAGAAGCAGCTGCCTGAGCTCTAAGACGACGCTTTCATCGGCATTCACGTGCAGAACGATTTCGTCTAGTCTTAGTAGGAAGTTGAGAAGATTGAGGAGGAGGAATGTTCTCATCCTTATCACTTGGGTGTTTAGGTTGTGGTCTCTTAGGTTGAATAATAGGAGAAGAGGAAGGTCTCTTCTCTCCATAAGAGGAAGGAGGAGGAACTGCTCCATACAAAGGAGGAATATTTGGTTTAGGAAGGAGACCAAGTCCATCATGACGAGGAGGTATAGGTCTACTTTTAGAAAGTTTATTAGATATAGGCATAGTCACATTCATAGGGATGGGTTGGGAATCTTCTTGAGGAAAGACATTAGTTTATCTTTCAAAGGAAGAACTTCCTTCTCAAGAACGATAGGAATGTCAAGTTTGGGTGTTCTAGGTTCACTTAGAGATAGGATCATATCCTTTTTCCACTTTTGATAAGATTTGAAAAGATGATCACTTCACGGAGGAAGAGATTGGAATTGTTTAGGCCAAAAGTAATCAATAGGAACGCTAGAAGTTCTTTCAGCTGGTTTAAAGAGACTATGATTGACCGTAACAACTTCACCATTATGGGGAAATTTCAAACACTTGTGAATAGGAGAAGCAATAGCTTTCATGGAAGACAGCCAAGGATAGCCTAGCTTCACACGAAATTGTTCGGACGATGGAATAATAGCAAAGTCCACATCAAGGGATTTGTTATGGACCTCGATAGGTAACGTAATAGAACCAATTGCAGGAGAAGAAAATGCATCAAATAGTTTCACAACCACATTTGTTTCATCATAGATCACTTGATTCAATTGCAAAGTAAAAAGAAATTCTTCAGTAATGACATTAACCATACAAGAAGGATCAATAAGCACTCCACGGCAAGGTGTATTCTTGACTTTTGCAACTATATATAAAGGACCATCAGGTGCCCTGATAGTTTTTACTGGAATCAAATGTGATGGAAGGTTCTTTAGGGATTTTTTGCTGCTCTACAAAGTTAATCACATTCGGAGTCATAGACACAAGATCATTAGGTGAGACAGAGGAATCATTAGTATCAATCGCATTAGAGGTATGAGAAGGCAATGGATCAGTAAAAATCTGAAGATTTTGGTTTGGGGGAGCTACAGATTTGTTGCCTTTATCATTCACACCAGAAACAGAGATAGTATTATTATCAATCAAATCTTGAATTTTACCCTTTAAAGCAAAACATTTTTCAGTATCATGCCCAGGTTGACGATGAAATTGACAAAAAGATTTGTTATCAAAATAGGGTGAATTAATCTTTGCAAGATCTATTTGCCTTATAGGAGGAAGGGTAAGCACATTTTGTTCCAATAACTTATTCATAATACTATGCAATGATTCATTCAAAGGAGTAAACTTTCTTTCTTTCTTGAAAAACTTAGAAATAGGAGGCACACTTGATGCTGCATTCACATTGTTGTTGATGATGTTTTCATTGAATTTAATGGACTCTCTGTTCGGTTTAAACTTCCCAAATGGTTGTTGACTACTATCACCCTTATCACTCGGAGCCATAGGATTTGCTTGTTCCATTTGACTCACAGTCAGTTGATAATTGTGAAGAGTTGCGCACAACTGTTGGAAAGAAGTAAACTTAGAAAATAGAAGTTTTTCTCTAATATCTTTTTGTAAATTAGAAATAAAGATTCTTTGAATATCATTGTCAGGTACTGGAAAAGAAATCTGAGCATACAAATGCTTATATCTACCAATTAAATCAGTCACTTTTTCTTTAACACCTTGTTTACAATGCATTAAATCAATCAAAGTAACTTTAGGACTTATATTGTTTTGAAATTGTTGAATGAAAGCATTTGCAAGTTGTTCAAAAGAAGTAATAGAATAGGAAGGCAACGAGCAATACCATTGTAGGGCTTTATCTCTTAATGTTCTAGTAAACAGTTTTGCAAGCAACCTTTGGTCATAAGCAAAATCGGTACATATTGTTTGAAAGGTCTTAACATGTGTTAGAGGATCACCCTTACCATTATAAAGCTCCAAATGCGGAATTTCAACATGTTTAGGGGGGATAGCTCGAACAATGTCAAGAGAAAGTGGGCTCGCAACATCAAATGTGGGCACACTAAACTTAGATTGATTCATAGAGGCAATTTGTTGCTGTAAAGAAGAGACAGTTTGTGCAAGATTGTTAATGGTCGCTTCAGTCGAAGAGTTCATATTAGACGTGTTATATTGTGATGGAGGTGTTATGTTATTGAAAGAAGGTAGAGAGTAAGGTGGTGGGACACTATGATAGTTAGTCATAGGAGATGATTGGAAAGGAGGAACACTACAAGGAGGAATGCAATGGTTAAACGAATTGCCCCCTTGCGTCATGTTCATTTGTGGTGATATAATAGGAACACTTATTGAAGGAATGAATGAAGAATTTGGATTGAATGTAGGAAGAGGGTTGATTGAAGAAGAAGGATTGCCCCCATGACTGGTGATCATAGGAGGAATGTCTTGTGTTGAAGTAGTCATTATGTTTGATGTAAAAGTAGGTATACTAGCAATAGGAGTTGTCAAAGGAATAGAATGATTAACTTGAGTAGGAGGTTGTGTATAACCCAAAGTTTTGGCACAACTCTTCATAGGCATCACATTCAAATCCACAATGTGTGCAATACCATGCAAAATATCAATTCCATTCTTATCACTTTGAACCATACGTTTTAGACCCTCAATTAATGAAAGAGCTTCGCTATCAGGGTATTCTTGAGACATCCATTGTCGAAAATCATCAAATTGGTTATCCAATTTTGAAAGTTGTTCTATAGAAACCTCATGAAGAGCTTCTTCATCATTAAGAGGATTAGAGGAATTACCCATGTCCTCGTTAAAAAGGCCATTCAAATTAGGTTCCATCTCCTCAGTAATTAAACCTTGGAAAGACTTAATTCTAAGGCTTTGTCTAACGGGAATAGTGTAAGTAGGGCTTATTGTCGTAAAACTCATGCACTAAAGAGAGAGAGAAGATTTTGAATTTTAGAGGTAGCAAATTTCAATAAAATCAGCCAATCTCCTAGATTTAAGCTGTTAAATATAATCAGGACAATCTCCCGAAATTTCGAAAAAAATGTCCGGGACTGTGGCGAACGGAGTGCACACGGTCCTTGCAACTTTTTTCAAAATTTTCAGGGATGAAAGTTATGATGATTTTAAAGCTAATCTGAAAAAATTGAGTGATTTTACAATCTGTAAATAGGCCAAATTAAAGTTGCAATCTCGAAATTGAACCCTACCAAGATTGTTGAAAAATGTAAAATTTGAATTTTGAAAAAGAGAGGGAAACTAAAATTTTGAATTTTATGATTTTAGAGGGAATACTGAAAGCAATGCAGGCTTTGAAATTTAAAAGTTGACTCGATTTCATGCAAAATTCGAATTTGAAAGTGGAAATCAAGGTTGTCGCAATTAAACACTTAATTTCAAAAGTCACAAACTGCAAAAATTTGAATAAAGCACTGAAATTTCGAATGAATGCTAACACACTTCTCAGATTTAGGACTGTAAGAAACACAATTTTGATAAAAATTTCAATTTCAACAATTTTTGAATGATTATAAGCCTTTATCCAAGCAATCACTAGACCAACTTTGACTTTAATTTTGAAAGTGTTAAATTTGATAAAATCAGCCAAAATTCTGGATTTTAGCAGAAAAATACAGTAAGATCTAGCTCCCGAAATTTCAGAAAAAATGTCGGGGACGATGGCGCTCGAGGTGCACACGGTCCTCGCAACTTTTTTCCAAATTTTCAGGGATGAGAGATATTGTGATTTTATTGCGGAATCCAAAGTTACAGCCAATTTGGAGGTGTTTTGATCAGTGAAATTATCAGTCAAAGGTTGAATCAAGAGGGTTTTAAAAATTAGGGTTTTGACACTTAACCACTTAATTTTCAAAATTAAAGCACAAATATGAATTGACAATTTGCAATAGAAGGGTAGATCTGAAACAAGCATTAACAATTAAACATTTCACAAGCTTAATTACTAAAAAGAAAATTTTAGGGTTTTTATGCAATTAGCCTCTAAAATTTGCAAAAGATCAAACATGGAAATGTAATTAAGGAAACAAAATTTTCAGATCTAACCATGGATAATCAGAATGAGGATGTTCACGTCGGGTTCACCAAAATGTAAAGCAGAAAAATCAAACCCTAGTTGTTCTCTCCTCCCCAATCTCCAAGGAGAGAGAAGGGAGAGTCACTAGGGTTGATGGTTTTCACTTAGGAGAGACTTTACATTCAAAAGAGGGGTTGAAACCCACAAGATCCAATCCCACACAATGCAAGATTGGATTCTAAATGAGTTTCAAGGGTTGTGATAGCAAGGATACCCTCTTTTGTAAAGAAATGTAGATAGAAAGATTGAACTAGGAATGCATGTAGAAGCATGAAAGATTCTCTTATAAATAGAGATAGGGATACAGGATGAAGCTACGGACCTGGAATTAGTAGTAAAATATCGAGATGGTGCTGTTCTGCAAATTTAAGCGAAAGTTGACGAGACGATGGCGCCCGGCGTGCACACGGTCCTTTGAAAAATCCGCGAAACGAAGGTGGATCTGTTCGTCTCTGCACAAGGATTCCAGATCTTCAATTACGGCCGTGTACCTGCAACCTTCACACAGAAAAGAGAGGACGATTGGGGGGTTAGGGATGAGGGGTTTTCCTTTAGGTCAAACCCTGATTTTGGAATTAACCAAGAAATGAGAATGTTGTAAATGTAAATGTTTGTAATGTAAACAAGTACTGATACCTTGTTGTAAGAATGTTTGTATTCTTACATGCGAAGGTGTAATGTATGTAGTATGTAATGTGTTTGTAAGTGATCTCCTCTTCAATGGTTGAATCCTTGTCTTGAATGCAACACCTAGCCTTGAATGGAGACTTAGAATACTCAATTGCTTGAAGGAATGCTTGAATGCTTGAATGTTTGAATATCGCTTCCGCCTTTTTCATACATATGTCCTCCTCCTTTTTTGAGAGGGGAAATGTAGTTTATATACTTGTCAATTAGGGTTAGAAGACTATTTTTTCTGACCTTGGGCCGACCAGGAAACATTATTTCCCAATTTGCAAACTTAAAGACCCGAAGCCCCATAAGAGACCGGGCCCAAAATAGGGCCAGGGACCAGGGCGCTGGGCGCCATGGTCCCACCTCCCGGGACAGTAGGGTGCAAGGAGGATCAGGCCAGGGTGCTGAAAAATGCAGTTTTTGGTGTCACAAGCAGGTTTCGGGGTCTCCATTCAGGTTCCGTGTTGCATCGCCATCGTGAAGACCCAAATGCAGTCAAAATTGCAAGTGTCGCAATTTTAGGATGCTACAGTCAGATAATACTTTTGCAGTAAGTATGTGAATTACAGTTGAGGAGTCTGCACTTTCAGGAAGGCCAACAACCTAGAGCGCACTTCTCATCACAAAAGGAGCCTCACTGACTACATATAAATCGAGACTACAATCCAAAGAAGTGTTGAACTGCAAAAGATAGCATCTCCTATGCCTGAGTATAGTTCCGGTTAAGCTCAATACCAGATGACTAAATCCTCTTACATAGGCCCAATTCGATCTCCAATGATTGACCAAATCCTCTACTTGAATGATATTACATTATTTGCACATTACATATCCATTTTCCATTCCCTTGATCTCTACCATATCCATATGATCTACAATGAGATCTTACATCTATATATACAAACCCTCCACCATAAACAATCAGGTCGGTCACTATATAATAGACCAATTACATAATTACAAAACATGTATTTCTTAGACCAAACAAATAATATCTAACACATAAGACATTCTGGAAACACATCGAGAGGTCCAATCCACATGTTACATTAAAGTTGGTCCATAACCTAGATCAACCGGGACCCAGTATAGGTCCACATGTTACAGCAATGTCTTCATCTGCCAAGTCTTGAACATGATCACCAACAACATCCTAAAACTCTACTAGAAGTTGCACCAACACCACTTATGAAATTCATCAAAGATCTTCATCAAAAGCTCTGCCAGTGAAACCGTCACTGGAACTAGAAGCCAAGCTTCTAAAAAAACAGGATAGCATCCGATCACCAGACCAAAACCAAATTACTGAATATGAACATGAGTATCATGAGTAAGCCAATTCCATAGCCAAATCATACCGGAGCCTACCGGATCTTTCCGGATCCAAACCAACTAGAAACCACTCAACCTACCAGGACCAGAAGGGTGTCGATAAAGCATCCAAACAACTAGTGTTGGCATCACTGATAAAACATCAATGCAACACATAATCAATTCCTCCAAATGGCCAACAGAAACCCCAGGGTTACCTTTAGAACATCCGTAAAAGTTACATTTAATCCAACCTGGTTTAGGAGGTTGCCAAGAGAAGGTCTTTCTTAGTAACATTTTATGCCAGTTAAGCTCCAAACAATTGTGACGAATCCCCTAGACTTGTCTTAGCCAGAGGTCCAAGAGGGAGGGGTAAATTTTGGAATAAGTTGAGGGTTGAGAATTAACATTTTCTTTAATTTGGTGGATTATGATGGTTGCAAGGATCTTGATGCTTCTCTTTTCTTCTTTGAAGACCCTATTGTTTCGTTCCTTCCAGATATTCCATGCTAGGAAAGGGGGAGTTTGATACCAAATACTTTTTGCCACTAGGTGCGAGTAAGGAAAGAATGTTAATGCACACAACCATTTAATTATAAAAATTAACTAATAGTCTACAAAGATATCATCCACATGACTTCTCACATATAACAAATGTTCTAGATCAAGTTATGTGGTAGTGCTAGTAGCACATAAAGGTCTAACTTGCAAACTCAACTTTTATATTACAAACATCTAAATATTTTCCTACTATATTGTTAGCATTGTCCTAATTGACTATCTAGTCATATAATATCTTATCTAATCAAATAGTTTTACACCTATTTTCTACCTCACACATCATGAAATGATTAATTATTAAATGGCCATTTAATGGGTCCTCTTTCTTTCTCATTTAATATAAATGTACTATTAATTAAATAATATTAATTAAAAAATAATATTTCTAATAAATCATAAATGATGATTTAAATATATTAGATATGATTACAAAATAACTTTATATATTCACATTTAAATAGTAATTTAAACATAATATATATTAAGTGGAGATTATAATTTCAAAATAATATAATTTCCACGAGTACATGCGAGAAAAGAGAGTAAACTGTATTTATGAGTAACATAAATTTGTCAATGACATAAAATAGAAATTTAAAGAGAGGCAACATGGGATAGCATACACTAGTAATTTTTTAGTGTATATTGCTTAATCCAAGCCATTTCGCATATGTCCAACTCTTTAATGATATGTTGAATTTTCACAAAATATTATCATGTCTTCATACTAAAGTACTTACATTTATTCTTTTAACTTTTGGGTGTAATGAGGATCATTTAAGATGACCCATCTTGTCAACGCAAGTCCTTAAGTAACCATTTAGAAGTGTTGACCAAAACTCGTACATTGACAATCTAAATTACCATGTACTATAGTTCACCAATTGAATTTGTTAAAATGCACAATTTATATTCACTAACCCATGTAATTAGAGTCTTAAATGAATATCCCTCATTACCACATGATAAGTAGATGAATGAACCTCATTTACCGCATGATAAGTAGATGAATGAACCTCATTTACCACATGATAATGTATATTTTCCTTGATATAAATTTAATATATACAATTAAGGAAATTATTATACAATATTTTCCTTAATTTTAAAATCCACTTACCCTAAAAATTCATGCCTTTCACACATAAACATAACTAAAATATATTATTCATCAAATTGTAATGGAAGTAGTTTTATGAGGCCCACAAAATAAAAAAGATGATTCAAGGCACTAAGATTGGACTAAAATATATTATTCGCAAGTGAATAATTACATGTCGACTTATAACTTAGGTTTATTCCTCTTTATTTGATTTATTTTTTATTTTGACCTACTAGGTATTGAATAACTCAATCCCTCTCTTTGTTCTTCTTTGCCTCCCTCCCCCCCTCCTCTCTCTCTCTCTCTCTCTCTCTCTCTCTCTCTCTCTCTCTCCTTCACATTTTCTTTACTATAAATAGCGCATACGGGGTATTGATCCTATTAGTTTGCTGTCCTGCCATAACATTTTTAAGGCATAGGAGTGCGTACGCACTAATTATGAGTTCTAAGCGCATACAGGGTGAAAAAAAAAATACCGTTGGTCTTGCCAACATTTTAGGGACTAACAACGTGCACACAGTTATTAATATAGCACGCACAAGGTACTTAGACATATTTTTATTTGCCCAAGAGCCTCAATAGCCTCAAAAGAAGTTTTTGAGGTTGTTAAAGGCCCCACTGCAACTGTGTATGCACTTCTATAATTTTTTTATACATAGAAGTAAGTGAATTTTTTGTTTTTGCATGATTTCAAATGATTGAATTATTGTTCTTATTAGTTTTTTCAATATTATTGTGGTTGTTTAATAGTTTTGATTCAAAAAAACAATGATAAGATGCATATTTATGGTTATTTATTTATTTATGAACTTTTGTTTACATATATACATAATATGATTCTATT
Source organism: Cryptomeria japonica (assembly GCF_030272615.1). NCBI lineage: Eukaryota > Viridiplantae > Streptophyta > Pinopsida > Cupressales > Cupressaceae > Cryptomeria > Cryptomeria japonica. The sequence goes on from NC_081406.1 coordinate 534,691,047, forward strand.
TAGGACAACCGATATCAACCATGGGAAAGAACAAGCGAGGAACAATGGAACAACAAGAGGCTGAAAAGGAAAGACAAAGCCAGCGTATGAAGAAATTACATGACATAAAAGAAATGGGGGAAGAAAGTATTTCATCCTCAACGTCTCAATTTGATTTACCAAATGAACTTAATGCACCTGATGCAATTTTGAAGAAGTGTATGTGCACCAAGTTGTGGTACCAAAAAGGGGTCTTAAGATGCCATTTTTTTCTAAAATCAACAAAATCTGAACTTCAACGACAAATTGAAGATAGTTACACTCCAAATTTGAAGATGCAACAAGAACAAGAGTCAGAGTGCTTCGAGTCTACTTTCTAAACTACTATTTTTTTTTGAAAATGGTGGAGATTAAGGGCTTCAAAAAGGGGGGCCACAAAAAATGGTCCTATTTTTATGCAAAAAACATAACATAGCGTATGTTGTGGCCCCCCTAAAATGTTAACTTTTTTTTTTAAAATCGCTTCGGTGAGAAATTAGCTAACATCTTGTAGTTAATGCCAGATCTTTCGGCTAATTTTTTAATGAGTATATGATTTTTTACTAATTTTCGAAGTGGACACATCTTGAAAAATAGAAATTTGAGCGTGCTCCCCCCTAAAATCATTGATAACTAATCAAAAATCAATTTTTTTTTAAAAATTGTGTAGAATGGAGTCTAGTTTCTAAAAATGTAAGTTTCTTCAAAATTCGATGAACGTGTAAAAACTATACCCAAAATAGTGCATGTTGGTTTTTGACAAAAAACAGACACACTAACAAAAGAAATTATAGATGAAAGCCTTAACAAAATCAAAATGTGAAAAGAATTACATGCTTGGATAGCTAAGAGAGAGATCGAGGTCTCTATGGTGGTTTTTTTAATTTTTATTGAAACACGTGCAAACCTGATGGAGAGCACGGCCAAAAATATGTGAAATTTTTCTAATCTTCTATTAAAAACACGTCTCAGGCTTGAAATGGTCGTCCAAGCCTTTGGGTTGGATGCCCAAGTACAATCCAACCCAAAGGGTTGGTGGTTTCCAATGCAGGCAATTTGGCGAGCGCCAAATATGGCGAGCGCCAAATATGGCGCGCGCCAAATATGGCGCGCGCCAAATATGGCGCTCGCCAAATGAAAATATTTGACCTTTCCCATTTGGTGCGCGCCAAATTTGGCATGTGCCAAATGAGAAAAGTCAACTTTTTTCATTTGGCTAGCACCAAATTTGGCGCACACCAAATGTCCTACATTGTCCAATTTGAAGGTTTTGTGATGCAAATTTTTCAACTTGGGCACAAGTTATACCCAACCTGAGAGGAGAATATATACATGAAATATAACATTTAAGTATAAGTCACTTTATAATATTTCATATATATATTAGCAGGATGTTTGAGAGTGGTTTTTGTTGCCCCTTTTTTATTTTTCATTTATAGCTTATTCAAAAAAAGGGGTAATTATTTTTCTAGGACTTAAGTCTTCATTAAACGAGCTTCGCACTCATTCGTCGAACCTTTAATAAAGTTCACAATTCGAGTTCAAGAGAAATGCGTTCCATAAAGTTCTAAGTTGTCATTAGCATAGTCATTGAACTTGAACTTTGAACCTCTTTGGTTCAAGGTTCAAGGTTAATTCGATCTTTTGTGTTTTGTTTTGCGGTTGTCTCTTAGTTGCTAGTCTGCTGGTCGCTTTGAACTTGAACCATTGAACTTTTGTTTTGAAACGGTTCAAGGTTCAAGGTTCATTCTCGTGTTTTTGAACGTTCCTTTTGTCTCTTTTTGCTTGTTTGCAAATGTGACTTGATGTCATTGAACTTTGAACCAATGAACTTCTTTAAAAATGAGTTCAAGGTTCAAAGCGGTGTTTTCAAGTCAGCCCGATGGTGTCTTGGAAGAAAAGGCGGCGCAATCAAAACAGAATTTTCCTTGGTTTTCGTGTTTTCAAATTGTAATTATGGAAACAATCATGAGAAGGCATGTCGACTGTGTGGAGTTGATTTCTAATTAATAAGCATGTCAAAATTATATCAAATCACAAGTGACCTTCCACAGATGAATGAGTTGAGCCGAAGCGTGTGTTGGTTCATTTCAGTCTTTTCCGTCTTTAAATATGGGGTGTCTTAGGTAAGGTAATTATTGTTGCCGTTGGCGAAGAGTGGAGACGCAGAAGGTAATTTAGCTCAGTTCTTCCGAGGGTTTCACAGTTTGATGTTGAAGACAAGTGAGTTCAATTGCTTATTTTCCCCTGCTCTGTTTAGTTCTGAGAATTGGAAAATGTAATTCTTTGCTTCAGAGTTGAATGTTATCTGATTGACGCAATTTAAAGCAAAAATGAGACCGATTCTGCCCAAATTGGGTCGAACATCATACTTGGGTAGTATCCTTCTAGAGTTAGATGATACAACCTTCATTCAGGATGAGCTAGATAACTTTTTAGAGAGGGCCAAGAACCCGACAGCTAACTGCATGATGGAAAAAATAGTTCATAGTGATCTTGTTGAGGCCGCTGCATTCCCAATTGCTGCTCCTTGCCCAAAATTAGTATACGCATGCATGAACCGATATGATGCTGGTAATAGGTGTATTATAGCCAATAATGGGGACATGCTAGTGTGGATTGATAGAGAAACTATAATGGCTGCAATTGGAATTCCTCACAAAGAGCTGTATGAGGATTGGTCCATAGGAACCTCATACGCATTCTTCTTTGAGAAGAGAAATGTTTATCGAAGCGTCATAGCTAGGAATTGGTTCCTTAAAATACAAAAGGGAGGTTCTAGGTTTCCCAAACCCTTAACAAGAGAGCATTTCATCACAGAAGTCAGGGACATCGTGATCATTTTGAACAGGCTTAAGGGGAATTCACATGCCTTCTATTGGGAGGATTGGATGTATTTTTACATTCAAGTATTATTAGCTAGTGAAAAATACCTAGACTAGGCACAAGTAATTGCTGAGAGATTGCATGAAGGGTTGAGTAATTTTGTTGGAAGAGCTAATTTTCACATGACTTCATACTTGTTCTATATTTTAGCTTGTATCAAAGAATGGCTAGGGTTACATCAAGAAACTTGGGTTAATGGAATGAAGGTGTACTAGTGCTATCCACATTTGCAAATACAGAGATACACAGAAAATTTCTTGAGATGGAATGATGTCTTTGCGGGAAGATTAACTTTTGAACTACAAGGAAATTTGAATAATAGGATGTCACCTGAGGCATTGAAGTTGGTCACCACATATGGGAGTTGTTTCATTCAATTTCCTAGATTCACTTATATCAGAATTGGAGGCTTTGAAGATGAACCTTTCAGATTACCCAGATATGCTCTTGGCAGTTATATACTTTTAGAGGTTAGCAGACAGCTAGCTCATGTGGATAAGAGATTTGGGATGAAAAGTGAATCTGAAGCAATTTTCACAGTTGAACTCGGACATTATAGTTGTCAAACTGTTTCTGATGCATTGAACTTAGAATTGGAACTCAAGAAGATGAATTTGCCACCATATGTTGCTCGGCAGGGGTTCGACAACAAAGAATATGCAGTGAAGCACCTGAATGTTCATGTGAAATTTTCACATATACCCCAATTAGAAGACCATATAGGGAGTTGTACCTTAATATATTATTCAAAATTCATTGAATATCATATAGGGAGTTGTACCTTAATGTAGAGGGTAAAAACAATAATTATTTACCCAACTGCTAGTTATCATTGGTATTCTATTTGGGCAACAGGAGTATTTATTTGTAAATTTTGAGAAATCCAATCCGTTAACCAACAGTTTCAACTCTATAGGAGTTATAATGTAGATTCTATTTTTTATAGGATCATATTGAATTAATCAAATTTCAGTAATCAACATGCTCCTATTTGCATTCTTTAGATCTATATCTCACTATCTTTATGTTCCCTAAACTCTACACCTATCTCTCTCCCTCTCTTGTCACTCTCACTTCTCTCTCGCCTCTCTAGGTATATCCCACCCTCTCTACCTTTAATCTCTTCCTTGTACCCTAATTTATATCATTGACTCCCTTCCTCTCTCTTCTCTCTCGCTCTCTTATTATTTCTCTCCCCTTCCACTTGTTTCTCTTGTTCACTACCAATCCCTTCTATCCTCTCTCTCCCCTTATCTAGGGCTCTCCTTCCCTCCCTATTCACCTCACTACCTCTCCCTCCCTATATTATTACCCACCTCTCTCTCCCCCTCTACTTTTCTCACTTATATAATTGTCCACCATCTAGTTCTCTCCCTCCCTCTCCACCTTTCTCTCCATTTCCCTTGCCCCGATATATTTATGAACACTCTCCCTCTCTTCTCTCTCTCCAAACGTAGATCCATCTCCTCATTCTCTAGGTCTATCACTCCCTCAATTTCTACCTCTCCATCTATCCCCTCTTATTCATCTATTTGTTCTTCTATCTCTTCTCTTCTCTGTCTCTTCCCTCTCTAGATCTCTTTATTCCTTTCTTCCCCTCTCCATTTATATCTCCTTCCCCAACTCTCTCATTATCTCTCTTCCTCTCTTATTCTCTATCTCCATTTTCTAGTTCATTAACTCTCCAACCTGCCCTCTCTCCCCTCTCTAGGTTTCTCCCTCCCTTCCTCTCCACCTATCTACCTTTACATATAGGTCTCGTTACCCACCTCTCTTTATCCCCCTCTATCTATCTCACTCCTCTCACAATCTAGGTCTCTCACCTATCTATATGTCCCCTCTATAGTTCTCTCTCTCCCTCTCCATCTCTCTCTCCCTCCTCTTCTCTTACTCCCCTAACCTCTTTATCTCTTCCTTCCATAGGTCTCTCACTTCATTTCTTCCTCTCCATTTGTCCCCTCTTACTCCTCTCTTTTTTCTTCTATCTCTTATCTTCTCCCTCCCTCCCCTCTCTAGGTATCTCTCTTCCTTTCTTCCCCTCTCCTTCTCTATCTCCCCATCCATACATACCCCCACATATATCTCACTCGCCCACCTTTTTTTTGCTCTCTTCCTCTTGTATTCTCTCTCTACATTCTATGTCATCAACTTTCTCTCTCCCCTCTCTAGGTTTCTCACTTCCTTCTTCTCCACCTATCTACCTCTACATCAAGTATCATTACTCACCTCTCTCTCAACCCCTCTATCTGTCTCAATCCTCTCTCTTGTCATGAGGTCTCTCATCTCTCTTTCCCCATATATTATGACCCCTAACGACATGTAATGGGTCATAGGACACCATATGATCCCTTAGGACACCATACGACCCATAACGACACCATATGGTGTCCTAAGGGGTCATAGGACACCATATGACCCCTTAGGACACAATATGACCCCTAACGACACCTAAGGGGTCATATGGTGTCCTAAGGGGTCATAGGACACCATATGACCTCTTAGGTTACCATATGACCCATAACGACACCATATGGTGTCCTAAGTGGTCAGGACACCATATGACCCCTTAGGACATCATATGACCCATAACGACACCATATGACCCCTTAGGTGTTGTTAGGGGTCATATTGTGTCCTAAGGGGTCATATGGTGTCCTATGACTCCTTAGGACACCATATGACCCCTTAGTACACCATATGGTGTTGGTATGGTTCGTATGGTGTCCTATGACCCCTTAGGAAACTATATGACCCCCTAGTACACCATATGGTGTAAGTATGGTCCTATGGTGTCCTATGATCCCTTAAGACACCATATGACCCCTTAGGACACCATACGACCCATAATGACAACATAAGGTGTCCTAAGGGGTCATAACACACCATATGACCTGTTAGGACACAATATGATCCCTAATAACACCTAAGGGGTCATATGGTGTTCTAAGGGGTCATAGGACACCATATGACCCCTTAGGACACCATACAACCCATAACAACACCATATTGTGTCCTAATGGGTCATATGGTGTCCTAAGGGGTCATAGGACACCATATGACCCCTTAGGACACCATACGACCAATAACGACACCATATTGTATCCTAAGGGGTCATATGGCGTCCTAAGGGATCATAGGACACAATATGACCCCTTAGGACACTATGACCCTTAACAACCCCTTACGGGGTCATAGGACACCATATGACCATTTATCACACCAAACAACTTATAATGACACCATATGGTGTCCTAAGGGGTTATAGAACACCATATGACCCTTTAGCACACCATACAACCCATAACAACACCATATGGTGTCCTAAGTGGTCATATGGTGTCCTAAGGGTTCATAGGACACTATATAACCCCTTAGGATACCATACGACCCATAATGACACCAAGTGGTGTCCTAAGGGGTCACAAGGCACCATATGACCCCTTAGGACATAATATGATGTCCTTATGGATCATATGGTGTTCTATGACCCCTTAAGACACCATATGACCCCTTAGGACATGTCATATGGTGTCGTTAGTGGTCATATGGTATCCTAAGGGGTCATATGGTATTCTATGACCCATTAGGATACCATATGACCCCTAACGAAACCATATGCTATTGTTAAGGGTCATATGGTGTTCTAAGGGATCATACAGTGTCCTAAGGGGTTATATGATGTTCTATGACCCCTTAGGACACCATCTGACCCCTTAGGACACTATATGGTGTCCTAAGGGGTCATAAGGTGTTCTATGACCCCTTAGGACACTATATGGTGTCCTAAGGGGTCATTTGATGTTGTTAGGGGTCATATGGTGTCCTAAGGAGTCATATGGTGCTCTATGACTCATTAGGACACCATATGACCCCTTACGATACCATATAACCCCTCACGACACCATATGATTTCCTAAGGGGTCATATGGTGTCCTAAAGGGTCATAGAACACCATATGACTCCTTAGGAGACTGTATTACCCCTAACGACATCACATGACCCCTTAGGACACCATATGGTATTATTAGGGGTCATATGGTGTCCTAAGGGGTCATAGAACATCATATGACCCCTAACGACACCATATAACCCCTTAGGAGACCATATTACCCCTAATGAAACCATATAGTGTCGTTAGGGGTCATATGGTGTCATAAGGGGTCATATGGTGTCCTAATGAATCATATAATATCATATGACCCCTTAAGATACTATATCATCCCTAACAACACCATATGGTATTTTATAACCCATTAGGATGCCATATAAGCCCTTAGGATACCATATGACCCCTAACGACACCATATGGTGTTATTAGGGGTCATATGGTGTCCTAAGGGCTCATATGGTGTCATAAGGGGTCATATGATGTTCTATGACCCCTTAGGACACCATATGACCCCTAAGACCACCATATAGTATCCTAAGGGGTCATATGGTGTTGTTAGGGGTCATATGGTGTCATTAGGGGTCATATTGTGTCCTAAGGGGTCATATGGTATTCTATGACCCCTCAGGACACCATATGACCCCTAACGACACAATATGGTGTCCTAAGGGGTCATATGGTGTCCTTAGGGGTCATATGGTGTTCTATGACCCCTTAAGACACCATATGACATGTCATATGGTGTCTTTAGGGGTCATATGGTATTCTATGATCCATTAGGACACCATATGACCCCTAACGACACCATATGGCGTTGTTAAGGGTCATATGGTGTCCTAAAGGATCATACGATGTCCTAAGGGGTTATATGATGTTCTATGACCCCTTAGGACACCATCTAGCCCCTTAGAACACCATATGACCCCTAAAGACACTATATGGTGTCCTAAGGGGTCATGTGGTGTTTTTAGGGGTCATATGGTGTCCTAAGGGGTCATGTGGTGTTGTTAGGGGTCATATGGTGTTCTATGACCCCTTAGGACACCATATGACCCCTAACGACACCAAATGGTGTCCTAAGGGGTCATCTGATGTTGTTAGGGGTCATATGGTGTCCTAAGGAGTCATATGTTGTTCTATGACCCCTTACGACACCATATGGTGTCATGAGGGGTCATATGGTGTCATATGGGGTCATATGGTGTCTTAAGGGGACATAGAACACCATATGACCCTGTAGGATACCCTATGGTGTTTTTAGGGGTCATATGGTATTCTGAGGGCTTATATAGAATCCCAAGGGGTCATAAAACACCATATGCACCATATAGAATCCCAAGGGGTCATTAGGGGTCATATGGTATCCCAAAGGTCATAGAATACCATATGACCCCTTAGGAGACCATATGGTGTTGTTAGGGATTATATGGTGTTGTATGGGGTCATATGGTGTTCTAAGAGGTCATAGAGTACCATATAACCCCTTAGGATACCATATGGTGATGCTAGGGGTCATATGGTGTCCTAAGGGGTCATGAATATCATATGACCCCTTATGACACCATATGACATGTTCTAAGGGGTCATATAGTGTCTCAAGGGGTCATAGAACACCATATGACCCCTAAGGACACCATATGACCCCTTAGGACACCATATGGTGTTGTAAGGGGTCATATGGTGTCCTATGGAGTCATAGAACACCATATGACCCCTTAGGACACAATATGACCCCTAATGACACCATATGACCCCTCAGGACACCATATGGTGCTCTTAGGTGTCATATGGTATCCTAAGTGGTCATATAACACCATATGACCCCTTATGATACCATATGACCCCTTAGGACACCATATGACCCCTTATGACACCATATGACCTCTTAGGACACCATATGACCCCTAATGACACCATATGGTGTCGTTAGGGGTTATATGGTATCCTAAGGGGTCATATGGCATCCTAATGGGTCATAGAATACCATGTGACACCTTAGGATACCATATGACCCCTAACAACACCATATGACCCCTTAGGACACCATATGACCCCTAATGACATCATATGGTGTCCCAAGGGGTTATATAGTGTTCTATGACCCCCTAGGACACCATATGACCCCTTTTAACATCCTAGTACATGACATGGCCATTTGTGACACCATATGACCCCTCAAGACATAATATGGTGTCGTTAGGGGTCAAATGGTGTCCTAAGGGGTCATATGGTTTCGTTAGGGATCATATGGTGTCCTAAGGGGTCATTTTGTCCTAAGGGGTCATATGGTGTCCTAAGGGGTCATGTCATGTACTAGGCTATTAAAATGGGTCATATGGTGTCTTAGGGGGTCATATGGTGTCCTAAGGGGTCATATGGTGTCATGAGGGGTCATATGGGGTCCTAAGGGGTCATATGGTGTCTTGAGGGTCATATAGTGTCCTAAGGGATCATATGGTGTCATTAGAGGTCATATGGTGTCCTAAGGGGTCATATGGTGTTATTAGGGGTCATTTGGGGTCCTAAAGGGCCACACATGTGTTAGAACACCATATGACCCCTTAGGACCCCATATGACTCCCTCTCTTCTCTCTCTTTCTCCTCTCTCTCCCCTCTCTGGGTCTCTCCTATGTAATCTCTCTTTCTCTCTCTCACCTTCCCTCCTTATCACCATATTTATCCTTACCTCCCTCCATCTCTATTTTTTCTCTTTTTCACTACCTCTCCCTCCCAACTTCTCTCTCCATCCTTATGTTTCTCCTTCCTTCCATCTCTACCTCTCTACCACTCCCTCTTTATATCATTACCCACCTCTCTCTCCCCCTCTATCTCCCTCACCTCTATCTTTCCACCCTTGGTCTCTCACCTCTCTCTTCCTAGGCTCTAGATCTCTCTCCTCTTTGTATCATTACCCACCATACATGTGTTAGAACACCATATGACCCCTCAGGACACCATATGACCCCTTAAGACATCATATTGTCCTAAGGGGTCATATGGTGTCTTAAGTGGTCATGTCATGTACTAGGATGTTAAAAGGGGTCATATGGTGTCTTAAGGGGTTATATGGTGTCTTAAGGGGTCATATGGTATCTTGAAGGGTTATATGGTGTCCTAAGGGGTCATATGGGATCCTAAGGGGAGGGAGAGAGAAGAGGAGAGAGGGAAGAATAAAGAGAAAGAGAGAGCTAAGAAGAGAGGGAGAGATGGGTATGGAGTGATTGAGAAAGAGAGAGGGAAGAGGTAGATAGGTAATGGAGAGAGAGAGAGAAGGAAATAAGATATATAAGTTCACAAAGAGAGAAAGAGGGGTAAGTAGGTGGAGAGGAAATAATTAGAGATGAGAGATATATATAGGTGAGTGATCTAGAGGCTAGGAAGAGAGAGGTGAGAGACCAAGGGTGGAAAGATAGAGGTGAGGGAGATAGAGGGGGAGAGAGAGGTGGGTAATGATACAAATAAGGAGTGGTAGAGAGGTAAAGATGGAGGGAAGGGTAAAAATATGTATGGAGAGAGAGGTTGGGAGGGGTAGGTAGTGATGAAGAGAACAAAGAGAGAGTGGAGAGAAGAAATAGGAGGAGAAGAGAGATGGAGGGAGTGAAGGATAGATATGAAGATAAGGAGGTAAGGTGAGAGAGAGGGAGAGAGTATATGAGAGGCTTAGAGAGGGGAGAGAGAGAGAACAAATAAAGAGAAGAGAGTGAGATTAATAGGTATAGAGTTTATGGGAGATAAAGAGGTGATGAGAGAGATAAGTGAAGGAGAGAGTTCATAAAGGGAGATGGGTAAGATGCGATGGAGAGAGAGAGGTGGAGAGGAAGGGAGAGAAATAGAGAGGAGATTGATAAAGAGATGAGATATGTAGAGGGTGAGAGAGGTTAAATACCTAGATGGGAGAGAGAGGGGAGAGATATATGGAGGGGCATAGAGATAGGTTCCTAATGAGACATAGATGTAGAGATATAGAGGTGGAGAGGTGGAGAGAGAATGAGGGAGAAACCTAGAAATTTTTTAGAGGGAGAGAGTGAAAGTAGGAGGGAGAGGTGATGACCTAGATAATGGAGAGAGGGAATAGATAAAAGAGAAAAGAGATGAGTAAGAGGGAATGGATGGAGAGGTAGACATGGAGGGAGTCAAAGACATAGGGAATGATGAGATAGATAGGTGTGTGTGTGTGTGTGTGTGTGTGCGTGTGAGAAAGAGAGAGAGAGAGAGAGAGAGAGAGAGAGAGAGAGAGAGAGAGAGAGAGAGAGAGAGAGAGAGAGAGAGAGAGAGAGAGAGAGAGAGAGTTCATAAATTGATAGGGGTAAGGGGGAGGGAGAGAAAGGTGGAGATAGAAGTAGAGAACTAGAGGGTGAACAATTAGATAGGTGAGAAACCTAAAGGAGGAGAGAGAGGTGGGTAATAATATAAGGAGGGAGGGAGGGTGAGACCTAGATATGGGGAGAGAAAGGATAGAAGGGATAGGAATTAACCAAGAGAATGGACAAGGAGGGGAAAATAATATTAAGAGAATGACAGAGAAGAAGAGAAAGGGAAGGAGTCAAGGATAGAAATTTGATTAAGGAATGAAAGGTAGAGAGGGTGGGATATACCTAGAGAGCAAAGAGAGAAGTGAGAGAGATAAGAGCGGGAGAGAGATATAGAGATAAAAAATGCTAATAGGAGCATGTTGATTATTGAAATTTGACTAAGTCTGAAATTTTATATGATCCTCTAAAAACTAGAATCTATGTTATAACTCCTATAGAACTGAAACCGCTCTCAAACATCCTGCCAATATATACATTGAAATATAACTTAAATGTTATATTTCATGTATATATTCTCCTGCTGAGTGGGTATAACTTGTGCCCAAGATGAATTCCCAAAATGAAAAATTGGATAATGCAGAGCATTTGGCGCGCACCAAATTTGGCGCTCGCCAAATGCAAAAAAAATGAATTTTCACATTTGGCGAGCGCCAAATTTGGTGCACGCCAAACATGAAAATTCAAAATTTTGAATTTGGCGAGCGCCAAATAGGGAGAACGCCATAGTTGGTGCTCGCCAAATAGTTTGCTATGTAATAGACATGATGGTTGCATTTATTATAAGATGTCTTGTTTGGAAGGTTCTTGTGTTATATGTGGTGGTTTGCAATATTTACCAAGATGTGTACATTTGGAGACCACACATGAAATTGGTAGGAAACTAGTTTCTTTTGGAAAATACAAGACAATCACATATGAAGTTAAAGATGGAAAAGATTTGAAGAGATGTGAGCTAGTGAAAAATGATATATGTGAAGCTGAATTTATGAAAATGTTTCAAGAGAAACTAGTTTATGAGTACATAAAGCATACACATAGAGCTCGATGGTTAGATGAGAAATTCAAGTTATGTAAGGACACATTTCCTCTTAGCACCATTATATCTATCATTGATTTTGCTGAAAATTATACACTACAACCTCAAAATGAAGTGCAATCTATGTATTATCATTCTACACAAGTTTATATTTTTGTACACATAACATTCATGCATGCAGATGATAGCACAGAGGAGGATAGAAAGGTTTAAGAGAGTATCACTTCTACATAAGTGATGATCATACTCATTCATCAGAGTTTGTAGAAGGATGCTTTAAAGTTTTCTATGATAATTTAAAGGAAAGAACATACAAGACAACTGACACTTAATATGGTCAGATAATTGCACCGCACAATTCAAGAATGCAAGGATGTTTGGTTGTTCGAGAACTTTGAAACACACAACATATTATTCATTTCTCTAACCTTGTTGTTGCAACACATATTCATTTGATGAAGTATCGTGGTAGACCTCCTAACAATATTTTATGGAAAGTTCGTGAATTTGACCACAAGGCAAAACTTGACACAATACGTGTTAGAGTCGATCTTGAAGGCTCACTTGATTGATCCTACGGTTCAAATTAGAATGAATTTGATAATTTTGTATAAATCATTGACAAATTGTTCTATATTTGTTTTTTGTATATATAAATGCCCATGAGCTGATTTTTACATGTTTAGGGGCATAATTTTGTATATTTAAATGGCAATGAGCTGATTTGTACATATTTAGATGCCAAATTTTGTATATTAAAATGGTGATGAGATGAATCGCACAAATTGTAATGTCAAATTTTGTATAAAATCCCATGAGATGATTTGTAAAAAATCTTTTTGTATATTCAAATAGCCAAGAGGTGATTTGACCATATTTAGAGGAAATTTTTTGAATAATATGTGACAATGTTTTGTGACTATTTTTTGTGTCTATGTTCTGATTTTATGTGATGTGATAAGGTCAATCATGACCATTATTGATAAGGTCAATCATGAGAATTCTTGATTCTTGTATAATCATGGAAAATTATTTGAGTCATTATCGGGTCATAGGAGTCATAGATTAAGTCTAGATACAATTTGAGCAAAAATTATTATTATTGTCATTATTGGGTATGACTCTCAACATTTCGACATTTTGGGATGCACGAGAGGACCATGCCTAGCATAAACCTACTCACTTGGATGCGCTCGTGACATCAGTTTGTGCACACGATGAACCAAATCAATTCTAGCCTCTCTTGCAACTTTGCATTGCATGCAACTGACAGTTTTTACAGCAGGAAAAAAAAAACTACCAATTGAAAATGGCTTTGAGTCATAAAAAACCGAGATAGGCCATTGTAGAGGAGCCTCATGCGACCCCACAGGTTCAAATAGATTGATCATATGTGTCCCGGATTGGAAGAAATAGTCCGTCAAAGTTTGACAATTTTTTGGACTCAAGGCACTTGAGAGATCGCGTTGGTAGGGTATGACTCTCGATGTTCCGACGCTTTGGGATGTATGAGAGGAGAATGCCTAGCATAAACCTTCCCACTTGGATGTGGTCATGATGTCATTTTGTGCACATGATGAACCGAATCAATTCTAGCCTATCTTGCAACTTTGCATTGCATGCAACTGATGGTTTTTGCAGCAGGCAAAAATATGCTACCAATTGAAAATGGCTCTGAGTCGTCAAAAACCGAGAAAGGCCATTGTAGAGGAGCCTCACATGACCCCACAGATTCAAACGGATTGGTCATATGTGTCCTGGATTGGAAGAAATAGTCTGTCAAAGTTTGACAATTTTTTGGACATAGGGCACTTCAGAGATCACGTTGGTAGGGTATGACTCTCGACATCCCGACGCTTTGGGATTTACAAGAGGATCATGCCTAGCATAAACCTACCCACATAGACATGCTCATGATGTCAGTTTGTGCACATGACAAACCGAATCAATTCTATTTTATCTTGCAACTTTGCATTGCATGCAACTGATGATTTTTGCAGCAATCGAAAAAATGCTACCAATTGAAAATGGATTTTGTATACACCTAAAAATAGTCTGAAGATAATTAGTTAAATAAGTAATTATTTAATTAATCCCCCTTCCCAATTTAATTGAATTCATTAGCAATTTGATTAAATTCCCTCATTCATCTGCTTATTAACAAATCTAAGAATTTATTTAATAGGTTCATTTCAATAGTCCCATTTGATTAATTAATTTAAATTGATTAATCCCCCCATCAAATTCATTTCTTCTAATCCCCTAATTAATTAAAACAAATCACTTTATGTGTTGTTGAAAGTTAATTAGCCTTTTCCTACTATTTGAATTTATAAATTCAAATTAGCCACATGCCTCCTAACTTCTAACCACCTAACCTAGCCCATTCCACCAAACCCTAGGTTTAACTAACCCTATCCTATCTTGCACATCCTAAATTCCTTATCCTAACCTCCTATGGGTTGGATATTCTCCCCTTGAGACACATGGCACTTATGCCACATGTCTCCTCCCTTGGACATTTGCCCTCGTATGAGAAAGGTTCCTTCACACTTGTCACCACAGAGATGACAAGTGTCCCTCCCTCCAACCTCTTTTCCAACCTCCTCCAATTTCACCCTTGATATCTTCAGACTCAATCTTGACTGTTGATTCTTGCCACCTCACCTCTGGCCTTGGAAATCCTATAAATATCCCCCGTTTTGGAGCACAAAGGATCCTATCTCATATCATTTTAGGCATTGTTACTATAGGCATATCCATTTTAGAATATTATCTAAGCATTATTATTATAGGCAATTGCATCTTAGATCTAGATTAATTTGACCATTTTCTAGCATAATTGTTGAATCATGTAGCTTAATCAATCTCCATTCTAGCTTAATTGCATCATCATCATAGCTTAAGCATGCATATCATTTTCTTAATTAGCCTATTGGATCAATATAGAATGGCAATATTGCACTATAACAAACAATGAAAGATTGTTGGCATTTCATAAGGATATTGAGAAGGTTATTGATGATTATGGATATAACTGATTAAAGATGTTTTACTATCTTGATATTATTATTTTGTCATTGATGTCAAGAAATTGATTTTCTAATTCAATATGATGTTGCCATATCTTGAGAAGTATGATATGAAGATTATAAAGATGTTGGTAAAAGACACAAGAAAGAATATGATGAATAAAGGGATGAATAAGGTATTCAATGGGTAACTACTACCGAGTCAGACAATGATGAGATCATGATGTTTTAGATCCTTTTAACATCATACATATGTTGTAAATTGTAAAGGTTAATACTATACTATGTTATCAAGCAAAGAACCTAGTCGGTAAGCCCTAAGGTTATCGCTATCGGTTAATGAAGGCGAAATGTCTACCAAGTGAAGTTTAGTATTCACCGAGTTGTTACCGAGTTGTAACCGACCTATAACATAATGCATTAAATGTTTACATGCGGTATTTAATGAAGGAAGCTGATGAGCTGGAGTGGATTAAATGATTGGTAAGCCGTGGAAGAAGTTTGTTAATGAATCTAAGGCAATGAAAAGTCGGCATGAAGATCTACAGCTCAGATTGAACCGCAATACCTTGGCACAAGTTCCAAGACTATTATGCAAGTTCCAAGGCGGGGTAAAACATTTTCAGATCGAAAGATGCATTGAACCTGGACAAGATTGAAGATCTGATGGCTATGATTGATCATGGGAAATGTGATCAAGGAGATTAAGCGGTTACCTAATTGTTTATAAATAGGAAACCGTTGATAAACAATGTATGCGGGAAAGTGTATGCATAGGGATGCTACATAGTGATTACCGAGCACAGAAGCTTGAAGACCTGTTAGAATAACAGAGTATAGAAGCCCAACAGATAGACAAGATTAGTTCTATGTCTAGATTGTATTGAACAAATAGGAATCTGCTTTAGCATTTTAGATGTGAAGTTGCAGATAGATTTTATTACTGTTATTTTGTGAAAGTGACAGAAAATCTCTTAACCGAGTGGACTTAACAGTCTTATATGTAAATCCTCTAGCAAGGTGACATTCTGATTGAGTGTTTGAAATCCTTTAACAAGGTCACTTCTAACAAAGTGAAGATCCTAATAGATCTGAGGGAAATCCCTTAACTGGGTCACATCTAGCAATGTGTTTGTAATCTTTAACAGGATTTGCTTTTAACCGAGCATACTCTAGAAGAGTATATTTCTTAGTGGGTCCAAAATCCCACAATGGTTTTTCCCTATTTGGGTTTCCATGTTAAATATGGTGTTATGAGGTTTATATTGTTCATATGCTTTTGAGTTTGCATGTTTAACAGTTTTGGTTATATTACTGATATATATGTTACCGAGGTTGAATCTGATGTTTTTATGGAAGATTAAATTTGTATGATTCACCCCCCCCTCTCATCTTGTTGGCTATTGGATCTGTACTTATATTAAGCATCAGAACTATCATATAGCATAATCAATCCCATCTAGCTTGCATATCATATCATTTTAAATCCTTTGTCTAGGTGTAGTCAAGTCACTGGGATTGCTTATACAGATATGAGAGAAAATCCATACTCACATCTCTTAGGAGGCGATAGGTCACTTTGTCATGGTTTATCTTTCGCTTGATTTAAATTTTCTAACCATGCTTGTAATTATCTATTGAGTGTTTGTGTTGCAGCTGCAGGTATCCTACTTCACACACACAAAATTTTAGCGCCCACCGTGGGGCCAGAAATCTAATTTCTTGGCCTCTCATCATCAAATCTTCAATCTCAAGGGTTTCTGGTCAGGCCTGTTTCAGAATCTCGTACAAGTACCTTTATAGTACCATACTAGTTTCTTTGTGCACTCGTACGAGTATGTGAGAATAATCATACGATCAGGTGAGAATACTCGTACGAGTGTTTGCTTATGTGTTTTCAAAACAAATTGCATTTTAGGGTTTTATGCTTCAATTTGGCTATTACTAATGCTAACCTTGGTTTGTTTGTGAGTTTTCTAGCAGCCTAACTGGTTTTTGCAGGATGATTGTGAAAGATTATAGTTGCCAAAGCTTCATTTCATCAAAACAACATGACTACTAACGTATCTGTTTTGCAAGTTGCCTATGAGAAATCAATAAGACTTTGTGTATTCTTTAGTTTTCTAGGCACACTTATTTTGCTAATGGTAAATGAACATATTTTATTCTATGTTTGAGAAGTTGTCTAAAAGGTAGGAGAGTATGCTCTTGTCCATTTGGACGATCAGAAATCTCGACCCTTGAAGTGCTTCTATGTTTGAGATTTGATTACCTTTAGAGGGCCTGTTGTAGTGGGAAAAAGTAATCACCCTGTGAGAATGACCCAAGGGAGTATAGCTAGACCTAAGCTTTCTGACTCACTCTAAAAAATAGGCCTCACGGGATTAAAGTCTTAGAGGATGGGATTATTTGAGTTTTCTCTTTTGAGGTCTCTCATATCATACATTTAGTAGGGCCTCACGGTCTCAATCATGCTTGCATGACTACTTCTTATTCTGGTACCTTGTTGGGCTATAGGCCTCAATCACACTTGTGCGACTACAAGGGGTAATTTCAAACAAAAACCCTTACTACGAACCCTAAGATAGAAGCTACCTGATTCACCTCTGAAAGGGGGATAATCTTTGTGCAAGAGAAATAGTAACTCTCCCAAGACACTTGCCATATTGTGCCCCCATTAGCATTTGGAGTTGGATAATATGGCATTGAGAATCCATTTCATGAGACTTAGTGGTCGTATTCTGATTAGCTATTGGGTGTGTACATAGGTTTGCAAGCAAAGGTTTTCTCTCTCAACCAACTTCCTTAGGATTTAGCATGTTGTGCTTGAGGTCATTTATCATATCATGTTTTTGTTGTGTTTTTCATCCCTGAAATAGAAAATCAGACATCTAAAATTGGAAAACAAAATCAAAACATGAAACCTCATTGATAAAAAAATATGTCCAAGTAAAAATTTTCTCTATTCTGTCCTCAGTCATACGAGCTTTGTAGTTTGTCATACGAAAAATATAGTTTATCATCTGGTTCTATGGGAATTGTTGTACGAGTCAGATTAGTAGAAGCTTTTTGTAATCTTTTGTCATCGAGTTCTGTGAGAAGGGTTGTGCGAGTTTAGGCCTTTATCGTGTGGGATTTCTAATTTATTGTATGGGTCTATCTAAATTGTCGTCTGGGACTGTGTAAACTGTCATACAAATTTTTGTCTCTGTCAGTCCAGGGTTGTCTTCTTGCATGTCTTTTTCAGATCTATCATGTTTGCTTGGTCAATTTACAGTGAGCATAAACACCTGATGTCTGTCATTATGTGCTTAGGTTGTCTTATTGGTTCGCTCAGTCAAGTTATCTTCTATCAAATTGGATTCTGGAAATAGACACCCTCAAGATTTTCAAGTATTTACTTTCAACAAGTTCAAGGTCTAACATCTCAAAGTGCATTATCACCTTCTTTGATAAACTGATCACTCAAAACATAGTTTCTCATCAATATCTATCATCCTCTATCATGAAACTACAACATTTGGTCAAGACAAACTTGTCCCACATTGTAGGATATATCATTTTTATTGGACTTGGTCTTATCAAAATCATCATCATTGCACTCCAAAACCGAAGATCAAAAAACTTGCAAACTTTCAAACACTTGAATTATCTTTTGGTGTCATATCACTCTATCATACCTACATTGATAGTTGGCCACTTATTGAAACACCTTTTAGACAATCGAATCCTTGCACAATATTCAACACACATTTATGACCGTTTTAACTAGAGCACAGAGACGAAAGATTGCTGAAACAGAAACAGAAGCATTTGAAATGAATGAAGATTATAGGAACATGGAATACCAAAACAAAATACAAGAAGAGGAAATAACAAAACAACATCTCAGAGAAATAAAACAAGATCCTAAATTTGATAAATTTATGGAGAAAATATTGGAGGGAGAAAAAGAAATATACTTCCTAATGTTAGCAAAAGTTGGTGCTACACTCCCCCAAGATTTTGATGTGAGCAAATTAGGACAAAAGAGAAGTGACCCTTCTAATGATTACGAATGACATGAAGAGATTTCTGGTCACAAAAAAGATGACGTGTCAATACTTGATAACACAAGAACCAACGAGGAAACTTCCATTCCCAAAAGGGATGATGCAAAAATTCTAAACAAAGCTAAATATAATGAGGACACAAGAAAGGGTCGAGATGATACAAGAAGAGATCAAGATCATACTAGAACACAAACTCATGGTTATACAAGACAAAATCATGTTGATAATCGTATCACAACTCTTACACAACAAATACAAGCACTGCAAACACAGATTCGAGATATGCAGAGACGAAATGTTAGAAGATACTCGCTTCAAAAAATTTGTCCTTACCCATTCAACAAAAATATAAACATGATACCATTTCCTATAGGTTGTGAAACTCCTAGATATGATAAATATAATGGAAGCATTGATCCCCAAGATCATATACGATAATTTTTGCATGATGAGTATGGAATTTGCACATGAGGATACATACCTGATGAGATTATTTCCAAAGAGTTTAAGTGGACTAGCTATGAAATGGTTCTCCAAACTTCCACCTAGAATTAGATCATTCACAGAATTGGTGGATAAGTTTGTTTCACAATACTCTTACAACATTTAACATGAGGTCACAATGCTAGACCTTTGTAATGCTAAATAAAAGAGCGGAGAACCTTTCATGATGTTTCTACAAAGATGGAGATGGTTAGATTCATTATATCCTCGTACAGTGGTAGAATATGAGAAAATGGATATATTCATCGACAACCTAAATGATCAATTGAGTTATAATCCACTAATACATTTGGGGTCAAATTCCGACGGAGGTTTCCGATGGACAAGGAGAATTGTGTGAAAATTTAAATTTTTTTTAAAAAAATGCCCGTGTTCATCAGAATTCCGACGACCTCGGGCATTTTATTAAAAAAAAAAAACACAACGCATTTTCATTTTGAAAGCAAACCGAAGCAAGCGACGACCATCTTGCCTCCCTGCCCCCCCCATCAAAGCGATCTCTGCACAAGCAAGGTAAGGGTTTTTTTGCAATCAAAGGAACTCTTTGTTTTTCAATGAAGGGCAACTAATTTTTTTTCCCAATCAAGGGCAACTGGTTTTTTTTTGTGAATTAATCCATTTTGTGCATATCCTGCGATCTTAAAATTCCATGAAATGACATCTCTTTGAGGTATTCCGTCATACAGTTCACATGCCGTGTGTATGCTACCCCATTTTGTGATTTTTGTTATTGGAGCATTTGCAACTAATTTCTGACAAAAAACCCCCTTCGATTATGCTTTGATGGATGTCCATACCTTGTTCCAAAGCTCCTATTTTGGCACATGCAAGGAGGATGCTGGCAAATGTTGCATTTAGATAAACATGACTGTATTTCATGAGGATTTGAACTCAATAATATGTTAGATTCTCCCAAGGATGGATGGACTATACACTTGAAAGGTAGATGATTAAGGATGATGACAAGGTGAATTTTCCTTAGAATGATAGGGTTGATTTTTCTAAGAACAAGTAGATTCATGTAAACTAGAGGATACAAATTTGGACAAAATAATGGAAGGAGACTAAAACTAGATAGATTCACCTAAATGGGAGTGTAGTCATCTAAGGATAGGAAAAATTTTCCATTTGTGTAAGAAAGATGGATAAGATAAATGATTTATGTGAAATAGATTCACCTAAGAGAAAGTAGATTCACATAAGGATAGGTGGATTTTCCTAAAGATGAAGGGATAAGACTTAACAAAAAGAGGACTTAGGATGATGACAAGGAGGATTCATTTAAGGATATGGCATATTCACCTAAGGGATAGTGTATTCTGCCAAGAATATGGAAAAATTATTGATTGGTGGAATGACATACTAGATCAAGGAATGATACAAGGGTAGATTCACCTAAATATAGGGTAAATTCAGCTAAAAGGGTACCCATGAGATTGTGGTACTGAGTACCTATCTATGGATGGTGTATTTGGATACAAGTATGATGAAACAAAGTCCAGATCTCTATTATAGGTCCAACATAATCTCTATTATTTGAGACACCATTTTATTAGCATATCCAATTAGGGTAATTTATGGGTTTAATTATGGATCATGTTGTCTATTTCCATGCACTATTGAACTTATTTGGATGTATTGTGATTATTTTAATTTTGAAGTTATAAATAAATTATGTTTGTACCTTAGAAAGGCTAACTCCAATTGATGTTTGGGCAGTTTATTTGAAAACTTATGGTGACTATTGCCCTATGTTATGTAATGGAGTTATTTTTACACTAAATAATTAACTAGAAAAATGAATTTGTATTGATGTACAAGTATGATGAAACCATGCTTGTGTGTTTACATGTTTGTGCATCCTATTGAGAACCAACCTCGCTATTGAGGAACTCAATAAATGTGGTGTTAAGTAGAAGAATGGAAAACTCAAGAAGCTATGGTGACATATTGTGGCATTAGTAGGGATTATCTCTATTGACCACACCTTTCAAAGATAGTATCCCCTAGTTCTCCTCATAGAATGGACCATTGGATGGCTCATAGTGGTATCCTATCCTACATTTATCTTGATGGCATTGCCGATAGTTGGTATGTGGTTCTTGGTACGGGTTTCTTCTTACCCTATTATCTTATTTATATCTTTGTTCCAACATGTGGAGATTGATTTTTGTCATGCTATGATGATTTTCATGTTTGCATGTGTTTTGACATTATGCAAATAGATATGATGTCACACCATACTTATGTTTTGATATAGTGTAGGTGATGGTTACATGTTGTTGATGGTAGCGATTTGGGTTCAAAGACACAATTCCAAACACACACACAAATATTTGAAGATGCATTTTATATTATTCCTTCTTAGTGGCGATTAGTGTTGGAAGATTTGCACACATGTAGAGAGGAACTCATGTTAGATACAATAGGTTGTGTTTGATAACATATGAATGTGCCTCATGATGTATACATATAGCTTTGGTGTGTGACATGCATGCACATTTTTCCATAAGACACATTGCTATGTGGCATGTGCCCTATGCATGTCTTCTTTGTGAGGCACGTTTCTATGTGCAATGTGGCCCTAGGTGTGTCTTCTCTATGAGGTGTATTTCCATGATATGTTAGGATTTGTAGTGTGCAGGTCACAAATGCATGCATGAGGGACTATTATTATAGTCATGTTTTTTGGGCATGTAGCCTAGGCATGTCTTCTCCATTAGGTACATGGCCATGCCATGTGGGAGTTTTTGTGTTCATGCCACAAATGCACACATGAGGGACTATTATTGGAGTCATGATGAATCTTCACTCTATTTAGCCACAATTTCTAGTCGTATAGTTATGTAATGTGCACTTTTAAGGATTGTGAAGTTTCCTTCAATTATTGATGATCTCTCATCTTTGTTGCATGGGCCAACAATTTTATTTTATCTTGTTTGAATTAGTTTAATCACTATTGTGAGTTTTCTCTATTGTGTAGTTATTGTGGCTATGTTTGATTTGCTATTGGAATTGAACACATTTATTTGACTTATTATTGGTACTATTTTTTTTTCTTTCAATATTTATGATCTTTGGTAGTTTAGTGAAACTCTTGCTATTTTTAAATGTTGCCTTCTTTGTTGTGATGTGATTCCTCACCAAGATCAATGTAGATAACCTTGGATGAGTGTATATAAGGAATCAAACCTTGGATAACCTTGCTATTTTTAAATGTTGCCTTCTTTGTTGTATGGGTAGCTACGATCCACTTGTACATTCTTAGTGATTATTGATGGCTATGTCTTGGAGGCTAATCCCATTAAACAAACAAGGGGGAAGTCATACATAATCGTATGGATCCTCCCTAGTTGTGTGTGGATTCAAGACCATCATTTCATATGGTTCTTGGTTACTTTGTGAGACCATGGCATCCTCTTAGACCAATATGCGAGCCTTGTATTGTTATCCCTGCAACGTGGATGAATAAGTGTATGTTAAAATAAATGTTTTGCATGCCATATAGTTGCATATGAGTTGTTCACATCATCAGATCATGATTTAGAATATGTGAATTCTTTTATCCATGTGAAGTCGAATGATTGATTATGAAAATGTGCTATACATTGAAGCATAATCTATAAGATGTTCTCTTCAAGAAAAAATATTTATGCTTTCATAGTGAAATGTTGACGAAATGGGGTCCTAGTCTAGGAAAGTAAACTACAGACTTATACATTCACCATTTCAAAACATTTTATTGGGGAATAATCAATTTGGTTCAACTTAATTCCTCTAGGAGAGACCAGCAATATGATTTATTGTTCCATTTTGATGTGATTGGATATGATTAGATATAATTTCATTGAAGATGCAAGAACTAGGTAAAATTATGCAAGATTGACAAGATTAAGCATAAACAGGCAAATAATAAAGCAAAAAGCTAACATAGAGGTACATATTTGGAAATAAGACTCTAAAATGAACCTAATCAGTTACATATAGGGAAAATGAGGTTAGAGATAATCTACCTATATGGAAAGTGGTTAAACTCTACCTCTAAGTGGCTCATCTTGAGCATTGTCGGTATATGGGCATTGATGGCATATTATATCTTGTTCTATCATTTTTGTGGGTGCAAAATTAACAAGGAAAAATAGTATTAGTGGGATCATGATCTCATCAAAATGGTTTTGGCTTTGCATTTATGATAGCACATTGATCACACCTTACAAAAGGTTCCAATCTCATACATAGCATCCCAAAGTAAGGTCAATAATGATGTAACTTAATGCTTAAACTGGAGTTCTGGGTAGTCATATACTGATCATTTCCAAGATTGATGCTTAAATTGGAGTTCTGAGTAGTCATATACCCATGGCATAGGGTAGGGGTGACCTGCAAACAATGCTAGTTGTAGATGCCTGTTTGCTTGGTGTATAACTTGTCAAAATTATATCGATTGGCTATAGGTCTGCCATAAAGTTTCCAACTTATCACCACTGAAAATACAAGAACCAAGGCTTAGAATACTCAAAAATGTCTCTCAGAAAGTCTGCAACAGGCAAACTTCAAGTAAGAATTTGCAGACACAATGCTCAGAAATTCACACAATCAGCTACATTAAATACGTTCTCTATTAAGTTCAATGTTTTAAGATGAAAAAGAAGAGTTAAATGGTTTTGGTTCGATTTGCAATTTTTGTGAAGCTTTTGCACTGAAGTTTCCATAGCCTGATTTTTTTGCCTGTAAAGAAAGACCATGTCAGATAATATCAGCGAAGAACAAAATAAGGAGACAATTGCTAGATTATGGTCTAACTTGAAAAGAAAAGGTGATGGGAAATGTTATTGTCCCTGCAAAATTTGTAAGGGCTTAAAGACTAGAAGACTTCTAATCAAAACAGCTAAGAAACATTATAGGCAGCATGGTCACATTGAAGGCGGACATGATTATCATCCACTGGTAAGTTGTTCATTATATCGTTTTAACAATTTATATACATAAGAAATCACTTGATAATGAGATCATGATCATGGTTTATTTATGTTGATCATTTTTATATAGGTCGAGCACCCCAGGGCACATGATATGGACCAACACAACCCAAAGAATATGGTTTTCGAAGTGGAGGAACATGTAGGTGTGAATATCGAAGCTGAAGATAATGATCCCATGGAAGATGACGATCATGCACCAGAAAACACAATTGAAGATGATGGTACAAATACATTGATCAATGCCACATTTAGTACTGGCACAGCTGATCATGATGATCAGGATGACCTTGATGTTCATGATTTACCTCTTCTTGAGAAGGCATATGAGCCCCTTTACAAAGGCTCCCAAACAACTCTTCTCTCTGTTGTATTGTTATTGGTGAACTTGAAGGTTATGAATGGTTTATCCAACATAACAATCTCATGTATGTTAAGGTGTGTCATACATGTCATTACAGTTAATAAATGGTGAATCGTGTACCATTAATATTCTTTATATTAACACCTCAAACTTTTTTTTTTTGCTGTAGATTGATAGGTGATTTTTTCTTACCACCATCAAATATTCTACCTCACTCATACCGAGAATTATCTGTCATTATGAAAGATATTGGAATGGAGTATCAAACAATAGATGCTTGTCCCAATGATCATATTATATATCATAAACAACATGAATTTGGAATAGAATGCCCTGAATGTCATATCAGTAGATATCAAACAGATCAAATAACAAAAAAGGTGCCTCGCAAGGTTCTTCGTTATATTCCCATTATTCCACGTATGCAACAATTATTCAGGTGCACTAGCTTGGCACAATTTATGGATTACCATGCACGCAATAGAAGTTGAGATGACATTATTCGAATGCCTATGGATGGTTCAACATTTATGGACATAGAGGAAAAGTGGCCATACTTTAAAGAAGAACCTCATAATCTCAGGCTTTCATTGGCAGCAGATGGTGTCAATCCATTTGGAGAGTTGAGATCTATTTACTCAGTGTGGCCTATTTTTGTTATCAACAATAATATTCCTCCATGGATGTCAATAAAGAGGGAGCACATAAAGTTGGCAATGATTGTTCCAGGTATTTTATCATTTAATAGTCATCTACATTTAATTATAAATATTGCAGTAAAATGGTCATAATAATTATGTAATGTTTTTGTTCATTCCACTAGGCAAGTACCAAGTTAAAGATATGAATATATATATTGAGCCTCTTATCGACGAGTTGCTGGAGTTATGGAATGGTGTGACCATGTATGACATCTCTAGACCAATACGACAAAGATAATTTCAATTCCATGCAATGCTTGTATGGACAATACATGATGCCCCAGGGCTAACACATTTTTGTGGTACGTTATAGTGTTCAAGTTGCGCATGATAATTATAATTATAAAAATTAACAGATTTAATAGAATTATACATTATCTTGTAGGTCTTCAAACAAAGGGAAAATTTGCATGTCCAGTTTGTGGTCCAAAGATGAAATCCCGTCATTCAAAAAGTTTAGGAAAGCAGGTGTTTGATGAGTATAGGCACTTCCTTCACAAAAATCATAAGTACGGGAATACTGAAAAACATCTTTTTAATGGGAAAGAAGAGACTACATCAAAGCCATGAAGAATGACTCCTCACTTATGGAAGTTGGAATTTAATAGAATTAATCGTCAAGGTAATGTCATTCCATCTAATGGTTTATGTTTGGAATTTGAATTTTTCTATCGTGTTTTGTTTACTGATGATGTAATTGATGATACTGAAGGTCGTCAAGGCATGGATGACCACCTTCCAAAGGGACTAAAAAGTTATCCCAGACAATTCATTAGGTTGCCTTACTACGAGCAGCTACAAATTGTGCATTTGTTTGATACAATGCATATTGGAAAGAATATAACAGAGACATTATGGAAAATATTGGATGGAAGGCGTGACAAAGAAAAAATTGTCAAAATTTGTAGTGACATTGTGGAATCCAATCATGCAATGAAAAATGTCATTCAATCAAATAGCAATGGAGATCAAATTAATATTAGTGCCCTTCCTTGGTTATTAACGGAGCAGCAAAGCAATTCTATAAAAGAAGTCATACAAAAAATTTGATTTCCCACAGAATTTGCTGCGAACATAAACAATCTCATATCAAAGAAGAGTGAATTTCGGCCAGGGATGAAAATGCATGATTGGCATACCTTCATTAAGGTAATTCGCGTTCTTGTGTATTTACTATATATTTGTATACTGCGCATGTACTTTTCATTGTATTATGTTAGAAAACAATGAAAAGATCATTTTATAATTGTTGCAGTATGTTCTACCTCTATCTCTCCCAGACCACTTCGATAATAATATCAAGCAAGTCATATATGATCTTGGAAAATACATGAGGTACATAGTGATGTTTGTTCAATTTGTTGTATAGATATTATATTTGCCATTTGTTTTACTTGTTATGCAATATATTGTATATTATTTTGTAAAGTCTCGTTTATATATTTTTGCATCTTCAATCTCTTTTAGGTGGTTGTCATCTAAGGAAATCCACAAGGAAGATATAAAATGTTGGAAGAGAAAAATCCCTCATCTAATGTTTGAAATGCAAAAGTGTCTACCTTCAACTTTTTTCAATGCACAAGAACACTACCTCATACACCAAGTTGAGGAGATCGAATTGTGTGGACCTGTACACACTAGGTCAATGTGGATGGTTGAGAGGCACTTGAAATTTTTGAAGGCTTTGGTTTGACAAAGAGCACATCCTAAGGGTTCTATGGTGGAGGGATATATGGTATACCAAACTATGGTGTACATTACTAAATATCTTCCTAAGTTTGTAGCAAAACTCCACGTAGATCGCATTTGGGATCCCAACCCCATTAATAAATTTGAAGGGGAGCACTTGATGGGGAAAGGTAGATTGAAGAAAGTGAGAGGTAATTATAAGATGTTATTGTAGTAAATTAATTCTTCATCTTCTAAATAAATCAGTTGTAAGTGGTCTATTAATTATTTGTACAGTTGGTTGGGAGTGGGATGTGTTACATTTGTATATTGCAAACAATCTTGATTGGATGACGGTGTGGATTGAACGATGTCAACATTCTGGTCGCACATTGACATGGGATGGTGTCGCTTCATTGGTTAAAGAAGCTCAATGGAGATTCCAATGTTACACAAAGGGAAATTGATTTAGCATATGGTTTAAGAGATCAATAGGTACATACAATTTTATTAATCACCCGTATGTTTATCAACTCATGATGCAATAATTTTAATATGTTAGACATATTGCAGGTCAAACACCACAAAGTTATGTGCTGAAATGGTCATAAATTTCACATCAAACAGTTGGATGACACAAAGAAAACTTGTGATTCTGGGATAACTGCAGTCTTTGAGGTGACCAATATTTCATCTAGAAATGACATACATCCTCAAGAGTCTCAAAATCGATACTATGGCATTTTGGATGATATACTTGAGTGTGACTTTAATTCCTTCAAATTAGTTCTATTCGTCATCAAATGGTATAGGCTGCAACTGAATAAAAATGATCCTGATAGAACTGTTATCGAACATGATAATGGATTTACAATGGTTAATACAAGGTTGTTTGAACAAGTTGGGGATGAGCCCTATGTTCTTCCAAGTCAATGTGAGCAGGTATTTTACTCAGAGGTTCCACATAAACCGGGTTGGTCATTTGTTGTTAGACATGATCCAAGAGGAAGGCCGATAATGTATAATGTGATGGAAGAAGAAGATATCGAAGAAGTAGAAGATGATATAGATGATGATCACGATCAACAGTTAGTCGATGATGTTCCTGATGGAAATGTACACAAAGAAGAAGCTGATGATGATGATGATGATGATGCTGTTGATGATGATGCTGATGGTGACAGTGATGGTGATGATGATGACGATGATGAACACAATGACGACGACGATGACGACGATGATGACGACGACGACGACGACGACGATGACGACGATGATGATGATGATGATGATGATGATGATGATGATGATGATGATGATGATGATGATGATGATGATGATGATGATGATGATGATGATGATGATGATGATGATGATGATGATGACGATCATGATGATGAGTTGGATGAAGAAGAAGATCGATGACATGAATGAAATGTATGAGATGCGATTATTATATTATCTATTTAATATTGATATCTTGATAGAAATTGATTTGACTTATATGGTTACATAAATAATTCATATGTTTTGAATTCTAATGCCATTACTTAATTAATTCATGATGCACCTCTAGCTATGTGATAGATGGTGGTTTAAAATACATATGTGATGGATTACATGCTTATGATGATACATGTGACATTTTTTGAACTTTGTGTTTATTTATGGAATGTGGACTACTTATTAGCTATGTGATGGATGGTGATTTATGATACGTATGTGATGGATTACATGTTTATGATGATACATATGTGATTCTTATGATGCTCAATTACATATATGATGATACATATGTGATGCTTATGATGCAAATGATACTGCAGTATTTATTGTTTATCAAATTATAAATGTAATGCTTATGATGCTTAATTGTTGGTGCAGGAACCTGAACCCCTTTGACAAGGATCCCGCACAGTCTCATGGATCGACAGGTATAAGTCAATACACCTTATAGAAATAATATATTTTTAAAAAATTACAAGAAAAACAAACTTCCTTAGTTTTTCAAACCTCAACATTAGCAGCAAATCTAATACAGTTATCAACACTTGAGGCCCCAGTTGGACTTACTCAAATTTTAATCTCAACATCAACTTTATGGCCGACTTCTTCATCAATATTACCCTCATTTGCAAAATATCTCTCTCATTACCAACTAACTCTCTCATTTGATGGTGCACAGGTATCACCAAATAGGTATTTGTCAGATGTGTCTTCCTCGAGTGAGGGAAATGCAGGAATAGAAGAGGAAAGTGAGACATGTAGTAGATCTCAAATAGGGAGATCAACTAGAGGTCAAAAGATTAGAAGAAAATTCAATAAACACATGAAATTTTTTCTTGCTCAAGGGGGGTCATGTTCTTATGATGATGAGACCAAAGGCGACATTGAGGTGCCCTTGAGGTACAAACATCTACTGAAACAATGTGTACCCAAGGAACTTCCTCCAATAAACACTGATTTTTGTGTTAATGAGAGGATATATTGCATAGCACCTTCATCGTTACATGGTTTGGGCCTATTTTCCATGGACAACATAAAGGTCTGTTACAACAAAGTTGCTGAATTGATGGAGTTTGTTGGACCTTGTTACAATTATAATGATTGGATTCAGATTGTTCGATATAAAAAAAGTATGTGTAGGTATGCACTGTCAGCCAATTATATACAACAAAAGGATAATGATCAAAGTAAATGAGTGGTTGTATACATTGTTGGAAGGCCAAAAGCAACAGGGAATATTGTAGGTTTTATAAATAGTACATGACTTGGGTCAACTAATAAGCAACCCAATTGCATATTTGAGGTACGTGAGGGAAATTGTGTATTTGTATGTGCGATAAAATCAATAAGTGCAGGGGAAGAGTTGCTAATCAATTACAATTTGAATCATATAGATACAAACAAAGTTACTATCATGGGGGTGGTACATACTATATATATACCATTTAAGCCAACTTCCAATTAATGAATCCAATAAACCATTGTATTATTAAGTTTTTTTGCTAAATCTATTGGTTTCATTTCGCTAACGTTTTTATATTTTTTCTTTGTCACAGGGCCACATGGATCCACCACATAGCATAGATAGGGGTGTAGGTCCCGACACTTCTACGAAGCAGGTAAACCTCATTGTAATTGTACAAATTAGATAGAAGCAGACTGTTACATTATGATCTTTTCTTGAGCATTTTGAGGTAATTTTGATAGTGTTAATTATATTCTTGTCAAAGATGAATGTTCGGGATAAGGGAAAGGAAGTAGTACCTTAGCACCTCCATAGGGATGTGGGGCGCTCGACAGTGTTATGCGCTGATGACATCACACTTAGTGCAAACCCTATACAATTGGTACAAACGAATATTAGAAAAATTAGCCAAGAGATTGTTGATTTGGCAACCATAAGCCCTCAGATTGATGAGATAACAGAGAGGGTGCAACTATTGTTGCGGACAGTGGAAAACTTGCAAGTAAGCAGTAATGAAAGCTTTAATAATAACAAAATTTCAATAATGGTTTATATTTTTTTCTCTTTTATGTCATTAACTAAAATATGTATGTGTTGTTTTTACAGAAATTTATAAGGGCTCATCATCCTGGTGGCAATGATCAGGGTATTGCGGGTAGTTTAGGTGATGACCATGTTCTATATATTAAAACCACTCCTTTGGACTTGTGAACTTTCTTTTTTAATGTTTTATATATTTAATGTATTACTCTTCAGGTGCTGACATGGGTCCGAGGTTGACCCCAACTGTATTGCCGACTGCAATGTTGGCAACACGTAGCATGCAGACATCATCTGTTGTATCGACTCGTGTTGACCCACCCACTAGTGGTAGATCCCTCTTTTTCTCTCTCTTTCGTTATGTGTTTATTACCCTTGGAGTGTTCTTTCTTGGAGGCATTTCATAGTGGATTCATTTACTGTGGCAGGAGATGCACATGAGGATGCGCCAGAGGTGACTACTAGTGATAACATACCATCATTTCCTGGATCTTCCTGTATTGCTAGTACGGGAACGTTGTAGGCCACATTGGTGGTGAGCGACAA
Source organism: Cryptomeria japonica (assembly GCF_030272615.1). Taxonomy (NCBI): domain Eukaryota; kingdom Viridiplantae; phylum Streptophyta; class Pinopsida; order Cupressales; family Cupressaceae; genus Cryptomeria; species Cryptomeria japonica. The sequence continues at coordinate 534,722,546 of NC_081406.1, forward strand.
AGAATTGATTCCCTTGAAGATACAAAAGGTTCCAGGTACTTTAAAATTATTATTATATATAGTCTAATTGTAATTTACTTACTGATCACTCATTTTGGACTAATGATCCCATCTTTTTTTGGCAGGAAATGATATTTTTTATAAAAATCTTAATGACATTACATTGTAGATATTTGGGCCCACCATACATAAAAGGTGGAACATCATACATGAACTAACCCTTATCCACTATTTTGATTTAATATCATTGCTAGAATAGTTTTCCTTTTATCCATTTCTTGAACTATATCAAAGGTAGCTTCAGTTTCTTTCTAAATCTAACAGGTTTTTTTTTGCTTTAAAGGTGGAATGACCAAGAAAAAAAGATAAAAGATGAACTCACAAACCGTATGGTAGGGTTGTTTGGAAATGACACATTCAACAAGACTAAGCTCCTGTAAAAAGCTGGCACATATCTAAAGTATGTGAGGGACCAATACAGGACACATTTAGAGAAGAACGTAAAGTATGAGTGTCTTCCCATGATTCCAGAGAGGGAGTGGAAGGACCTAATTTTGGATGCAAAGGAGATAATTGAAAGGAAAAAAGGAAATACACCGCCAGACGCCAGAAGAAGGTATGTGATACTATTAAGAATGTGAATATGTACTAATTATTCATTATATTTATATAATCTAACATATTTCAAACTTTTCATAGATTGAGTGACACGTCAAAGGCAACCAAGGCAAGACAAGAAAAGCATGGGAAACACAAACTCGACTCTAGTGGTTATATGAAACTTGCCACACGAATTGTAAGAATCAGTAAATTAAGTATCACATCAAAATATTTATAAATTGTAAACAATTTTTTTTTTATCAAATAATACAAGCAAAATTCACAATACTAAGCAAAAATGCAGGGCTCTGAATTCAATAGAGCACCCACAGAAGATGACAAGAGAATTGGCTACCAGCAAGGCTATATAGCCGTGGCTGAACGGCTATGAGAATTGAGTGGGCAAACACGAGATTCTGATGCATCTGTCACAATGGTAAATAAGCTAAATGAAAATTATTTCAAATTGAATACTTAACCAATAATCTATTTGAGGTTAAGTTTCAACATAAAGTGACTATATTTTTTTTAAATAAGCAAGCAATGATAACACTGCGCGTGACATTGGAATGCAACATGATAATCATGGAATAGAACCTGTACATGAAGGTCCGGATGTGCATCCTAGTAGTGGAGGTATTCATTTGCTATTCAAATTTTTTTATGTAATTATTAATACAATTAAACATCTTAAATTGAAAATTAGTGTAGTAATTAATGTAACCTTTATTGTTAATATTTTAGAGCATGTAGTCGGTGGTGACCAAGTGGAGCATGATCCGAGTAGACAACATCAGGAACGTGATGTTCCCCAATCAGGTAAAGAGGACCACTGTTATTCCTTTAAACAAATTTAATTGCAATTGGTGTATTGATTAATGTAACATTTCATATTTCAACTCTAGAGGATCTAGAGGGTGTTCAACATGTCGAGGTTGAGGCTAGACAAAATGATGTGGAAGATGATGTGGCCTCATTAGGTAAAGAGTGTAACGATTGTGTTCTTTAAATTAATGAAATACTTGTAACAATAATAATAAAATGTTTTGAATTTAACCCAATTCTTTGTTATTGCAGAGGACCCCCCTTTGGTTCAACATCCTCGTCCTTTGTATAGGACTAGGCATACATCAAGAGCACGAGAAGAGGGCAGAACATCCGAAGATGGGGGAAATGATGAAGAAGACGATGCTCCACTTAGACTTTACATAGCTTCAAAAATAAAATAAAGAAAGAAATGATTGTAATCTACCTTATTTGATAATGACTGATTTTTATGTGTTAATGAATGTAATTATGTGCTAATGAATGTTCATGAATGATATGTGTTGATGATTATTGATGAATGTTGCGTGTTAATGAAAGTTAATGAATTTTATGTGTTAATGAACATTATGTGATAATGAATGAATGTTATATTTTAATAATGGATGAAAGAATGAATGAATGTTAGATGTTAACGGGGAATTTAGAGTGATGTTAGGGGGGGGGGAGGGGCCAAATGAGCTTCCACCTTCACGTGGTTGGCCCTGTTAAGTAGAGAATATTAAACTATTCTTGAAACAAAGCGAAGTTCAATAAGATAACACACTTTTCAATATTTCATTATGTTGCACAGTTAATCTTATTGAATAATGTACGTATATTGAATCTTAATTGCAGGGTCCAATAGAGCCAGCACGAACAACACCATGGTGCGACTGCAAAAGTTGTGAATATGCCTCATCATGAATAAAGCCGAATTAGTGCATTCTCTGTAAAATCTCAAATGCTCTATACTTTGGAAGTTTTGAAATTTTTATGATCATATCGGTCCCCTACCTAAAATCTTTTTTCCTTGATTTGTTTGTGATACACATTGAGAGATTTTTGTTTTCCTTTTATTTATGCATGTCTTAACCATTCTCCACATACTTCCCATTCTTATTTAGATTGTTGTATTTTTACATATGTTGGAATCTGTAGTTCCATGTACATGTTTTCTATGTTCTTTGTAACTGTATGAAAAGGTGTAAAATATGGGTATAGTCCAAAATCTTGATTACCAACAAGCTATTGTTGTTTAATAGTTCCAGTGTTTGTATTAAATGAAATAGTTTAACCCTTTTAACATGTTTCATAGCAAACCTGCACTTTGTATGCAATCTTATTGTTACAGTTCAATTACTGAGGTGATGTGATTTTCAAAAGTATTCCGACGAAAACAAAATTGGTTTTCATTTATGTATTTTATTAAAATTTTAGAGTTTCCTCGTGAACATTTAAACTTAGAAGGATTTAAAAATTCAATACAAGAGTATTGGACATAATTTCTAGAGATAGAACTGAAACTCTCTCCCATGACTTCAGATTGTTTCCATGCTCTCTAGGCTAGTAGCTTTCAGACACAAAACATAGGTCTTCTAAATTCTATCCCAACATTAATTAGTTTCTTTCTCTTCTTTTTCATCCTTTTGGAAAGAGAATTGGAAATTGTTAGGAACGAACATCTTCCTAGGTGATTTGTTAAAATACAATGGGGATCTCAATCAAATTTTAATTCACTTCATTTTAAGTTATTATCACAATTAATTGAATTATACTTACAAAAGGCTTATATTTCCAAGGTAAAATATTAGTATCTTTCTTGGGTGATATTAGATAGCAGGGTCTCTTGGCTTAGACAAAATCACCCTCTCATTGTATTCAAAGTAGATGCATAGCAAAGCTAGATGCATCAATCGTTAAATCATAAACAAACACAAGCTCAAAAATTTTGTTACCAAGTACGCTTGGAACCTAGCTTGTAACTAACTAGTTCATACTAGATATTGTTTGGGTATGGTATTCAATTCTATTAGAATCTACAAAATAAATATTAACCTAGAAATTAATGTAAGTGATAACATTTTTAAAATTGTTAAATATAAATGATAATAAAATCAAAATAGCATAACATAGTTGATTTCATAAGAGAGAAAATGAAAAAGTTCACAATATCTTCACTCGATATCCAAGATTTTTAATCCATGAGGATGAAGATGAGGATGAGATAGAAAACCAAAAGACAAGGAATTGTTTATCCAAGTTTCCAAATTTTTGAGGATAAGGAAAAAAACATAATCCTATGAAAGATGGAGAATGTGCAAGTCATTATCTCAAGTTAAAAGAAATTACTTAAGTAAACTAAAAAAACAAATGCAATATCATACTTACAATAAAACATATCCACTTGGTGAATAAAATGGTGCATTGGCACACCCCCTTAAGTGCAATTGAGGTAAGAAGAAATGGGTCACAAGGTTAGGTATCCATGTAAAATATGAAATAACCCCAAATTATAAAGAGAGTGTACCCTCTTGAAGTAGAGACTAGAAAATCCATAGGACAAAACTCCATCCCAAGTGACATATGTGAAGGATAATATAGACCCACCCCATCCCCTAAAGTTGGTGCCTCCACAAAGAAGAGAGAAAAGCAATACAAAATGTTGAATGGTGAATGTTGTAGTAGGTTCATTTGCAACAAATGATGCACCTTCCTTTCACAATATAAAAATCTTGAGTTGTCAAATTGTTGAATTCCCATTCAAGTGGAATGTAGAAAGGAATTCAGATGTATGGTTTTTGAAGTGACTCATGTGTCTTGATGTTGATGTTCAGCTATGATTGTTCCATAGAAGATTCGGGGACTACAATCATTGAAGTGTGAGACCTTAATTAATGTGAAATAGAATGTGTCATGTTGCATGATATGGTGGGGATATAACAAGTGAATTTACAATGGGAGACGATGTAACTCGATGGGCATTGTCATCAATGAGAAGACAAGTATTCTCAATTGTTTCATCAATATTTGAAAGGTGAGAGTCCACAAACAGATTTGAAATGTTTAAGTAGGCCTCCCAATGAAGTGGATCTCATAGACACGAAGAATCCTATATAGAGAATCATTGAGAGCCCTTGAAGAAGCAAATTTGAACTTTGATGAAGCAATACATGATGGAGGAATATCTTGTAAGAGGAAATCAAAGTAATTATGGTGTCATCTAGATCTGAAATGTGGTCTACTTTTCAAAAAAGTAAAGATGCTTGATAGGAATGTGTCCTAGTGGGGTGAATCTAGAAGACATATAATCATATTGCAAAGAATCAAGGAAAGTTCTAGAAGAAGCAAGTTTTAATTCTGAAGTAGCAATGTGTATAAGAGATGTTCTCATTTGTAGATGGAGTATCAAGAGGAGGATCACTAGTCCATGGACCATGTCATTGTTGTTAAATACCTACGCTTTTGTTCATAGTCACTTGGTGTAGGAATGAATTCAATGAGATAGGTTAGGAGATCCTACATAATGTAATTTTTCACTATCCCTTGTTTCGAGTACAAATGGTTCTCTGAATTTATCTTGACAATAGAATGTTGGACTTTAATACCATAATCCATGATGAAAACTGCCAAAAATGGAAATTTATCTTAGTTTGCAATTACAAAATGCTTTTGTATAGGCCTCTCAAAGATTAAGTACATCAAATTGAGACTTTATAAATTGAGTGTATGTATTAGCAATCTCCCAAATTGTTCAATGGTCTCCAAACCTTGTCAATTTTTTATTTTTATTTTAACTCAAATATGTATGGTATAGGCATATCATTGGTTGTGTGATTTTTTTTTTCCTTAAATGCTTCTACGACCAAAAGAGACAAGTTTTAGATGAAAATGGGGTCTTATGGGCCTTTTTGACACAATGGTAGGTTCTTTAGACGTGAAAATGCCCCAAAAACTAGTCGATTGCCTTAAGTTACAAACAAATCCTTGTTTGTGAGCATGCTGCTTGATCTCCAATTTTGGTGGAATGAAAGATAATATTTAATTTCTCAAGCCTTTTGGATACTTTGAAACCACCAAAAAAAAGCTACTTTGATCATTGAAATGTTGAAGTGACTTGGATAAAAAAAGAAAACTAAGTCGAAACTTTAGAAGTTAGTTTTTTCTTGTCAAATTGTTTTCAATTTTCAAATCATCCAAGGATGCAAGAGGAGTATATTTTGTTATGACAAGATTAAAAAAAACTTAGAATCTTTTGAAACCATTGAAACATGGGGACCCCTTCCCCCCTTCCAAAATCCCTATTTTTTCAGGATGCAATACTTAGGGGAAACATCCCCTTGCCACACCACTTAGGGACGTCCTAGGGACTCCAAGGAGTCTCTTGACCATCTTGAGGATGCCTATGAGTCTCCCATGGTCCCCAATTAGAAACTCCAATTCTAAACAAAAATGGTGAAATTATTGTGAAAATGTCATCCGTATTAAAGGTTTGGCAATGCTCCCTAACCTTGATGGGGGCTCTACCCCAAACCCCCCACAAGGGGCACTACCCATTGACCCCAAACCTCTACCCACCATTCTTATTGTTAATTCAATCGTTTCCATTTTTTTATGTTGACTAGTTTAAACACTTAGTATGCCAAAGTTTCATCTGCAATTCTTATACTTATTCTAAGTTTGTTCCCAAAGTTCCAAAACTCTACCACCATTGTTAATGTTCAAATTTCAATGCAATCATTGACATATTTTTAATGTTTATTGTAAAATTTACATAGTGTGGCAAAGTTTTATTTACAGTTGTTATACTTATTCTATACACATCCTTTTATAATTAATTTTTTAAGTTGAATATATATTTGCATCCCACCCCACCCCCTTTGTCATCCCCCTGTCGTCCCCAAACTTAAGCCCTTGGTATGTTAAGATATGAAAGCTCACAATAGTTTCATTTGATATGTTAATCGAGGAAAAACCTACAATATATAGCTTCCAAGATTCCAAATCCATGAGGATCATGAAGAGGTAGAAAACCAAAAAAAGAAATTGCTTATCCAAGTTTCCAAATTTGTGACAAGGAAAAAGTAGAATCTCAATCAAAGAAGGAGAATGTGCAACTCATTATCTTATTCTACCTAAGTAAAAATATTACCTAATTAAGATTTTTAATAGTGGAATATCACACTTAGGATAAAACATATCCAAGGTAAATAAAATATTACATTGATAGGCTTCTTTGGTTGCTCTAAAAGTGGTGCCTTATGAATTATGTTCTTGGATACTAAAGTTTCCAAATTTTGGGCACTCTTGATAGCTTCTCGTAGAGATTGTGATTCGAAGGCTTTAACCAAACCTTTCAATAGTTTTTGTTGATGTGTTTCTTATGCACTATGCAACACAAAATAAAATACTAAGTATTCTATCCTCTCTTGAACAAAATCCTCCCAAGTGCTAAACTACGTGATCAAATGGGATGACTCCAAGATTCCAATAGTCAAGTCTTGACTTTATATTGCAGATAGACTCAATGATTGTGATGTGATATCTGCTGGAATCACAAGGGGGACTTACATTGCTTGGGTCAAGACCTATCCATTCTCATGTTTCATGATTGATTTACACTCCATGATTTAGGTCATCCTTGAGCAACATCTCGACCTAGCCAAATTTTGTTTTTTGTACCCTAATTCTTTAATTTTGACCCCTTACTAGCATTGCCTTAGGTTTCATTGGAATTATTGCTTCTCTAGCATGGGCACATTTCTAGGGTTCATTTGCACAAATTGCTCTTGATGAGAAAGCTAGTATCATGACCATGACTTAAACAAAATTTTAACTTAGTCAAATTATCTCTTCCAAACTTCTATGAGTTCATCGCTTTCATTCTTCATCATTTGGATGTCTTTTGTCATTGGAAGGTAATTCTTGACCACCATAACTCAATCTTGACCTATGCTACCCTAAAACCCTAGAACCTAGTCATGTTTACAATTGAGATCTTGGTGACTTGATCACTTAATACAGCTTAATCATGCAAGTCTCAACTAACTCCGACTCCAACACTTAAGCAAATCAACCCTAGCAACCAAATACTTTGGGAAATATCTTACAACTTGACAACATGGGTAATGATGGAGGAATGGAAGGTGAGACCTATAGAGGTGAGAGAGAGAGAGAGGGTGAGAGGAAGAGATAATGACCTGGAGAGGGTAGAGAGGGAGAGAAGAAGAGAGGGATGGAGAAAGAGACCTAGAGAGGGGAGAGAGAAGAGAGATAGTAGAGAGGGATAGAGAAGAGAGATAGAAGAGAGATACCAATGTCAATCTTTTTCTATAAAAAAAAAATTTCTGAAAAATTGGCCTATCATCGGAATTCCGACTCCAAAGGGTAAAATTCTGATAGAGGAGTGTCGTCGGATGCACAGCATCCTCGTCGGAACTCTCCTGGAGGCCGTCGTAATTACGATGACTTCCAAGAGAGTTTTGATGAGGATGTTGTGTTACGATGGCCTCTAGGAGAGTTCCGACAAGGATGTTGTGCATCCAATGACACTCCTCTGTCAGAATTTTACCCTTTGGAGTCGGAATTCCGATGATAGGCCAAGATAGCGACGGTATTCTTTCGGGGTATGAGCATCCATGGCAGCCATCAGAAAGGTTGGAGGTGATGTTGGAATTGTGACAACCACAAGGATAGTCAGAATTTCCAACACAAAGTTTTCGATAGCTTTTTTTGTCGGTAGTGCGACGAAATTGTGTCGGAATTCCGACAATTTGCTGTCAAAATTTTGACCCGAATGTACTAGTGATCTAAAAATGCAATGTGATCAAAATTTTGAACAAATGATTGATAATGGAATTAGAATGGAAGAAGCTATGGTAAAGAAAGGTGAGCTGAAGCTATACAAAGATGGAGTTCATCCTCCTAATAACAATAACAACAACAACAATGATAAGCCAAAATTTTGGAATAGAAATCGAAATGTTGTCAATGATGGGATAGTGGATAACAACAATGTAAAACCAAAGAAACTGGTTTTTAATTTATCCAATCACTCAACAGTGGCTCAAAAAAACAACAATCATCAAAAATCAACTTTCAACAATTTATTTCGAAGAAAATTTACAAACATTGGTGAACCACTTGGATCCACATTAAATATGCTTCTCGCAAAAAAATTGATTACTTTACTAGAAGGAAGAAACTACGAACCTCAAGTAAAACCCTCTTGGTGGAACGGTGACCATTATTACAATTTCCATCGAAACAAGGGATATCACACTGATAATTGTCAGTGGTTTAAACATTTCATCCAAGATTTGATTGATAATGGAGTGATAAGCGTGGATGGACATACGACAAACAAATCTCATATAGATATCAAAACTCCACTTCCTAACTATGAGAAGGGTCAATCATCAACACCACATAATGATAAAGGTAAAGAAAAGGTGAATTATGCTCATGCATATGATAATGTAGTAAATGTGATTATAGTTAAAGAAAAGCAACATCAAGAACCTACTCATACTATCACAAGAAGCAAAGCTAAAGTTGTTTTGTCAAGTCCTACAACAAACATGTGATCCACTGCAAAACAATACAATCTAGTGGATCAATTATAGAAAACTCCCATGCAGATATCCATCTTATAAATTTTAAAGCTTTCACCGACACATAAAGAAATTCTTGAAAGAGCATTAGTAGATACAACAATGTCCAAAGATCTTGATATAGATCAATTCCAAACCATGGTGGGACATCTCACAACCCCTCACTGCTTATCATTCACCAAAGAAGATGGCATGTCCTTGCAACATCTTCGTAACGCTCCCTTGTATATTGAAGTCCTCACTCAGAAGACACACATTAAACATGTTCTAATAGATGGTGGAGTTGGTTTAATCATTTGCTCATTGAGTCTTGTCTGTTCTCTAGGTTATTCAAAAGATGCGGTTGATCCCTGAAAAAAGATCACCATCAAAGCATGTGATGAAGAAGAATGTTCCTTTAAAGGGATTGTGATATTATCCATCAGAGTGGGTCCTTTGCATAAAGACACAACATGTAAAGTTATAGACTTGGACTTATCATACAACATACTCTTGAGAAGACCCTAGATAAATGACATACAAGTTGTTCCATCAAGATATCATCAATGCCTAAAATTTCCCTATAATGGGCAGGAAATCACAATCTCAGTAGATTCAAATCCAGTTCAGTACCATAGTAATCTAAAACCAGCTCAAGAGGTCATTGATCCTCATAATAGGGAGGCATCGTCTTCGAATACACAATCCAAAGAAAAATCATTTGCCTCTATTTTGTCAAGTATGGAAAAAGAAATGCAACTAATAGATCTAGGGAATGAAGTATATTCACTATCCCAACTACCACTTTCTCCTAAATCCTATGGAAAACCATCAAACTTTAAACAACAACCATTTGTGAAATATCTTCCAATATTTGATGGAGCATTTGCTAGTGCTGGAACCTTATCAGAGGAAACAAAAGACAAAGATGTGCTGCAGTGGCTATACAAGGATGAATAAGTCCAACAAAAGATCAACAATGTCAAAATACCTATAGAAAAAGTATGGAAAATGATTTAACATCCTTCAAAAACTGGGATACACTGGAACAGGTCCTATAGGAAAAAGACAAGAAGGTATCTCATAACCTATCCAACCTCATACTCCATAGGCTACAGACAAATTAGGCTTAGGGTGTGGACAAGTTACTCTCCAAGAGAACACATCTTCTAGCCAACAACAAGATGAATATGAAAACAGACAAGAACAACTTGCAATTGAAAGAGAAGAAACAACTTCCAAGCAACGAGAACAAACAAACATGAAATGGCAAAAGAAGCAAGCTTCCAATCAACAAGAAAAAAAAACTAAAGGCACCTCCCAAATAGTATTAACTCTCAATCAAAACAAGAAAGAAGAAAATACAAATCAAGGAGAGCTGATAGCAAGGTTGAGAGAACTTAGTCTCAGTCTAGAAGAAGCTGAATATGAGAGAAGAAAATCTATAGAAAGAAAAATAGAAGAAATAAATCAAAAGTTGCAAGTGAGACATATTCTAATGAATGGGAATGGGATACCTATCATTATGAATAATCAGATGAAGAAACTTTCTTTGAAGAAGACGTAGGAGGCGATGTAATCCATACATATGCAGGGCAAACGTTAGGAACTAGCCCACTTGAATTAGAATCACATTCGGCTAAATAGACTTAATCAAGGACCATTAGGATCTCCTTGTGCAAGGTCATTCTAATGAGAGTACCGTTCTAGACATTGACATACATATCAAAAACTTTGACAACTCAATCATGACCCTAAATACCCTCGAAGCATCTCAACCTGAAGACCCCTTACCTCTAATCCACCCCGAACTTAATGAAAGACATACTGCCATTGATACCTTTCTTAATGACCATTCCATATCCTTATATCTTAATGCAATCAAACCCCCAACAACTTTCACTAGGAATTTCAACAATGTATCTTCCAGTCAAGCGGGTGCCAAATCTCCCAGTCGCAAAAGTGAAAATAAAGAAAATAATATCAGGTCTACTACTGAAAACCATTTATTAGCAACATTAGACTGTGAAAAATAAAAAAGAAAGGATGCATCTAACGGTGAAAACCTCCTTGAGGCACCAAAAGATGAGAGATTTGACACCTTACCTGAGCACTATCAAGAAAGGTCCATTTTGATCGAACCAATAGAGACAGTTAACATTGGCACAATAGAGCAACCAAATATTCTACATCGAACAACTTCTCTATCAGAGCAAGAAATGCGGAAATATATGGAATTCTTCAAACGACTCCAAATCAATTTTTCTTGGTCATATGCAAACATGCCAGGGTTAGATCTAGAGCTTATTATGCATCACTTAAATGTCAATCTAGGAGTCAAACCTGTTAAATAGAAATTAAGGAAGATGCATCATTATATCACTCTTCTTGTCAAAGCAAAATTAAAGAAATTACTACATGTGGGATTCATCAGACCTGTAGCATATCCTCAATGGGTATCAAACATCGTTCCTATTTCCAAACCAGATAAAAGTATCAGAGTATGCACAGACTTTAGAGATTTTAATAATGCATGTCCAAAGGATGACTTTCCTTTGCCTAACATTGACATCATTATGGATTTAACTACTGGACACTCCATGTTTTCTCTAATGGATGGTTTCTCCGGATACAATCAGATTAAAATAACACCTGAAGATCAAGAAAAGACAACTTTCACATGTCCATGGGGTACTTTATGCTAGAATGTCATGCCTTTTGGACTAAAGAACGTGGGTGCTACATATCAGAGAGCTATGACAATGATATTCCATGACATGATGTATACATTCATGGAAGACTATGTGGATGACATATTGGCCAAATCATACAATAGAGAAGACCATATAGGAATACTGAACAAGATCTTTGACAAGTTAGAACAATACAAGCTACGACTCAATCCCAAGAAATGTGCCTTTGGTGTTACTTCAGGTAAGTTACTAGGATACATTGTTTTAGCTTGGGGTATTGAAGTTGATCCAGCTAAGGTTAGAGCAATCATGGGAATGGCATTTCCCAAAAATATCAGTCAACTAAGATCACTCCAAGGAAGACTATAGTCAATCAAAAGATTTGTTGCTCAGCTAGCACATAAATGCCAACCATTTACTCATCTATTGCACAAAAATATTAATTTCAAGCGGGACCATCAATGTGAGAATTTATTCAACAAGATCAAGGCCTATCTCATGCAACCACCTATCCTAATGTCACCAATTCTAGAAAATATTTTGTTACTATATGTATCAACCACCGAAGTATCATTAGAAGTTCTGCTTACACAATAGAACAATGAAGGAAAAGAATGAGCCATCTACTACATTAGCAAAATATTAGTGGGATATGAGATCAACTATTCACCAATAGAAAAATCATGCTTGGCAATAGTGTTTGCCTCTTAAAAATTAAGACACTATCTACTATCTCACTCCATCAAGTTGATTGCTAAAATCGATCCATTGAAGTATTTTCTCAACAAGGCAACATTGACATGAAGAATAGAAAAATGGGCCATGATCCTAAGCAAGTTTGATATTGAATATGTAGAAAACAAAGCTATCAAAGGGCAATTCATTGCCGACCAAATAGCAGAAGCACCGCTTCCAGATGATCGTCCTTTGCACATTGAATTTCCCAATGCTGATATCCTAATGGTGACCACAAAGACATGGAAATTATATTTTGATGGATCATATACACAGCATGGATTAGGAGAAGGCATTCTATTCATCACACCACAAGGACATACAATTTCAAAAGCATACAAATTAAGCTTTCCATGCACTAACAATATAACAGAATATGAATATTTGGTCAAAAGAATCAAAATGGCTATAGAGTGGAACATTACACAACTTTGGGTCTTTGGATACTCTCAGCTCGTCATCAAGCAAATCAATGATGATTATCAAATAAAGGATGAAAAAATAATGCCTTATAAGAAGATGGTTGATAATGTCAAGAAATACTTTGTCAAAATAACTTTTCAATAGATTCTAAGGAATGACAACAAAACAACAGACGCCATGGCAACACATACTTCTTTACTTCAAACAAAAGAAAATCAAAAGCGTTACGAATTCCTAGTGGAAGAGTTGTTTTACCTTGCTCATAATTGTCCTAATTTCCAAACTATTTGTCACCTTGTTGGGCATGATTCATCCTGCTATGGCCAAATTTATACATACCTGAAAGATAATATCCTCCCCCTTGACTTATCAAAGAACCAAAAGAGAAACTTCATTTGCCAATCCTCCCATTATACTCTTGTCGTGGATACCCTTTTTAAATGAGGTCTAGATGGTACTCTCTTAAGACATCTTGAGCAAGAAGAATCTGAGAAGTCCTTAAATGAAGTCCATAATGATGTTTGTAGCACTCATTCAAGTGGTCTTACCCTTTCAAAAAAATTCATAAGCTTGGGCTGTTATTGGCCAACTATGGAACAAGATTCTTTTCAGATAGCTAAAACATGCAAACAATGTCAGATCCATGGAAATTTAATTCATGCACCAACACAAGAGCTTCATGCTTTGGCAACCTCTTGGCCTTTTTGCCAATGGGGTCTTGATCTAGTAGGAAAGATAAATCCTTCTTCATCCAATGGTAACAAATTCATCCTTGTAGCTACAAAATATTTCACAAATTGGATTGAGACAGTACCTCTCATCAATATTATAGGAAAAATTGCTGCATTTATCTTGATCTACATCATATGTCGTTATGACATACCCATGAACATTATCACTGATAATGGGCGACCGTTCAAGAACCAATATGTACAAGAGCTATGTGAGAAATTCAAGATCCAACACAGATTCTCCACACCTTACTATCCACAAGGAAATGGACAAGCAGAAGCATCAAATAAAACTATTTTGAAAATCCTCAAGAAGACATTGAATGATGCTAGCAAAGATTGGCATATTCAATTGAACCCATCTCTAGGCCTACCATACCAATATCTACACACCAATGGGTGCCACACCTTTCTCTCTTGTCTATGGATCAGAAGCAATACTTACAATCAAAGTAGAGATACCTTCTCTACGAGTATCATTAAAAGGCCTTATCCCAGATGAAGAACAACAAGTATCTAGATTGCAAGAGTTAGAATTGATCCATGAATGAAGAAAAAATGCCTTTAATAATTTGAAGGTATATTAGCAAAGAATGTGCCTCAGTTATAATCACAAGGTTAAACCAAGAGCCTTTCAAGTTGGAGAATGAGTTCTAAAGGAAAATCCACGCAACCAGGCAGATCGAGAAAAGAAAGGGAAGTTTGAACCAAACTGGTTAGGTCCATTTGTGGTCACAATAGTATTTGGATCATGAGCATATCAGCTATCAACACAAGATGAATATCAAATCGAAGAACCCATCAATAGCATGCATCTGAAGAAGTTTTATGTCTAAAAATTCCAAAAAACAATGAAAAAGCAGAAAAATCCAAAAATAGTGGAAAAGCAGAAAAATCCAAAAATAGTGGAAAAGTAGAAAACTCCAAAATAGTGAAAAAAGCAAAAAAAACAAAAACAATGAAAAGGAAAAAAAAAATGAAATATGAGAAAAAGTGCAATAAAAACAGATGGTGAAAACCTGGCAAACAGGTGTTATCTGTCAGCTAGCTCTTCCATCTATTAGTTCATGCATCCTTCCGCTTGCATTTATTTTCCATCAGTGATGTTCATATCCATGATAATGTCTTTGTACATATGCAAGTATCGCAACTAGTTTCTCACCATGGTTTGGATCATTGGGTATATCATAATGAATTTATTTATAGGCTTGGGGCAAAATCCTGCATCTAGCTAGGGGCAAAATTTTTGATGGTTTTGAGCTTCATCAAACAGGTAGAACAACAGTTAGACAAAAAATTGAGATGCATCCAACATTGAGCATAAGATCAAATTATCAACCATCAAACTATCACATGTCAGTCTAAGCACATCAAACACATATCAATGGATGATATCTTTTGACTAATGATTTTAACACTTTGACAATAATGGTTCAACAATTTTATCTTGATTTTTCACTATCATGATTTTTGAGTGACTCCAGGATGTCTTTGACTAGAGGAACAAGGAAGGAACATGATATTTTTCTTGTCTGTTATCTGTAAATTAATTGTTAATATGTGCAAAGTTGTCTCGAGATATGATCATCAGAGTATCATTGAAGACATTTCCAATTTGCGTATAGAAATGGTTAATACTGCCTATTTTATGCAAACAACACTCAGGTCATCTTGGTTTAATTATACCTCGATGCTTGTGCTAACTTGCAATATCCAAACCCAGAAAAGTAGTGCTCAGGTCATCATGGTTCAATTATACCATCGATGTTTGCACTCACTTCCCACATTTTAAAATGCTCAATGATGAAAAAACACAATAATCCAGTGACTGGTCCGATCGTAGCTTTGCATTTCATTTGCATTTTACATTTACATTTAGCTTGCATTTCATTCTTGCATGGGATCACACAAGTTCATCTTATCCAAAGCCAAATCTATTGTAGGAATCATTAATGTATCATCATAGGTGTATACACAATCAGAACGATGACTCATCTCTCTCTAGATATTGTCGACCTGGTGCAAATCTTATGCTACTCCTTCAAATATGAACCCACATCAACCTATCTGAATCTTCCTCCAACATGATACCAACAAAATGTCAGTTCTTTATCCAATCAATCCTATAAATTCTATCAATCCATCTCATCTGACCCATTCTATCATGTCTTATACAAGATGTATCTTTTCTGAAACCAGACGTTTTGATCAAGTCTTATACAAGATATATCATTCCTGAAACCAGACACTTTGATAATCTTTGTCTTATACAGGAGGTGTCATTCTTGAAACTCGACTAGATCTCAATCTTATCAATCTAATCAATCTTATTGATTCAATAAAGCTCTATCAATCATCACATCGATAATCACATCATCATGATTGAAGAACTCGCACTTTCATCAATCAACATTGCAGATATTAGATCATCTAATCAGGGAATCAATTTCACAAAGATCCAAACACTCCAAAGGTCAATTATCTCAATTGATCTCCCGAGGGGCATCATTGTACCACAATTTATCAATCAATGTTTGGGGCATCCTATCAAACCAATATCGCATTAACATCATCAAATTGAGATTATTCTTTGAATCAACATGTCATCACACCTTGCTTCAAAGAGGGGCAAAATGTATACACCTAAAAATGGTCTGAAGATAATTAGTTAAATAAGAAATTATTTAATTAATCCCCCTTCCCAATTTAATTGAATTCATTATCAATTTGATTAAATTCCCTCATTCATCTACTTATTAACAAATCTAAGGATTTATTTAATAGGTTCATTTCAATAGTCCCATTTGATTAATTAATCTAAATTGATTAATCGCCCCCATCAAATTCATTTCTTCTAATCCCCTAATTAATTAAAACAGATCAATTTATGAGTTGTTGAAAGTTAATTAGCCTTTTCCTATTATTTAAATTTATAAATTCAAATTAGCCACATGCCTCCTAACTTCTAACCACCTAGCCTAACCCATTCCACCTAACCCTGGGTTTAACTAACCTTATCCTATCTTGCACATCCTAACCTCCTATGGGTTGGATATTCTCCCCTTGAGACACATCGCACTTATGCCACATGTCTCCTCCCTTGGACACTTGTCACCGCAGAGATGATAAGTGTTCCTCCCTCTAACCTCTTTTCCAACCTCCTCCAATTTCACCCTTGATATCTTCAGACTCAATCTTGATCATTGATTCCTGCCACCTCACCTCTGGCTTTGGAAATCTATAAATACCCCCCATTTTGGAGCACAAAGGATCCCATCTCATATCATTTTAGGCATTGTTACTATAGGCATATCAATTTTAGCATATCATTTAAGCATTGTTATTATAGGCAATTGCATCTTAGATCTAGCTTAATTTGATCATTTTCTAGCATAATTGTTGAATCATGTAGCTTAATCAATTTCCATTCTATCTTAATTACATCATCATCATAGCTTAATCATGCATATCATTAGCTTAATTATCCTCTTGGATCAATCTAGCATAATCAATCCCATCTAGCTTGCATATCATATCATTTTAAATCCTCTGTCTAGGTGTAGTCAAGTCAATGGGATTTCTTTTACAAATCTAAGAGAAAATCCATACTCACATCTCTTAGGAGGCAATAGGTCGCTTTGTCATGGTTTATCTTTTGTTTGATTTCAATTTGCTAACCATGCTTGTAATGATCTATTGAGTGTTGTGTTGCAGCTGCAGGTACCCTTCTTCACACACACGACAACTTTGAGTCCTCAAAAACCAAGATAGTCCATTGTAGAGGAGCCTCACGTGACCGCACATGCTCAAACAGATCGATCATATGTGTCCTTGGTTGGAAGAAACTGTTCGTCAAAGTTTGACAATTTTTTGGACTCAGGGCACTTGAGATCACGTCGGTAGGGTATGACTCTCGACGTTCTGGCACTTTGGGATACATTAGAGGAGCATGCCTAGTATAAACCTGCCCACTTGGATGTTCTCGTGACACCAGTTTGTTCACACGAGAACCAAAATTTGACCATTGCGAACGTGAGGGTGCTCTCACACCACACACATATTGTTGTTTATATTCATATTGTCGATTGTTGTTGTTTATATTCATATTGTTAATTACATAGGCAAATATTCATTTAAATTTATAAAAGGGAAGCCACCAAATACAATGAATACACAATAATGAACTGAATACAAGAATTTTTGTAGGGTTAATTCGATATTTTAGAAATTTTATCAAATCATATTCCATGATTGCAATGTTTTATATCATAGACTTTTGTTGTTTATATTCATATTGTTGATTGCATAGGCAAATGATCAATTAAATTTATAAAAGGACAGCCATGAAATACAACAAATACACAATATTGAACTCAGTACACATTTATTGGATCGAATATCAACATTTATATATATATCAAAAAAAGGCATGTTTGCGAAGTCAATACAAGTATTACAAAAATGTGGCATATGCCATGTCCAAATTGATATACAATAAAAATGTAGAATATATCTACATGTATTTGTCATTCTATGACCACAATTAACACTATATGATCCTAAACTTGTGGTGGATCATCAAAATTGAGCCTCTTTGATGCAGTATGTAGCTTTGTAGATGGTTGCAAAACCACAATTCAAAAGCCAAGTTAGAATTATTGTGTAGAAAATAGTTCACAATTAACAACATAACTATGCATTTAACTATAATTCCTTTGCAATTGAAATGTAGATTACCTCATCGGCTAATCTCAGAGCTAATGTCTTTGATCTCCTCTCCTTGTCACTCTTAAGAGTTTTCTTGAAGACAAACTTAAAAGGATCCATATTATGGCCGAACCGTGAAGGGGTCTATTGTAGATTAAATGTACAATTAATACAATGTCCTAACATAAATACATAAAAAACACTTAAAAGTTATAATATAGAGAACAATGACGTACCAGTGCCTGAGATGCTTCTCCAATGGACTAAGGATGACTCACCATCGATGGAGAAACTATCGCTATTACCTATACAAAAAATGATCAAAGATTAAATACAATTAATATAATGATAAGTATTGTAGGTTAAAAATAATTAATGTAATATATCAAACAAAAGTGTACGGGATCCTGAGATGCTTCTCCAGTGCATGGAGGAGGGCTCACCATTAATGAAGCAGCTATGGATATTTCTTGTATGAAAAAATTATAAGATTATGATTTATAACAAGTTCACATGTACATGTGCAAATTATCAAGAAATCAAGAAAATAAAGTAGAGATACATACCTCCACCCTCTCTTGATCCACAGGTGAATCATGTGCATTCAACAAATCCACATAGCTCAATGGTTGTTGTACATGTAAAATAGATAAAGAAACACTAATAAATCTACAAACCCCAACTAAGACTTGATTTCCACATTTTCAAACAATTGTACAACTGAAAATGTGTTCAATTACCTTCTTCCCATGTTTTGGCGTCTTCGAGGAATTCTTTTTCTTAGGACGAGGCCTAGATGCAACACAAAATTAACATGAGATATTAGTACATATAATATATTAAACATAATTTAAAAAATATAAAATAAAATGACTTGCATATTCCATCAAAACAATACATAAAAAAGGTTGTACAAAATATGATACCGTATAGCCTTGTAGGCCAAAATTGATCTCTGAGAGTGTGATGTCATCAATCTGGGACATTTGGTCCCTTGTCAACACCTACAAACCAAAATTTGGACCAAGAAATAAAGATAGTTAGTATATCTTGTAATTTTTTTGAATTCAAAGTGTACTATTCTATTTTAACATGTTACAAAATTTATACCTTAGGCATCAAAGTTGCAGTTGTAGTAACTACAGGAGGAGTATGGGATACCACTGCTACATCCCGAAATGCATATTATTTGTCTCAATTTAAATCGATGTATAAATTAAAAATTCATTTATGTAATTACAAATTTAAAGTGACTAATAAATAAAATGATATGAATTCAAATCAACACATCTGTGTCTATTGTTGATGGGCAAACACCATGTCCATCAACTCCTCTGTTAGCACCAAATCCTCAGCTGTACGGGCCTGACATCTACTCCCACAAATTGTGCATGAATGAGATGTGGATCCATCTTCAACGGTCATGTCATCCTTCCCTCAACATATCCCTGAGAAACTAACACACATATGCTTAATGGGCTCTCTATCGCCACCTGAAGCAACTAATGGTTCATCATCTAGTACAAGAGGGTGTGCTAACAACGTCCCGTGCTAGATGATGGCACCAATCAATGTTGTGACCACCTGAAGAGTCTGTAGCTCCATCGACCCTTTCAGCTCTACTAGGACATCCTAATGCACCTTGGGTTTGGGTGCTAGGGGGCGACGACTCTCCAGGGCTACTCGCCTATGGGCTCTAGATCTATCTTGGGCAGAGCCACCACCTCTACCATGGAACTCTCTCATGTCAAAATAGTTTGGCCTCACATTGAGGAAAAACTCACAGTATACTTTTCTCAAAAAATATAATGGCACCTCATAATTATTACAAGGTGGATCATCAAAGACCATCCACCACCTCTGCCAAAAAAGATTCTTCATTTGCACATTGGTACACCAATTTATGGAAAACCTCTTTGCATTAAGAGGTAATGACTCACCAGTTTTAGGATCAACAAAAAGGGCACGTATTTGTTGTTTACTAATATTTTTGTTTTTCACTCCCTCATATGATAGCCCATCAGCATAGTATTGATGACACCTATCCATAAAGTTTCCCCATTATGTAATTTGTGTGGAAACGGTTGTGGCACCACTAGCTAATGTTCTAGGCTAGTGGCAAGTGATTTATGATGCTCAAGCTAAGATGTTTTCAATTTATTATTCAGTCTATTTATTTTAGACGTGTTTTGCCCTAACTGATTAATCAATTGCTCCTATGTTTCAGGTGTGTGGTCAAAAGGAGGAACTAGAGGTGTATCTTATGGGTTTTCTTCAGGGTTTTAGGAGGTGCATTTTGTTGTTCTTGTTGTGGATATTCAGAATCTGGTTTTTGAAACAAAAATTTAAAAAACCTAATCAAAATTAACAAAATTAAATTCAAAACGTAAAACAAATTGAATAAATAGGAAAGAAAGACAAAAATAAGAAAAAATAACCTTGATCCATAGCATCTGGAGGAGAAATGACGTATCCTGTTTGCGGTTATGTGGAGGAAATGGAAGGAAAAATACCGTGGTATGGGAAAATAAGACCCATTTTTTTTTTCAAAAGAACTTTTTTTGACAAGTATCACGTACGCGGTTAAATTGGGCTTATGAATGCGTACACGCTCACTTTCCTAAAAGAAGCGCATACGTGCTCACTTTCCTAAAAGCAGCACGTATGCGCTCACTTTCCTAAAAGCAGTATGTATGCGCTCACTTTTTTAGGCTCAGGAACAATAGACCTAAGTGCGTATAGGGTGATTTCAAATTTTATAATCGCGTATGCGCTGCTTATTTTTTCATATTTTTTTTTGGGTGGTGTCAACTTTTCTGACCACCATCTTTGTGCACATACCCTATGGCAAGCACATCCAGCACAATAGAGATGGATAAATTTAATGGCAACAATTTTGAGTTATGGAAACTCAAAATGGAAGACATGCTCATGGATAGAGATCTATGGGATGCGGTTTCTTTGACAAAACCCCAAAATACACCGCATGATGAATGGAATAAAATGGATCAGAAATCCAAGGGTTTGATAAAACTTTGTTTGGCTGATTCAGTGCTCCTGAATGTCCATGAGGAGAAAAATACAACTGCACTTTGGAAGAAGCCTGGTGATATTTATCAAGGGAAATCCTTGGTAAATAAGTTTTTCTTGAGAAAGAAGCAGTATTCTTTGAGGATGGAGGAAGGAGGATTCGTTGCAGATCAACTGAATGCATTCAACATGTTGGTTGCTCAAATTATTTTTGCTAGTGATAAGATTGATGATCCAAACAAATGCATGCTTCTATTATGTTCTTTGTCGGACTTGTGGGATCACCTTGTGATGGCCATTGGAAGCACAACAACCACTTTCAAGATGGAGGATGTGGTTTCTTTGTTTCTATCTAAAGAGATGCAAAGAGAGACTTATGAGATGGCTAAGGAGGTCCTATTTGTTTGTGGTAGATTGAAGAGGAAGGAAAGAAAAAGAACAGTAAGGGTAAATCAAAGTTCGGGGAGATCTAAGTCTCCTAGTAAAAAGTCTAAGGTGAAATGTTGGAACTGTGGCAAATCCGGTAATTTTCAAAAAGATTGTAAAGAGGAGAAGAAAAAGAAAAACAAGAACTCCTCTAATTTTGATTTCGATAAATCCTCTCAAGATGACATGGATGCTTTTGTCGCTGCGTTGGAAACCCATGCATTAGAAGATGTATGGTTGATTGACTCAGTTGCCTCTTTCCACATGACCTCTGACAGGGATTGGTTCTCAAAATATAAAGAATATGATGGTGGAAAGGTGTACTTAGATGAAAATTATCACCTGAAGGTTGTTGACCGCAAAAGAGTCAAGATTTTATTCCCCAATGGTAGAGTGAAGGGAATTGATGGTGTATTACATATCCCTAGTTTGGCACGAAACCTTCTTTCAGTCAACAAGCCGAGTGATGTGGGAGTGCAGTTTGTTTTCTCATAAGGTGGATTTAAGATGACCAGAGGCTCTATGGTGCTTCCTAAGGGTGTTCGGATTGGCACCTTGTATAAGTTGGATGCATGCATGGTTCAATGCAATAGTTCTTCTGTGAAGTCCATGAAAAGGGCTTTTGATTCTTCATCCTCACCATCAGATCAAGCAAAAAAGAAGACTGTTGTTTCAACATCTGATGGTCGTGCTTTTTGGGTACCTAAGGGTGCTAATTCTTTGGAGATGAAGCTCCCAACTAAGAAGAAAATGTTGTGGCACCAAAGACTTGGCCACATAGGTTAAAAGGTCTTACGAGTATTGAAAATAAGAGCCTTGTTGAAGGCCTTGATGATTGTAATCTCAAGTTCGACTTTTGCAAACATTGTGTTTATGGAAAACAACACCATGTTTCTTTTTATTCCAGTTCTCATAAGTCTTCTGGGGTTTTGGGCTATGTTCATTCTAATGTTTTTGCTTTAGTTAATGTTCATCATTAAATAGATTTGTGCACTTTGTTTCTTTCATAGATGACTATTTTAGAAGGAAATTTATTTATTTCCTCATAAGTAAATCTTAAGTTTTCAGTCAATTTAAGGAATTTAAGTCCTTGGTTGAAAATCGGACTAGTAGAAAAATTAAGTGTTTAAGGATGGATAATGGTGGCGAGTTTTGTTCTGTTGAGCTCAACAGGTTCTATAAGGACCATGGAATTGAAAGACATTTAAGACAACTCCATATACACCACAACAAAATGGAGTTGTGGAGAGGATGAACAAAATGTTGATGGAGAGGGATAGGAGTATGTTAAGTGGTGTTGGGCTTAAACAAAAGTTTTGGGCTGAGGTGGTAGCCACTGCATGTTATCTAATTAACAAATCTCCTACTTTGATGCTTGTTGAAAAGACCCCTATGGAGGCATGGTCTGGTGAAAATCCCTCATTGAGACATCTCAGAGTCTTTGGCTGTGAGGCATATGCTCATGTGCCTAGTGATTAAAGATCTAAATTGGAGAACAAGGCAGTTAAATGTATCTTCATCGGCTATGGTGTTGGTGTGAAGGGGTACAAGCTTTGGGATCTAGTTGCAGAGAAGGTGCTTTATACGAGAAGTGTTATCTTTCGTGAGCTGAAACCTTCCACACTAGATTTGCAGCCAGAGAAGGAAGAGAAGCATAAGAAGGAGGTAGTTCAGATTCTACCCACTCCTGATAGAGTTGAACTACGTACTCCCATGGGACCTAATAATGAGAGGATCTCTATCAACTCAGAAATTTCAGAAGAGGAACAAGATCCTCAATCTCAATCTTTGAGGAGGTCTACACATGAAAGGCGGAAACCTGATAGATATGGTTATTCACCAGAAAGTTTTGGATATTCTATGTTGGATTCTAGTTGTATTTATGCTTTGATTACTAACACTGATGAGCCTAGGACTACTAGAGAGGCTATGGGTATGCGTGATGTAGGTTCCTGGATGGAAGCCATGAATGAAGAGATGACTGCATTGAAGAAGAATGCTACATTGGATCTGATACCTTTGCCTGAGGGACAAAAATATGTTGGTTGTAAATGGGTGTTCAAGAAGAAACTTGGTCCAGATGGCAATGTTGAAAAGTATAAGGAATGGTTAGTTGTGAAGGGATATTCCCAGGTGGAGGGAATTGATTATGGGGAGATATTCTCTCTTGTAGCTAAGCTGACATCCATTTGGCTTTTGTTATCACTCACAATAGCTTATGATTTGGAAGTTGAGAAGATGGATCTAAAGACAACTTTCCTTCATGGTGACTTGGAGGAGGAAATTTACATGTCACAACCAGAGCACTTCATGGAGAAAGCTAAAGAGAATCTGATATACAAAATGAAGAAATCTCTTTATGGTCTTAAGAAATCTCCTAGAATGTCATACCATAAATTTGACACCAATGTGTTGTCATTGGGATTTCTGAGATCAAAATCTGACCATTGTATTTATTATAAAGCTGAAAATGGTCATTTTCTCATTATTGTCCTATATGTGGATGATATGTTGTCTATTGGGAATGGGAAGAGTGATTTCAGATTTGAAGTCTCAGATGTCAGCACAGTTTGAGATGAAAGATCTTGGTGCGACTAGGTACATTTTGGGAATGGAGATCCAAAGGGATAAAGCTCACAGAAAGATTTGGGTCAGCCAAAGAAAGTATGTGAACTCTGTGTTGGAAAGATTCAACATGATAAATTGCAGACAATTAGTTGTTCCAGTGTTACAAGGGACAAAACTTTCTATGGAAGACTATCCAAAATCTCCTACCAAGATGAAGGACATGACCAGAGTTCCTTATGCAAGTGTTTTTGGTAGGCTAATATATGCTATGGTATGTAATAATCCATACATTGTACAGGAAGTGGGAGTTCTTAGTTTAAGGCTAATCCTAGATGGGTGCATTGGGATTAAATGAAGAGAGTGTTTAGATATTTGTAGGGTACTTCCGAGTATTCCCTATGTTTCCATGGTAATCCTACTTAACCTCAACATTCCTTGAGTATTCGTGGATATGTTGACTCTAATTGGGCAGGTGACATAGATAATAGAAAATCCACTAGTGGATATGTGTTCACGATGTTTGGTGGTGCAGTGAGTTGGATGCGTAGGTGGCAAGTTGTAGTCACTTTGTCTACAATTGAAGCAGAGTACATGGCAGCTACTCATGCTTGCAAAGAAGTCATTTGACTTAAGATATTGTGCTCGAATATTGGTTTTGATGCAAGACAAATTACTATCTATTGTGACAGCTAGAGTGCTATATGTTTAGTGAAGAATCCTACTTTCCATGCCAGAACAAAGCATATTGATGTACAATTTCATTTTGTTCATGATATGGTGGAAGATGGAAAGGTGAAGTTGGAGAAAGTTGAAACTTTCCTGAATGTTGCAAATGCACAAACAAAGCCAGTGAGCACTAAGAAGTTCATATGGTGTGTCAGTTCTATGGGCCTTGGGGCCTTGAGTAGTTGACAAAGTGTTTTGACTCTTGACAGGTCTTCGACAAATGGGAGAATGTTGGGATTAAGGTGTCTCAACCTTAGAGTCCAAACATCCTAATTTAATTTTTTTTTAATTTTTCATTCCACTTTGGAAGTCGTAATATTTTTTGGGAACTAGTGTCATAAGTTGCTATGTTGAGATAATGATAAAATTTCCTATTATGATTATGGTGGTTTCTAGTTTGGTGGAAGAGTCATGGAGAGCTATAGGGTAAGTGCACAAAGATGGGGGACCAAAAAGGGGTCTTAAGATGACACTTTTTTTTTTTTTTTTCTGAAATCAGAAAAAACTGAACTTCGATGAGAAATTCAAGATAGGTACACTCAAAATTTGAAGATGTAAAAATAACAAAAGTTGAAGTTCTCTGAATCTACTTTCTAAACTACTAATTTGTTTTGAAAATGGAGGAGATTAAGGGTTTCAAAAAGGGGCACCACATTTATTGGTCCTGTTTTTTCAGAAAAAAAATAACATAGCACGAAATGTGGTGCCCCTAAAACATCAACTTTTTTTGAGAATTTTGCAAATTGCTTTGGTGAGAAAGTACCTAATACATTGAAGTTTATGCCAGATTTTTCAGATAAATTTTTTATGAATATTTGAATTTTAACGAATTTTCGAAGTGGACACATCGTAAAACACATAAATTTGAGCATGCTCCCCACAAAAGTTTGTGAAAACTAATCAAAAATCAGATATTTTTTTTTAAATTGTGTAGAATGGATTCTAGTTTCTAAAAATGTAATTTTATAAAAAATTGGATAAACGTGTAAAAAACTAGGGCCAAAATACGACATGTTGGTTTTTGACAAAAAATAGACACAATAACAAAAGAAATTATGGATGAAGACCTTAGCATTATCAAAATTTGAAAAGAATTATATGGTTGGATAGCTAAGAGAGAGCTTGATGATTATATAGTGTTTTTTTAATTGCATTGAAACACGTGCAAACCTGACGGAGAGCACGAACAAAAAAGTTAGAAAATATTCAATATTTGTTGGAAAACATGCCTCAGGCCTGAGAAGGGCATCCAAACCTTTGGGTTGGATGCCCAAGGAAAATCCAAGCCTTAGCCTTGGTGTTTCCCAAGGCAACACATTTGGCATATGCCAAATGGGAAAAAAATTAAAAATACATTTGGCGCGCGCCAAATATGACACACGCCAAATGTATTTCATGTAATTTTTCTTATATCTCCCTCTCTATCTCTCTATTATTTATTTCTCTCTCCCTACCTCCCTTTCTTATTCTTCTTCTCTCTCTCTCTCTCCCTCTCTTTCCCTCTTTCCCTCTCTCCCTTTCTCTTTCCCTCTTTCCCTCCCACTCCCCCTCTCTCTCTCTCTCTCTCTCTCTCTCACACACACACACACACACACACACACACACACACACACACACACACACACACAATCTTTCCCTCTTTCCCTCTCTCTCACTCTCTCTATACCTCTTTCCATCTCTTTCCATCTTTCCCTCTCTTTCACTTTCTCTTTCCCTCTTTCCCTCTTTCCCTCCTGTCCTATATCTCCCTATCTCTATTCTTACTCCCTATCCTCCTATATTTCCCTCTCTATCTCTATTCTTCATCTCTCTCTCTCTCTCTCTCTCTCTCTCTCTCTCTCTCTCTCTCTCTCTCTCTCTCTCTCTCTCTCTATCTCTATCTCTATCCCTCTTTACATCTATTTCCCTCTTTACCTCTCTCACTCTCTCTATCCCTCTTTACATATCTTTCCCTCTTTCCCTCTTTCTCACTCTCTCTCTCTCACACCCTCTCTTTACCTCTTTCCCTCCCTCACACTCTCTCTATCCCTCTTTACATATCTTTCCCTCTTTCCCTCTTTCTCACTCTCTCTTTCCCTCTTTATCACTCTCTCTTTCCCTCCCCTCCTATATATCCCTATCTCTATTCTTCCTCCCTCTCCTCCTATATCTCACTCTCTATCTCTATTCTTCATTTCTCTCTCCCTCCCAACTCCCTTTCCTCTCTCTCTCTCTCTCTCTCTCTCTCTCCCCTCCTATATCTCCCTCTTTATCTCTATTCTTCATTTCTCTCTCCCTCCCAACTCTCTCTCTCTCTCTCTCTCTCTCTCTCTCTCTCTCTCTCTCTCTCTCTCTCTCTCTCTCTCTCTCTCTCCCTCTTTATCTCGATTCTTCATTTCTCTCTCCCTCCCAACTCCCTCTCTCTCTCTCTCTCTCTCTCTCTCTCTCTCTCTCTCTCTCTCTCTCTCTCTCTCTCTCTCTTCCCTCCTATATCTCCCTATCTCTATTTTTTGGTGAATGTTAAAATGGTTTATAGAGACAATTTGGCATGCACCAAATTTGGCGTTCTCCAAATTTGGCATGCGCCAAATGGATTGCATGTGAAAAATGGTAATATTAGATATTGGAACCATGATTTTGGCCCACATTCGCTAGTTTTGTCTGTGCTTTTTCTCTAATCACGACAAGGAAACTCTTTTTTCATACTGTTGACTTATCATAGAAGCATATTCCATCACAATTTCACCACCTTTTTGCTGGTTGGACATCATAGAAGACAAACATTTGAAGTTTTTGCAGGGATTTTTTTTATATGTGGTAATTTTCTTATTATTTTTTACTGAAATGTTTATTATGATTTTGTTTGCTACTATTTCATAATATACAATTTAACTACATCAATAAGAAAAAAATCTAAGTAGTGCATATGTGAATAAGACCACCTTTATCACATCTTTCTACTTAGATCATAACTTCAACAATTTTAGCATTCATAACTTAATTTCATATGTTTCTATTGGTTTATGCAATTGTTTTATACAATCTTTGTGTAGGTATATTTAGAAATCACCAACCATGCCGAGGAAAAGATGACAAAAGCTAACATGGGAAGAGCGTGAAACTAAGAATGCAAAGAAAAGAGAAAATATGAGGCAAATTTGTCAATTAAGGAAATTGAACACCATAGAAGAAGACATGCCAATTGAAGAGAAATGTAAGATATATGGTATTGGGAAAACAAAGAGAACGAATGTAAAACCTTCGTTCAAAGCAAAAATCGATGTCCAAGGTTGATAGCACACCGTCTCTCACATCTCAAGTTGAAGGAACAACATCTCACATCTCAAGTTGAAGGCACACCATTTCTCACATCTCAAGTTGAAGGAACAACATCTCTCACATCTCAATTTGAAGGCACACCATTTCTCACATCTCAAGTTGAAGGAACACCATCTCTCACATATCAAGTTGAAGGCACACCATTTGTCACATCTCAAGTTGAAGGCACACCATTTGTCACATCTCAAGTTTAAGGCACACCATCTACAACATGTCACGTTTCAAGTACATCTCAATTTGAAGGTACATCATCATTTAATCTCCGGTTGAAGGTATGCCATCTATGCCTAATGTTGTTAACATTCCTAATATTGAGGCAACTCAAACTTTCAGAACACCTCCTAGAATATTGCATAGAAAGCCTAAGTATTTTATTGACATTGATACTAATATTTTGCAACCAATGGTTAATTAATTCCAAATCATACTTGTTAAAGATATGCTAACCAAATTTGGAGATTGTACTTTGAAAAGTTAAATGAGCGCGGAAGATGTCAACTATTTATTGAAATGATAAGAAATCTTAAATTTAGGCCCATCATGCAGATCCTTGGGCTAAGAGCATCAAATGATTCAAGTGAGAAATCAATTGTTAAGAATCTAATGAGTGCATATGGGAGTGTGGGTTCTAAATCACGCACGAAAGATAGCAATGTCACACGACGTGTCCTCACATCAACAATAGTAAACACTCAAACAAAGAAATCTTGGTTCATTAGAAAGACAAGTAAAGCAATTAGAATTAGTAGAAAATCTCTAATGAGAGTTGTGGGAAGGCGTGAAAGAGTTAAGGATCCAAATGATAAAGAATTATGGGCATTCTCTGGTAGACTACCAGGAAAAGATAAAGCAATTGTTGAAGCATTGAGATCCTTGGTTGAAGAATTTTGGAAGACTAACACAAGGGTCTCTCCTAATCAAAGAGATGTTGTAAGGAGGATAATTGGTATTCAAATCCGTGATCCACATCCGAAGCATTTTTTGGATATGACAAACACAATTTTTTGCAAGGTTTTTAGACATGTGTCCTCAAATTAAAATTGGTCAAAGATTTTTTGAAATGGCAAAGCCTTTTTATGTCAAAATAAATCACACACACACTACTTGTTGTTGTATACATATTGAATTTTCTAATCATTATGATGTTTATAGACATTTATGTGCAGATTTGCATACTAATAATATTTCACAGGAATGTAGCATAAAGGCTCCACCTAGATCTTCAAGGGGCTTCATATCTACCATTTTATGTGAAAGAGTTGATGGTCAACAATTTTACAATAAAGTATGCTTGGAGGGCACATGTGTTCATTGTAGTGACTTGCAAAATTTGCCAATGTGTGAACATATGGATAGTACACATGTTATTGGGAATGAACTAGTGAAATTTGGCAAATATAAGATGGTGGCCTATAGTGTAAAAGGTGGAAAAGAAGCAAAAATGTGTGATTTGTCACTAAAAAGATTCTAGTGTATCAGTTTATGGGCATTTTTCGTGACAAAATATTGTATGAGTATGCAAGGCATACCAATAGAGCTCAATGGTTGGACTTGAAATTCAATATATGCAAGGTCACATTTACACTCAATACCGTCATTTTAGTTGTTGACTTCACAAAGAACTACACACTAAAGCCACAGAATAAGGTTCAATCCCAGTACTACAACTCCACACAAGTTTCTATATTTGTGTATATAACATTCATGCATGTTGTTGATAGCACAAATGAAAACAAGAAGATTTTGAGGGAGTACCACTTCTATATTAGTTATGATCACTTACATTCTACAGAGTTTGTGCAAGGTTGCTTTCAGATGTTCTACCATAATTTGGCTAGTACAGATATTTCATTCCGGCAACACATCATATGGTCAAATAATTGTGTCTCACAATTCAAGAACTCTCAGATGTTTTATTGGTTAAGTAGAATGCATAAGAGCACTAGTGTTCAACAAATGTGGAATTTTTGTGAAGCCGAGCATGGAAAGATGGAACATGATGGTGCAGGAGCATGTATCAAAAGAGACTTGGCATAAGAAGAGTTAAAGTACATAAATAAAGAAAAGTTGACAGATGAAAGAGCTATTGTCGAGTGGCGTAATGCTACAATGGGTCCGAGTAATCAAGGTGAGTCTTCAATTCATAGATTTTTTTGGTTGATAGATGATACTAACATTACAAAATATGAGGATTGTTGTACATTGGCAGGATCGAGTGAGCTACACTCTTTTAGAAGCTCTAATGCATGTTCATGGATTGTACATACATGACATATGGTGTGCTTTTGTTCGTCATATGCAAATGAAACATGGAATGAGTGCGAGTCAAAGGAGTGGATCGATGAATGGTGTACGAGAAATCTGAGGCCACTTGAGACATATCGACTCCCGATAGCATTGCAACTCACACAGATGGAAGCATTAGTTGACTTTGACCATGTCTCAGATCTAGTCCAACTAGGTAAATTATCTACATACATATTTAAATAAATTCATTTTATATCTATTTGTTCACTCTATATATGTACATAAATGCAAATATGATTGCAAGACATGTTTATGCAGTTATTGCAGGTGAAGATAATGAAGAAGGAACAAATTATTATCTATGTCATTGTGTGGAGGCAAAAAATAAATTAGATGGCCCTATGGTAGATGGTGAAAACATTGAATACCCTATAGGATCAGTCATTGTTACTAGTACATGGCTAAGGAGGTACAAATTGAAGAAATCTAACTTGTGGTTATTTGAGGACTTTGAGACACATAGAAAGATTCTTCATTATTTAAATCTTGTGGTGGCATCAAATGTTCACTTAACTAAATATGGGAGAAGACCACTAAATCGAAAACTATGTAAGGTTCATGAGTTTGACCATTAGGAAATTCTTGACACAATAAAGAGTAGAGGATCCAAATAGTTCATTGAATTGAATGTAAATGCAAGAAATTAAAGTGTAATAGCACAACTTTTGGTCCGCTCATCGTGGCAATGAAACATCAACACGAGCACATCTGGGTGGCCGAGTTTATGCTAGGTATTCCCTTCTTTCACTCCCCAACTCGCCCGATCATTTTGAGCCACACATTAGCGACGCTTTCCCTTGAGTGCTCAAAGTGTGAAAACCATCAAACTTTGACATCGTGCATCTCAAAGACCATGGTACATATGGACAAACCATCTAAACCTACGAAGTCATGTGGTGGATGAATACAAAAACCTCTCTCTCTTTAGGGCAACTCAAATCCATTTTATCATGCTCACACTTTTTTGGTCGCGTCAAAAACCATCAAATGCATTCAGTGCAAGGTGGCAAAATAGCACAACTTTCATTTCACTCATCATGGCAATG
Organism: Cryptomeria japonica; assembly: GCF_030272615.1. NCBI lineage: Eukaryota > Viridiplantae > Streptophyta > Pinopsida > Cupressales > Cupressaceae > Cryptomeria > Cryptomeria japonica. The sequence goes on from NC_081406.1 coordinate 534,754,252, forward strand.
AACCATCAGCACGAATGCATCTAGGTGGCTGTTTTTACGATAAGTATGCACTTCTTTCATTCCCCAACTCACCCAATCATTCTGAGCTGCACCGTAGCGACGCTTTCCCTTGAGCGCTCAAAGTGTGAAAACTATCAAATTTTGACATCGTGTATCTCGAAGCCCATAGAACGCATAGACAAAATTTCTGAACCTATAGGATCATGTGGTGGATGACTACAAAAACATCTCTCTCTTTCAGACAACTCAAATCCATCTGCTCATGGTCACACTTTTTCGATCGCATAAAAAAATGTCAAATGCATTCAGTGCAAGGTGGCAAAATAGCACAACTTTCATTTTGCTTGTCGTACCAATGAACCGTCAGGCAAGCACATCTGGGTGGTCTTTTTTACACTAGTTATTCCCTTTTTTCCCCCCCCAACTCACCTAATCATTCCAAGCCACACCTTAGCGATGCTTTCCCTTGAGCGCTCAAAGTGTGAAAAACTATCAAACTTTGACGTCGCGTATCTCAAATCCCATGGCATGTATGGATAAACCATTTGAACCTACAAGGTCATGTAGTGGAAGAATACAAAAACCTCTCTCACTTTTGGACAACTCAAATCCATTTGCTCATGGTCACACTTTCGTTCGCATAAAAATCCATCTAATGCATTCAATGCAAGGTGGCAAAATAGCACAACTTTCGTTCCGCTTGTCATGGCAACAAACCGTCAGCGTGAGTAGGTCTAAATGGTCCTTTCTACACTATGTATTCCCTTCTTTCGCTCCCCAACTCACCCGATCATTCCAAGCCACACCTTAGCGACACTTTCCCTTGAGTGCTCAAAGTATGAAAACCGTCAAACTTTGACATCGCATATCTCGAAGCCTGTGGCACGTATGGATGAACTATCTGAACCTACAGGGTAGTGTAGTGGAAGACTCCAAAAAACTCTCTCACTTTCAGACAACTCAAATCCATTTGCTTGTGGTCACACTTTTTCAATCACATAAAAAACTATCAAATGCATTCAATGCAAGGTGGCAAAATAGCACAACTTTCTATTAGCATTTGCATGAAGATTGCATTAATGATATGTTATGTTATCATTGATTTCAATTAAACTGGTAATGACTTTTTTTGATATTTTTGTAATATTGTTACTATAACCGATAGGAAGAATTTTTGGAGTGAACCGGTAACCGGTGTAAACCTTATCTATTGTTGTAACCGGTAAACCCTACCTGTTGTTTTTTATAAACCTTAACTAATTAAGTTTGGTGAATTGGTTATATTGGTTTATGATTTGATGATGAGTGGTAATGATGATGACACACATGATTATTGTATGAAGACAATTCTAACATATTTTGGCGAGTTGTTATAACGGTTTTTGTCTAGGGAATGAGCAAATGTATTGCATCTAATGTAAAGCACATGATGAGTTACTAAGTTTAATGAAGCGATGATCAAGGAGCGATCAAGGTTTTCTTGATTGATGTGCAGAGATTTTTTATGTAATCCAATGGTCATACTTGAACCAAATTTGTTTGTAATCTCGATGAGAGTTAGGTTTTTGTTGTGTTACCGACCTGATTGATTTGTATTTAAGGTCGATAAAGTTGTTTAGTTTTATAGAGTTGGCAAAGAGATAGACACAATTCAGTTGAGTGTGTGGTTGCTAAACCAGATGATGTATCTGTAGTTTGAGTAAAGAAAGATAGGAGCATGAAATGGATCTGATCAAGAAAGTGTCATTCTATTCAGACCGATCAACAAACTCTTGTTGTTTTCTAACAATTACAGCAAAATTGAAATCCCCTAACCAGGTAAGCTCTAACAAGGTGGTCGATTAGATTGGATTTTCAAATCCTCTACCGAGGTTACTCCTTACAGGTAATTTCTTCTAATAAGGCATTTGTATTCAATCCCTTAATTGAGTGATTCCTAACAGGATCATTTCTTAACAGAACTTTTTGTAAAGCTTTAACAGGCTAGGTTCCTAATAGGGTGAACTTCAGAAGAGTTCAGATAGTTATCTTGTGAGTCTCATCTCACCGTGGTTTTTACCTATTTTGGTTTCCACATCACAAATATTTGTGTCAAGTGGTGAATATTTTTATGGTTATATTTTCATGGTTGATTTACTTAACTACTTAACTATTTTGATAAGACATGATAACCGGAAGCATTGAGATATGAAGAAGTTGTTTATTGTTAATTTGTTGTAATAGACAACCAATTTATCTTATGAGTTTTTATCTTGACAGAGTTATTATTCTAAGTTTACTTTGAGAGATTGATTGGTGAAGTTTATTATCAATTTTTCTATCTACTGATTCACCCCCCCCCCTCTCAGTAGTTGACCGGATACTTATTCTTTCATCATACCATCAATTGGTATCATAACATTTCAGGTCCTCTAAGGTCTAAGCTTAACAACTTGAGGTAAATATTTTTTGATCATGATGAAGAAGGAAGGTCCGAAGTTTAATAGAGAGAACTCCAAGATATGGAGTGACAGAATGAAAATTTATATCACGAGTCTGGGAAGTCAGTATTGAGAACATGTTGATACTAAGTATGTTGCACCTACTGGGATGTTGACTGGTGATCAGAAGAAAGAGAAATAAGAAAATCATCAAGCGTTGGAGGCTATTATCATTTCTTTGTATCATGCAGAGTATGTAGATGTTCATGGTCTTGAAACTGCATATGAGGTATGGAAAAAACTTGAAGAGATTTATAGTGGTGATGAACATGTTAAGATTGCTAGATAGGAGAATCTAAGAGGAAAGTTTGATGACATGCGGATGGCTGAAGGTGAGAATATCCTACAGTATGGTCAAATGATAAAAGAGATAGTCGATGAAATTAAGAGTGCAGGAGGTAAAGTGGAAGATTCCATAGTGATCAGTAAGGTACTGAGAACCCTGCTACCTGTCTACGCTATCCAAGTTGTAGCTATTCAAGAGCTGAAGTTCATTGACAAAACTAAGGCAACTCTTGACTACATCATTGGCAAGCTTATTAATTTTGAATTAAATGGTTATGATGGTAGTGTACAAAAATCTGAGTCTGCATTTAGAGCTTCTGTTTCTAACCCATCTATGAGGAAAAGTAGAGATGGAAATGATAGTTATGAATCCAGATCCAGCAGAGAAGCTGATGATGAAGATAGTTTAGTTGAGCTTGAAGCATTGTTGGCCAAGCAGTTGCCTAGAGGTACAGGTTAATATAGAGGCAAATTGCCTTTGAAATGTTTTACAAGATTGGACACATTCCTGCTAATTGTCCCAATGGTGATAATGAGCACAAATCAGAGAAATTCAAGAAGTACAAGGGTAAAGGAAAAAGAGATTGTCTTATTGTTGTTGATGGTGGTATCACTAATGAGGAATCTAATGGTGATTCTAATGAAGACATTGTGTTTTTAGCCATTAAAGAAGAGATTTTAGACTGGAAGGCATTAGTATCTAGGTTGGATAACTCTAATGATTGGATCATTGATAGTGGTTGTTCACATCACATGACTGTTAATCAGAGAAAATTTCTTTCTCTGAAGGAATTTGATGGTGGAGTTTTAAGATTCGGTAATGACTCACCCTACATGGTTAAAGGTAAGGGAACTATTTCTCTTAATGGAAAGAGTAGTGCAAATGATGTCTACTAGGTTGAAGGTATAAAGCACAATCTTTTGAGTGTGGCACAACTCAATGATAGAGGATACCCATTGGAATTTAAAAATGGTATGTGCAAAATCTATGACAACCAAGATGAACTAATTGCAACCGGGAAGCAAACTAGAGGTAACTTGTTTCATCTTAATCCTAAAGTCAGCAACTCTTTAATTGCAAAGATAGATGATAGTTGGTTTTGGCATAGGAGATTTTGTCATATAAACTTCGATAATTGTTAAAGTGATTAATTCCAAGATAGTGAGAGGTTTCCCTAATTTAGACAAACCGGTTAATACTCTATGCAAAGAATGTCAATTGGGAAAGATGACATCCTTAACTTTCAAGAGAAAATCTTTTTCAGTGGAACATTTGTTAGATTTGGTTCATACATATCTTTGTGGACCAATAAGAACAAAAAGTATTCAAGGTGTCAGATATTTCATGATCTTCACTGAATATTGCTCAAGGATGATGTGGGTCACATTATTTAAGGATAAGACTAAATATTTTGGTAAGTTCAAGGCATTCAAGGCCTTAGATGAGAAAGAGAGCAGCAAGAAGATAAAGTGTTTGAGGACATATCAGGGCGGTGAATTTACTTCTAAGGAATTCACTAGGTATTGTGAAGGAAATAGTATCAAGTGACATCTTTCTGCACCAAGGACACCATAGCAGAATGGTATCGCAGAGAGAAACAATTGGTTAGTTGTTGAAGCTACTAGGATGATGTTGATAAAAGGAGGTGTAGCAAAAGGTTTCTGGAGAGAAGTTGTCAGCACAACTATCTACACTATGAACCAGATTCTGGTAAAGAGAGGTAAGGACAAGACTCCTTATGAATATTGGTATGGTAGATCACCTGATGTTAGTTATTTCAAAATATTTGGAAGCAAATGTTTTATTAAGAGAGGTGATTATATTAGCAAATTTGAGGCTAAAAGTGATGAAGGCATATTTATTGGCTATTCCACCAAGAGTAAGGCCCAAGTGTTTTAACAACCAGACACATAGAATTGTTGAGAGTGTTGATGTTCAAGTGGATGAAATTACTGAAGTCTCAGAGAACACCAGTTTAGAGAATAAGGATGAAGATCCTTGCATTTTGTTTTTGGAACCAGAAACTGTGAAATCTGAAACCGACAAAGAAAATATTGATGTAGCAGTTCAACCGGAATAGATAAATTCAAAACAAGATGACGATAATGAAGAAGTTGAACCTGAAGATAATGGTCATGTTATTCCAAGATATGTGAGACTGAATCACAATCCTCAACAGATTATTGGGGATAAGGATGCTGGAGTACTAACCAGAAGAAGAATCATAGAGAATTCTTGCATGATCTCCATTATTGAACCAAGAACTGCTAAGGAAGCATTAGGTGATGATCATTGGGTTAAAGCTATGGAGGAGGAATTCGATCAAATTGAGAACAACACATGGACCCTGGTACCCCGACCGGTAAATAAAAATGTGATAGGAACTAAGTGGCTTTTCAGGAACAAGTTGAATGAAGATGGTGTTGTAGTTCACAATAAAGATAGGTTGGTTTGCAAAGGTTATGCACAAGAGGAAGGAGAAGACTATGGTGAAACTTTTGCACCAGTGGCAAGATTGGAAGGTGTTAGAACTTTACTTGCATTTGTTGCACACAAGAAATTTAAGATATACCATATAGATGTTAAGTCAGCATTTTTGAATGGGATACTTGAAGAAGAATTATACATTGAGTAGCCAGATGGTTATGCTCTGATTGATAAGAAAGACATGGTATGTAGATTGCATAAAGCTTTATATGGATTAAAGCAGGTACCTAGAGCATGGTATTTGTTTATGGTAAAAATGGAAACAACAATATTGAAAGACTGAATAGATTCAACCACAAAACCCTAGTCTAACAACAACAAAGATCCACCATAACATATGAAGATTACCTAAGACAAATGTAAATCACCAAAATCACAAAGATTATACCATCACATGTCCAATAGGGTTTGAATCTCCATTCTTCCTATCTCCATTGATCTTGCTTGATATATTTTCTCTCAAATTTTATGTGTGCACAATATCTCAACAAAGAACGAAAATGTGGTTGAAAGTAGGCTTGATCGCATATGAAATTTTGAATGCTAGTCCAGGAGGATTGATAATGAGAGAAGAATCTCCTTATATAGAAGACACTGTAAGAAATGGAGGGATAAGATTGAGAGGTGTAAAAGATAAATGGTTGGCTAGGATTAGAGGATAGGTAGAAGAAATAAGAAAATAATGAGAGGGTAGGTAGTCTAGGAATTAAGAGATGAATGGCATGTGTCATAGGTAGAAAAGGCTAATGAATTAATTAAATAAATAAAGATTTAGTTAATTAATAGAGGAAGTGGGATCAATTAAATAAATAAAAGTATTTATTTAATTTAGAAAAGGATAATTTAAATAAATAAATATTTATTTAATTAATAGAAGAATTAGGCTAATAATTAAATAAATAAAATATTTATTTAATTAGACTAGACAATTTTAGGTGTCTACATTTTGCCCCTCTTTGAGACAATGCAGCTTGTCGCATTGTTTCAAAGAAGATAAGATGAACTGATATAAAGTTGCCCCAAGATGGGAATGATATGCCCCCTCAAGAGATTGGATGAAAATATCTAAAAATATCGCAGACAATCTCTCGATAAGAAAGAAAGGCTAGAAAGGACTGACAAGACAAGATGGAGTGACATAGTCATGGGATAAAGAAGACTGACTCGGGAGACTAGGGCTAGGGTAGTCTATAAGATAGACTACAAGGAAAAACATCCTCATTGTCATCCACACACCTAAGAGAACAGAGTGTAGAGAGAGTAGAGAACAGTTAGCAGTCAACAACGATGGCATTGGTGCATAGATTCGATCGTGTTCGCTAATATCAGAGGCCAGCAGATGCAGGAGAGCCGGTAAGTACCACAAAACCTCCTTGTACCTTGGTGCATTAATTATTGTCATAAATGCATGTTAGGTAGGGAAATAAATGCACATTAGGTATGGTGTAGAAATTGTCAAGAGAGATAAAAAATGAGAAGGCGCTTCTGCGTTCATGCTAGGCGTGTCTGAGTAGGCTAGGCATGTCTATGTCAGGTGTAAGCATGTCCATGATTGCAATAGCATCTGTGTGTAATGCAAGCGTGTATGTGCATTGCAGGTGTGTTTGTGTAGGGAAGGTGCGTCTATGTAGAACAGAGGCACGTTTGTGTGATTCAAGTGCGTTTATGCAAAGCAAATGCATTTGTGAAGTATGTAAGCACGTTTGTGTCATGAAATAGCGTTTATGTCTTCAAGGTCAAATCGGCAGTTCTGTGATAAACATACGTTGTTGATTGGATAAGTTGCTGAGAGGATACACTCAAGAAGGTCCTCTAGGGAAGACTAGGATAGCAGATAGGGCTAGGATTGACAATTTTGTGATAGAACATACATTGCCAATCAGGAAACTACTCAAGAGGATACACTCAAGAAGAGACCCTAGGATAGGATAGAGTGAGGCACTTTGTGATGAACAGGGAGTACCATAGAAATTGACAATTTTGTGATAGATCATACGTTGTCAATTGGATTAGGCTGAAATTGACAATTTTGTGATAGAACATACGTTGTCAATTGGATAAGATACTGAAGAGAATACACTCAAGCAGGTGCCCTAAAAGATAGGATAAAAGAACCACTTTGTGATAAATAGGGAATTCTACTAGGATAGAGTGCCATATGATAGATATAAGCACTAGGATAAAAGGCAACACTTTGTGATGAACAGGGAGTACCACTACAATTGACACAGTTGATTTTCTTGACTGCAGGAGGACCTACCGATGTTGGAGTCATGGGAGAGATTCCCTTCGACTCAAAGTTTATGACTAGAGTTGACATTCGAGGATAGAGAAGCAGTTGAGGCTATGGGATTGCGATACATTATGTATGTGCCCGAGTTTTGGGTGAACATGGGATTGCTGACTGCATTAGCTGAGAGATGGCACTCAGAGACATGCACAATTCATTTGTTGATGGGTGAGATGACAGTCACCTTAGAGGATGTATATAGGATACTGAGGATACTAATTATTGGGGAGTTAGTTCCTTACCATCGAGAGGAAGATAGAGATGCACTAAGATGGGTGTTTCAAGATACAGGACTAGAGATGAGGGCAGGACATGTGGCTTGGGACACCATGACAACTATAGGATTGGCTCTACCAGCGATACTGGCAGGAGTTATCAATGGGTTTCTTTGTCCGGATAGGGCAACACGAGGGTGGGCTATGGGATGGGAGAGGAATCTGGAGACATTGGTGACTGAGCACACTAGGTTTGCATGGGGGTTGTTTCTACTGGCACGCTTGTACTATGAGTTGCATTAGTTTGTGTATCACAAATCAATAGGATTGGAATGTGGAGTGACATTGTTGCAAGTATGGGCATATGAGCATCTTTTGGTGACACGACTGATACACTTCAGAGGTAGGGGACATGGGCATAGTTTCGTACACCTGTATGATATGATTACTTCTCAACCATGGATTGGGAGGCTAGAGTATTGGCTTAGGGTGATCGATGAGGTAGATAGTGTAGTATGGAGGCCTTACTTAGACTGTGAGGAGTGAGAGGATGACATAGTGGATCTACCGTATGTGTTCAAGATTAGGTATCTGATTGGGTGAACACCATATATTATTGAGAGGCAGTTGATAGATAGGGTATGCAGGCAGTTCGGCAAGATACAGCGGATGCCACAAGGGTCAGGGATGTATGTGCGGACTGTGAGGGATCAAGTGCATTTAGGACCATTATTATCGTATGATCAGGTTGTGACACAACTTCTAGAGATGGTTCCCATGCGTTGGGCCATATGGGAAGATGTAGAGGATGCAAGGATGGATGCAGAGTATACTGCATATTGGGGAGAGCATCCGTTTCCACGGTTATCAGATCCAGGGGAGCCGATAGAGGGAGACAGTGGAGGTGATGGAGATGATAGTGGGGATGGTGGAGGTAGAGGCCAATGGTGGAGGCAAGGTGTAGTGGTAGAGAGGAGAGTGGCTCAGAGGAGAGAGGGTGAAGAGAAGAGAAAGATGCATGTAGTGAGGGGTAGAGGTGGATTGTCATTATAGCTGCCAGCGACACAGGTTCCCAAATAGGTCCAGGGACGGGGACATGGACAGGAGTAGCCACATGAGCAACCACAGGGATAGGGTGAGGGGAGAGAGGAGAAGGATCAGCTACTATTGTTGAGGGAGATTTGTCAGGGACAAGTAGATGAGATCCAGGATCCGAAGAGGGATACGACTAGGCTAAGGAGACAACTGAGGGATTCTGAGTGAGAGAGGGATTAGGCTATTCGGTGCTATACAGAGGCTAAGACAGCACTGAGGGCAGGCAATAGAGAACACAAGGGTTGAATATGCCTATGTTCTACGGGCAGGGGAGGAGATAGCCTAATGGAGAGACCTATACTATGGAGTGGTGCCACCAGATCAGTGGTCTAGGAGCTTCCGGAGACTATCGTGGACTATGATGACCACTGGAGGGAAAGACGGGAGATAAGCATCTAGTGGTGGGGTCATGGGTCCTCCACCACCACCAGATAGAGGGGGCAAGAGAGATGATCCTGGGGTAGGTCCTTCCAAGGCTCAAACTCCATCGAGGCCAGCTGGCTCCGAGGGAGGGAGTTCATCATAGCCTTAGAGGGCTCCCTATGTATCAGTTTTGTACCATATTTGTATGATGATGTAGACACCTTCGGGTGATTGTAGCCATATGTATTTTGACATCATTGTATCATGACACTTATGATTTTTGATATATATATATATATATATATATATATATATGGGATGATTCATCCTTGCGATAGCTATATGCATGTGTACCTATGTGATGCTTATGATATGGATGCAAATATGTACATGGTGAAATGCAATATATTTTTGTTATTTATGTTTTATATGCTATGCAAATGTGAATGTATGAAACACAAATTACTATTTACATGATAATAGACTACACAGACTCAAGGATGATGGAGGTCAATCAAGAAAGGGGGATGAAAGATAGAAGATATGGAAGTGAAAGAGCTTCTTGTGCTATTATAATCATTGAGCTTTATTATGGAAAATAAGTTATGACAATCCAGACATATGTTCGACTCGGAAAGTCATTGTACCTGTTTGCATGGAGACCAGACAGTTGCAAACAAGGAATGCCCCAATTCACATTAGACTCATAGTGTCCTCATATCCTTGGACAAGTCATAGAATTACTAAGAGACAATCTACAGACAGCAAAGAAAAAAAAAAGGTGACGATACCCCATCCTTGCCTTTCTAGTCAAAGACATCCTGGAGATAGAATCTCTAGTTAGAGACATCTCGGAAAAGCTAAAAGACATGTCACCAAAAGATAAAATCAAAAGAAAACCAAGACTCGACACCAACATCCATTGTAGTCCTCAAGTTTAGTGTCTCTTGTCACTTGTATGAGTTTATTTGATTGTGGTCACAATGTTTTCTTTCACAAAAGGATAGATAGCACTAAACCATAATGTTGTCTGAGTTTGCTAAAAGAGTTGATTTGTTGAAGCCCATTGTTGCTTGTGTCTCATCTGAAACTAACTGAATCCATGAAACTAATACTTTATTGTGGAGAAGGTAGAACTTTATTGTGGATTGGTGATGCAAATGTTACTTTATTGTGGATTGCGTGTGGATAGACTGAAGAAAACTGGAAGAAATTGTACTCCTCAAAACGTGTGATGCTCTTAGTTCCACACCCATCACTAGACTTAGGATTTGCCCTAGCCACATATAGGAGCTGATTTATTATGGATGGAAAGGGGGGGAAAGGGGGGCTTATTAGAAATGGCTAACCAATCTTGGGTAGATCAATAACAAGCCATGATGGGAATGGATAAGTTTATTGTGGATGGATAGGCTGTGAGTGTGTGCAAAGTGAAAGGATGAAATGTAATCCTGAAGGAGGGGGGAGAAATGTCTCTACACATGGCACCAGTAACCTATTTTTCACCATGGTACTTGCCCAGGGCTGCAGGGCACTACCGAAGTGGTTTTCACCATTGGACAAATTTATTTCTCTTTACTTTTTCTTTTTTCTTTTTTTTTTTGATTTTTTTGATTTTTTTGTATTTTTGATATATTTTTTTTTTTTTTTTTGTAGTTTTGATATATTTTTTGATTTTTTTGTATTTTTGATATATTTTTTGATTTGTTTTGTATTTTTGAATTAGGATATGTTGAAGAGATATGTGTAAAACCTAAGAAGGTGCATGTTATTGATTGGATCTTCCAAAGGTTCTCTCTCTAGAGTTGAGAGCCAATATGCACTGGATCCATAGACTGTTGTAGTGATGTAAGGACCAAGCCAGTTTGGTTCTAACTTTCCCTTTTTCTCTTTGTCTTGTTGATTTTTAAGATTTTCTTTGATAACTAGGTCACCTACCTCAAATGTGCGAGGTGTTACCTTGTGATTATAACTACGACTCATTCATTGTTGATAAGCCTTGAGATGATTAAAAGAAGTTTGTCTTCATTCATCCAGTAGTTCTAGTTCTTGTAAGCAAGGGACCCTGTATTCTTCATCACTGATAATGTTGTGCAAAGAGACTCGTAAAGATGGTAACTTGTCTTCAATAGGAAAGATAGCGTCATCATCACAGATAAGTGAATAAGGTGTGGCTCCTATAGGTGTGCGAACACTTGAGCGGTAAGCCCAAAGTGTGGGATTAAGTTGGATATGCCAATTTCAGCCAGCGTCATCGACTATCTTTTTAGGATTTTAAGAATAGTTTTATTAGATTCCTTAGCTTGACCATTACCTTGGGGGTAATAGGGAGTGGAGAAATGATGGTTAATATGGAAGCGGTCACAAAGTTCACAAACATCCTGGTTTTTGAAGGGATGTCCGTTGTCGGTGATTATGGAAAGAGAAATACCGTACTGGCAAATGATATAGTTAAGAATGAATGTAGCAATCTATTTTCCAGTGACTTGTGTAAGAGGCATGACTTCAATCCATTTTGTGAAATACTCTGTGGCAGTGATAATGAATTTGTGGCCATTGGAAGAATGAGGGTGAATCTTGCCTATGAGATCGAGTCCCCACTGACAAAAGGGCCAAGGAGTCACAATTAGTTGAAGTTCTTGTCTTGGCGCATGAATAAGGTCTCCGTGAATTTGACATTGCTTACATTTCTTGAAAAATTGATATAAATCTTTTTCCATATTGGGTCAGTAATATCCATTCTTGATGAGTTTCTTGGCTAAGGTAGGACCACTAGAATGTGGACCACATATTCCTTCATGAACTTTGCATAACGCAATCTGAGCTTCGTCCCTTTCTAAACATCTAAGGAGAGTGCCATCTAGAGCTTGACGGTATAGGATATTAGCTAAAATGAAGTATTGGGAAGATTGGCGAATGAAAATGCGGCATTGGTTGTTGGATAAGTAAGGAGGAAGGGTGTTGTTACGAAGGTATGTGAAAATGGAACCGTATAACTGGGAATTGGGACCAATGACACATATCATCTCAGTAGGAGTGATCTCATACGAGGGAACCAAAAGTTTATCCATCAAGAACTCATAGTGGGTTTCATTCTACAATAGATTGATCAGTGAGGCAATAGTAGCCATGGCATCTGTGGCTCGATTCTGCTCAAAGGTTAACTTCATAAAATATTGCTTGAAGTCATCTACCATTTTCTTGTAAGGAATTAATTTTTCATCCTTTGTTTGGTAGTCATTGGTTTCTTGATGAATTAGAAGTTGAGAGCCCCCAAAAACTTGAAGTTCCCACTGAACTACAATCCATAATCCTATTGTTAATACCTCGTATTCTACTATGTTATTAGTGCAAGGAAATGACAAATGGTATGATTTGGGAATGGAATCCCCTAGAGGTGTGATAAAGAGGATGCCAGCTCCTGCACCATGATGTGTGTATGAGCCGTCAAAGTATAGTTTCCAAGGCTTCGTGTGTGATACCGTCAGGATGGATTCATCTGGAAACTCTGAAGTTAGAGGAGTATCATCTATCATGGGTGTATCTGCTAACTGATCTGTGATAGATTGTCCCTTTATTGCTTTTTTGTCCACATATTCAATGTTGAATTCACTCAAAAGCATCACTGATTTGGCTAGTCTACCAGTAAGCATCACTTTATTGAGAAGATACTTCAATGGATCAATCCTTGTAACCAACTTAGTTTTATGAGTTAGCATGTAATGTCATAATTTCTGCAAAGCAAAAACCACAACGAGGCACACACACTCAATTGGTGTGTAGTTTAGCTCATAACCAACCAAAGTACGACTGATGTAATATACTGCCTTTTCTTTGCCCTCAACATCTTGTTGCACTAAGAGTGCCCCTAGTGTTGTTGATGTAGCTGATATGTAGAGTAACAGGGGTTGTTCTGGGATTGGCGACATCAAGAATGATGGATTCAGAAGATAATCTATGAGTATCTGGAAAACCTGTTGACAATTATCATCCCATTTGAATTTGATGTTTTTGTGTAGCAAGTGCTGAAAAGGATGACATTTATCTGCAAGTTGTGCTATGAACCGTCATATGGACTGGAGTCTTCCTTGTAAAGATCGAAGTTGACTTATATTTCTTGGTGGTGGAATTTCTAGGATCACTTTGACTTTTGTTGGATCAGCTTTAATTCCTCTTTTTGAAACAATGTATCCAAAGAGCTTCCCAGAGGTTACTCCAAAGACACATTTCTTGGGATTTAGTCTCACTTTATATTTTTCCAACTAATCAAAAATGACTGAAAGGATGTCCAAATGTGTATCTCCATCTATTGATTTTCCCAAGAGGTCATCAACATAATCTTCTACAGTTACGTGCATGAGATCATGAAAGATAGTAGTCATGGCTCGTTGGTATGTAGTGCCTACATTCTTTAACTCGACGGGCATGACATTCTAGCAGAAAGTTTCCTAGGGACAAGTAAATGTTGTTTTGTGTTGATCCTCGAATGCAATTTTTATTTGATTGTAGCCAAAGAATTTGTCCATCAAATATAACATCGCATGACCTACTGTGAGATCTACAATCAGGTCAATGTTTGGCAATGGAAAATCATATTTAGGACAAGCTTTGTTGATGTCTCTGAAATCTATACATATTCTGATGTTGCGATCTGGCTTATTGATCGGTACTTGGTTGGAGATCCATTCAGGATAATCAATGGGTCGTATGAATCCGACATCCAACAATTTTTCAAGCTCTGCCTTGACTAATAATGCCACTTGTGGATGCATCTTTTTTAATTTCTGTTTCACTGATTTTGCCCCTAGTTTAACTGTTAAATGATGCATTACTAAATCCGGATCTAGTCTAGGCATATCATCATATGGCCATGCAAAATTGATTCATCTCTTTGTGAAGAAACTTATGAACTTTGGCCTTTCTCTCTCTAGTAGAGATTGTGCCAGGAATATGTTATGTGGAATCTCTTTTGTACCAATGTTTGTTTTGATGGTCTCCTCTACTAACATAGATGATTTTTCTTCATATGATGCTAGGAGAATGTCGAGCCTTCCATCTTTGGGCACCTCAAAGAGGTTTTCACCCTCAGATACGTCCTTTTTTTTTACTTTTTTGGAGTCAGACAGTGCCACAATGTGGTTTTCACTATAAAACCCATGATTTGTTTTTATTGTTATATTTTTGCGACTTCAAGGCCCAACACCCTCACCAAAATATGCCACGCTGTTGAGTTCTATAGTGTATCCCACCTTATGGTCCCCAAGCAGAATATCATCTTGTATGCCTAAATAGTTGATAAAGGCTTCATCATTTTGGAATGTGTCGAATTGTAAAGGTCCTTCATGGTCCCAGTCAATAAGTTGGTGGTGAACAAGGGGAAGGCCTTCAATGTTTTTGAAGTCAGCGGGTGTTAGGGTGCAAATAGAGTTATATTTAGGTATGTCAAAATAGTTGTCAAGGTCATCATTGGCACTCTCTTCATCTATCTCGATTGTGAACGAGTCCAAATTTTCATCACTAGAAATAACATTTTGGAACGGGTGTCCTCATCCTTATGATTTTGACCTAGAACCTAAAAACAAAGACTATGTGGGATCCTCTAGGGTTGTTTCTTGACCAACTTTGAAATTTCTATGAAATTTCTCTTCTTTTGTGGATTCACCTAGTTCTTGGAATGTCTTGGTGAGTTCATAATCACTAGAGGATTTGTCTGAACCCCATTCCCATTCATTAGAGTCGATGGAATAGCAGTTCTTTTGTTGATCATTGGAAATCCTGATTTACAATGCTTCTTCTAATTTGTGAGTGTTTACCCTGGAAGAGATGAAACCAAGCCCTTTTGAGCGTTGATTTTTAAATGTCAATTCTAGTTGCAAAGATTGAGTGATACCTTCTTTTCTTAAGCCAAGAGGACTTTTACCATCATACCCAAAATTTTGTAGGATCTTGAATCCTTTGCCATATTTTTCACATGGTATCTTCATGTGATCTTTTGTACCATCTTCGGGGTCTTTGTAAAGAATTTTGTGTAAGTCTTCTTCTTCCCATTTCACCCCACTTTTGGAATATAGTAGGATCCCATTTTAGTGTAATGATAGATACCCATTTAGAAGGATGTGGTTGTCCATATTCTTTTGGTGAACTCATAACTTGTCGCAAGTACATGGTTTGATTTAGAGTGTATTCACCCATGCCTTTATCTTGATATTTCCCTTTAAGCTCACCTTTCTTTGATGTTGAAGGTTTTAATGATTCAAGGTCAATATATGCAGAAGATGGGATAGCTTCTCTATTAATTGGAATTATTGTCTCGGCTTTTGGCCTCAAGTTATTGCAGTATATAAATGGATTAGTATCACCACTAACTGTTACTTCAACTCCATTATGAGGAAACTTAATGCATTGATTGTATGTAGATGGGACTACTCTCATCTCATGAATCCATGGACATCCTAGCAATATGTTGTATGTGAGATTGAGGTCTAGGACTTGACAAACTACATCCTTTGTAACTGGCCAAACTCTCAGAGGTAAGGTGACTGTGCCTTTGGATGAACGCTCTTCATCATCATATGCCTTGATGGTAATTTTGTTTGTAGCATTCAGAACTTTATTGAATATCTCAATTATATTATTGTGTTTAAAGTACATATATTAAGACCAGCACATCCATCTATCAGTTTTATTCGATGTTTGTGTAGGAAGGCTTCAATGTGTAAAGGTGCATTATGCGGTTGGCTTACAGAGGCGTCGTCAACTTTAGTGAATGTAAGAGAATGTGGAACAGAAAGGTATCCCACCATGGCTTGAAACTGGTCCACGTTTAGATCAGTGGGGATGGAAGTATCTCTCAAAGTTTTGTCAAAAATGTCTTTATGTGTGAGGTATATGCGTAAAATCTCAAGAATGGAGATAAGTGCAGGCATCCTCCCTAACTATTCTACCATATCGTACTCAGGTTTAGTTGCCGAGGAAGTGGTGATTTTAGCTGGAGCACCTTGCAAAGTGAACTTACCTCATCGAGTTGTGACATTACATTCAGAGGTAGATTCAGAAGAAGGTCCAATGCCTTTTAGGACAACTTTGGGTCCTTGGGTAGAATTTTCAAGTGTTTTATCCTTTATGATAATGGTAGAGACATAACTATCCATCGAAATGTGATTAATAGTTGAATCAAAGTTATAGGATGCTCTGGTATAGTTGGTCTGCTCATCTATGGCTTTGGCTTTTCCCTTGTCATGTTTAGGGAATGGTTCCTTAAACATCTCATGTTCTTGATTGGATGAATGTCCTTCAATCTCAATTTCACCTCTATCAATAAGATCTTGTATGATGTTCTTCAAGAAATGACAGTTTCCTCTTTTATGTCCCTTGCTCTTGTGATACTCACGGTACTCATCATCATTCCACCAATTTGGTTTGACGTTTGGTTCATATGGAGGATTGTCTAGAATTGTTATTATCTTGTTTGCCACTAGCTTCTTGAAAGCTGATTCAAGTGTTTCTCCCAATGCGATCTATCTTCTTCATGGTTTTGAAGTCGTTTGAGTATTCACTTGGTTGTTTGTAGAAATTGATCCAGAAAGAATGATTTTGGGTCTCACTGTGTTAGCATCAACAACACCATCATTTACTTTGTTCTTGTTTTTGTTCCAAAATCATGGCATGTCTTTTTCTTTAAAGTCCTCTTTGTTTTCTTTCAATATCTTAATTACTCCTTGTTCAATTAAGACCTTCTTTGTCGCTAAGCCTTTCTCAATGACATCCTTGAAAGTGGACAAACAAGCTTTTCTCAAGTCATAACCAATGTCTTTGTTGACATTGTGGGTGAACATCTCTACCAGTTGTTTTTGTGAAATTTCACAAGAGCATTTTCTGGCTAAATTCCTCCATCTTTGTAAGAATGATGAAAATGACTCCCCATCCTTTTGCTTGGTGTTGCACAAAGTGGTGACTGATATATCTGTCTCTATGTTGTATGAGAAATGTTGGATAAAAGCTTCTACTAGATCACCCCATGACATATTTACAAGTGGAAGTTGGGAGAACCATTCCATAGCTTGATCACCTAAGCTTTGTGGGAATAATCTCATCAAGTACATTTCTTCTGATGCTACCTCAATGCAAGCTGTGAAAAATTGTCTTATATGTGCCTTAGGGTCTCCCTGGCCTCTGTACCTATCAGACTTAGGTGTTACAAAATATGTAGGAAAAGGAGGAATTGGAATGCTTTTGTCAAATGGATAGGGACATATATCTCTCATTGTGTAAGTTGGCTTTGGTGTATTTATGTCCTCCATTTTATTTTGTAAATCCTTTATTTGTTGTTCAAAATTTTTCTTAGGTGGAGACCGAATTCTTGGACCATATCCCATGCCTGAGCCATCGGGTGGTGGAGGAGCATACAGCATTTATGGATGGTATTGATCATACACGTGTTCATAAGGAGGAGGTCTATAATGATACTACGTATGAGAACCACCTGGTATAGAGTCATAATGAGGAATGGAATATCTGCTTTGTCCATGTATATCATATTCTATAGGCATGTCATGAGTTTTTCCGTGTGTGTTGCCCCCAAATTTGACACAGGGTTTCCTTGTGTCCAAATTTTGAGCATGCCTCTGAATATCCAGTTGTTTTGAAGGTTGGTCCTTAACATTGGTATGCGATTGAGTGTATTTATCCACATAAGATTTCCATAATGGTCTATGTAGACAGAGTTGTTCATGAGATTCTCTTTCATGAGTATCATAAGCTTGACCATGTGTATTTGGGACCTCAGGTTTTTGAAACAAAGATGATGGTGACTCAGGCACGAAACGTGGTCCTCTAGTACCTCCACTATTAGGCCTCCTTTGATCCATATTGAGTTGAGTTTCTTGCATAGGTCGATTTTCCACTATTTGAGACATGTCAAAATCATGAGGTATCTTAGCTCCACTTTGTGTCATCACTTGTAGGAAATATTGTCTATCTCTTCTCATGATTTCCTCAACCAATCTATTAAAATGGGGATCCATGATGGAGTCTTCCACTTTTGCTAAATGTACGGAAAAATTGTTTGTATTGTCATTGTGTGTATCATTGTTGTTTGTATTATCCATGTTCTTAACATTTTGAGTGTTTCTATAAGTGTCCATGTCAGGTAATGTGGTATGATCAGAATTGAAGAAGATATCATTGTCATACTCATAGGCACTCATGTTTTGCAGACTCTTGAGCCTCTTTAGCTTCTCTCCTAGATTTTTGGGAATGGGTTTCAACCATGAACTAGGTCTTGATCAATATGTGTGAGACTAGATGAAAATCAAAAAGTATGGAAGACCAAGAGTTGGATGGAATGTAAATGAAACTGAAGTGTACTTGCAATGTCCAAAGTGTAAAACCAAGTATGTATGTAGTAGAGTAGGTGTGGCTTCCAAAGAGATGATAGTTTCTCTTGATGAGGTAAGTTGACCTCGACTCTAAGTAAGACCAAATGAGACCCAAAGATGATAGACCTTGATGAGGGACCACTTAGCAAAATGTTGTTGTATGTAGTGTGTTGACAAAGTATGATGAGGACAAGCTAGTGACCTTTTGACTCAAGTTTAGACAAATGTGAATGTAATGCAAGATGTAAAGAAATGATGGAATTTGTGAGACCCAGAAATAGCTTGAATGCTAGATGAAAAACTAGAGAAATAACCTAGGAAGCTCAATGAGTCAAAAACTGACTGCTCTTGTTTGTTGGATCGCAAGTGTTTTTCAATTCTGAACATGGACATCCCTATATACTTCACAGATGCGATAAAAGGACACAAACATGTTTGAATACTGCACAGACACATTTCTGAGACTTTTTTAATGCAGTTTGGCTTATGATGACACAGATGTATTTCTATCCTACATAGATGCGATTAAATGACACAGACATTTTTGAACACTGCATAGATGTGTTTCCACAAATTGAGTGCAATTTTTCCAATGTGTAAAGTTGTTGTTGTTGTGACCAAATCTGAATTTGTTTGACTACTTTACATGACAAGAGGACACAATGTTGATGAGGACTCAATTTTTGCAAGTGTTTAGACTCAAAATGACTCAAAATGACTCAAAAGAAAGTGTGTTGTTTGATATAAAAATGTTTTGCATACACTTGAAGGCACAAAAGACACAATGTTTTTATGTTTGGTCTTGAATGTTCGAATGTTTAAAAGAAGATAAGCACAATTCTTATGTTTGGCCAGGACAATAGTTGTTGATCCCACATGGGGTTTCCCCTGAGGCTACGCTATTTAGAGCGGATACTTAGATGCTTGACCCCACTGGCTCCACCCTCGAAACTCACTTCTCTGGGGAAGCCAAGCATCAGTCCCCATGAAAACTCCCCATGGTGAACTTTGTATCTCTACTAAGAACCGTATGTGTGTGGTCTGCTCCAAAGGTATGACCTCTTGCCCCAACAAATAGAAGAATTTTGGCTTTCTAAAACAAAAAGGTGCTAGTAAGGGCATCCGCTTATGTGGCCATACATGTGGCACTTTCAGCTCTGTAAATACAAAAGGCTCCCAGTCAGTAGGGGTTACGCCCTACAACTGATCAAATAAATTTGATCAAACGGATTTATGGGGAGACATAGTATTGGTATGAACTAATCAGCACACGTTACCCATGGCTTTCACCATGGATACAATTCTTTATAGTGGTTCAGAAGAGGTGGGTTTTCCTCGCTACCACTTGGGTCATTCTCTCCTCACTAGTAGTCCTAATGACCATACGGGGAGACAAGCCCTCTAAAGATTAAACACAAAAAACCTATTGCTCAAGACACAAAAGACACTTGTTCAATTTTAGTGCACCAATTGAAGTGTTTAGTAATCTATGAAAACAAGGCACACAATAAATATCAACAACCCTTGCCAAAATTTCTACAACAAAGATTTGTTAGTAGTTTTGCAATAATACCCCTCCTGCAAGAACACAAGTTAGGTAAATTTTAGATCCAAAAGGCTGTGAAAAAAAGAGAGGGCCTTCGACAAGACGTGTTGCTTCAAGGACAAGCTGCACCAATTTGTTAGCTAGATAACAAGATGTTAGCCCGAATAAATTAGATTTGAATCAAAATGATGAAATATAGCCCTAAAAATTGGAACAAAACCAAAATTGCAAAATCAAAAACATAGACACGACTGAATATTACACGGACGTGGTTATAGGACATAGATGCGCCTTAAACCCACACAGACGCATTTCAACAACATAGACACGGATCTAGAACATACGCGAATAAAAGATGCACAAACGCAATTTGGGAACATAGACACAACCCTGTAATCTACAAAAAGGTAAAATAATGTCGAAGATGTAGATGCAATTCCAGGGGTCATAGACGCTGCAGAAAAAAAATGTGGTTCCGATATGCTCATACGCGAAAATGTCAAAATGTTGTCAAAAATGTCAGATCCGCAACTTCAAAAGCACAAAATCTGCAACCAAGATGTTAAATGCAAAGGGACAAGAGCCCCACCGAGTGTGCCAAAATGTTTATGGTAAAAATGGAAACAACAATATTGAAAGACTGAATAGATTCAACCACAAAACCCTAGCCTAACAACAACAAAGATCCACCATAACATATGAAGATTACCTAAGACAAATGTAAATCACCAAAATCACAAAGATTATACCAGCACATGTCCAATAGGGTTTGAATCTAAATTCTTCCTATCTCCATTGATCTTGCTTGATATATTTGCTCTTAGATTTTATGTGTGCACAAGAGCTCAACAAAGAATGGAAATGTGGTTGCAAGTAGGCTTGATCACATATGAAAGTTTGAATGCTAGTCCAAGAGGATTGATAATGAGAGAAGCATCTCCTTATATAGAAGACACTATAAGAAATGGAGGGATAAGATTGAGAGGTGTAAAAGATAAATGGTCGGCTAGGATTAGAGGGTAGGTAGAAGAAATAAGAATATAATGAGAGGGTAGGTAGTGTAGGAATTAAGAGATGAATGACATGTGTCATAGGTAGAAAAGGCTAATTAATTAATTAAATAAATAAAGATTTAGTTAATTAATAGAGGAAGTGGGATCAATTAAATAAATAAAAATATTTATTTAATTTAGAAAAGGATAATTTAAATAAATAAATGTATTTATTTAAATGAGAAATAAGGCTAGAAGAGGATAAATTAATTAATTAAATAAATAAAGATTTGTTTAATTAATAGAAGAATTAGGCTAATAATTAAATAAATAAAATATTTATTTAATTAGACTGGACAATTTTAGGTGTCTATAGTATGAAAGGATTCATACACGTCTGATGAAGATACCAATACTAGTCAGCGAAGTATTTGTTGATGATATCATATTTGGAGGTAATGATGACATGAGCAACAATTTTGTAGATGAAATAAAAAATGAGTTTGAAATGTCTATAGTGGGAGAAATAAAAAATTTCATAGGCTTGCAAATACAACAAATGAAGAATGGTATTTTCATCACATAGTCTAAGTATGTGAAAGAGGTCTTGAAGTCATTTGGCATGAGTGACTGTAAACCAGTTGGGATACCTATGGTTACAGGTTGTAAGTTGTCTAAGGAAGATGAGTCCAAATCTGTTGATGAGAAGGAATACAAGTAATTGATTGGAAAATTGCACTATGTTGTTCACAGCAAACCGGACATAGCTCATGCAGCTGACATAGTTGTTATATTCTAGAAGAATCCTAAGGAAACACATCTAATAGAAACCAAAATAATTTCTAGATACTTGAAAGGTACTGTTGATTATGGGTTATGGTATCCATATGGAGGAAATTTTGACTTGAAGGTGTACACAGATGCAGATTGGGCAGGAAATGTTGATGATCGGAAAAGCACAATTGGTGGAGCATTTTTTCTTGGAGGAAGGCTTGTTTCATGGAGTAGTAAGAAGCAGAGTTGTACTTCACAATCTACTGCTGAAGCTGAGTATGTTGTAGCTTCCATTAGTTGCACATAGGCTATATGGATGAGGCACATTTTGGAAGGTATTAAGATGAAGATTTCATAACCTATAAAGATTTTATGTGATAATACAAGTGCCATAAATATTTCCAAGAACCTTGTTTTGCACGCACGGACCAATCATATTGAATTGAAGTATCATTTCTTGAGGGAAAATGTTCGGTGTAAAGATGTTATCTTGGAGCATGTTTCTACCAAGGAGAAGCTTGCAGATATTTTTACTAAACCTATGCCTAAGACTACTTTTGAATATCTTAGAAGTCAGTTAGGGGTTGTCCCTCTTCATGAAGCCAGTTAAGCATGATGTAGATTACATGAGTCCTAGAGCTACTTGCAGAATTTTATAAGAGGATTGGTGTAGAAGTGGATTTATTCCACAGGGGGAGCATCAAGTTGTAAATTATTGATGATGCACAGTGAAATTTGACATTACATGTTTTACTTTCAATTTGGCATTGTTGTCAAAGGGGGAGAAGAATAATGTGATTATGGGAAGGAGAACCAGTGAGAAGCTAAAGACATAGAGAGCATGGTGAATACTTGGTAATGTAAACTAGGATTCCTATTCACAATCACGCAGCAATCAATGGTGTTGATATTTGTATTGCCATCAATGCCAAAGAGGGAGATTGTTGGCATTTGCATGAAGATTGCATTAATGATATGTTATGTTGTCATTAATGTCAATTAAACAAGTAATGATATTGTTGATATTGTTGTAATATTGTTACTGTAACCAGTAGGAACAATTTGTGGAGTGAACTGGTAACCGGTGTAAACCTTATCTATTGTTGTAATCAGTAAACCCTACCTATTGTTTTTGATAAACCCTAGCCGATTAAGATTGGTGAATTGGTTATATTGGTTTATGATCTGATGATGAGCGGTAATGATGATGACACACATGATTATTGTATGAAGACAATTCCAAGAGATTTTGGCGAGTTGTTATAACGATTTTTGTCTAGGGAATGAGCAAATGTATTGCATCTAATGCAAAGCGCGTGATGAGTTATTAAGTTCAATGAAGTGGTGATCAAGGAGCGATCAAGTTTTTCTTGATTGATGTGCAGAGATTGCTATGTAATCCAATGGTCATACTTGAATTGAATTTGTTTGTAATCTCGATGAGAGTTAGGTTTTTGTTGTGTTACCGACCTGATTGATTTGTATTTAAGGTCGATAAAGTTGTTTAGTTTTATAGAGTTGGCAAAGAGATAGACACAGTTCAGTTGAGTGTGTGGTTGCCAAACCGAATGATGTATCTGTAGTTTGAGTAGAGCATGAGGATCTGATCAAGCAAGTGTAGTGCCATTCAGAAAGATCAACAAAATCATGTTGTTTCTAACAATTGGAGCAAAATTGAAATCCCCTAACCGAGTAAGCTCTAACAAGCTTGGTGCTATTGAAATCCTCTAATAAGGTGGTCCATTAGATTGGATTTTTAAATCCTCTACCAAGGTTACTCCTTATAGGGTATTGCTTTTAACAAGGCATTTGTATTAATCCCTTAACTGAGTTATTCCTAACATGATCAATTCTTAACAGGACTTTTTGTAAAGCTTTAATAGGCTAGGCTCCTAATAGGGCGAACTTCAAAAGAGTTCAGATTTTTATCTTGTGAGTCTCATCTCACCGTACTTTTTACCTATTTTGGTTTCCACGTCAAAAATATTTGTGTCAAGTGGTGAATGTTTTTGTGGATATGTTTTCATGGTTGATTTACTTAACTACTTAACTATTTTGATAAGTCATGATAACCAGAAGCATTGAGATATGAAGAAGTTGTTAACTGTTAATTTGTTGTAACAGACAACCAGTTTATCTTATGAGTTTCTATCTTGATAGAGTTATTATTTGAACTTTAATTTGAGAGATTGATTGGTGAAGTTTATTATCATTTTTTCTATATACTAATTCACCCCCGCCTCTCAGTAGTTGACCGGATACTTATTCTTTCATCAAACCATCACTTTCATTTCGCTTGTTATGGAAATGAACCATCAGCATGAGCACATCTGGGTGGCCATTTTTATGATAGGTATGCACTTATTTCACTCCCCAAATCGCCCGATCATTCTGAGCCACACCTTAGCGACGCTTTCCCTTGAGCACTCAAAAGTGTGAAAATCGTCAAACTTTGACATCGCGTATCTCAAAGCTCATGGCATGTATAGACAAACCATCTAAACCTACGGGTTCAAGTGGTGGATGAATACAAAAACCTCTCTCTCTTTTGGACAAACCAAATCCATATTCTCGTGGTCACACTTTTTTGGTTGCATAAAAAACCATCAAATGCATTCAATGCAAGGTGGCAAAATAGCACAACTTTTGTTTCACTCATCGTGGCAATGAACCGTCAGCACGAGTGCATCTGGGTGGTTGTGTTTACACTAGGTATTCACTTCTTTCACTCCCCAAATCGCCCAATCATTTCGAGACACACCTTAGCAATGCTTTCCCTTGAGCGCTCAAAGTGTGAAAACCATCAAACTTTGACGTAGCGTATCTCAAAGCCCGTGGCACGTATGGAAACTGTCTGAACCTACAGGGTCATGTAGTGGAAGACTAAAAAATCCTCTCACTTTTGGACAACTCAAATCCATTTTCTCGTGGTCACACTTTTTCGGTCGCATAAAAAACTATCAAATGCATTCAGTGCAAGGTGGCAAAATAACACAGCTTTCATTTTGCTCGTCGTGGCAATGAACCATCAGCATGAGCACATCTAGGTGGCCGTGTTTATGCTAGGTATTCCCTTCTTTCACTCCCAAACTTTCCCGATCATTTTGAGCCACACCTTAGTGACGCTTTCCCTTGAGTGCTCAAAGTGTGAAAACCGTCAAACTTTGACATCACATACCTCGAATCCCAGGGCACGTATGGATGAACTTTCTGAACCTATGGGGTCATGTAGTCGAAGACTAAAAAATAATCTCTCACTTTGGGACATCTCAAATCCATTTGCTTGTGGTCACACTTTTTCGATTGCATAAAAAACTGTCAAATGCATTCAGTGCAAGGTGGCAAAATAGCACAAATTTTATTTGGCTCGTCATGGCAATGAACCATCAGCGTGAGCACATCTGGGTGGTTATTTTTACACAAGGTATGCACTTCTTTCACTCCCCAACTTGCCTGATTATTCCAAGCCACACCTTAGTGATGTTTTCCCTTGAGCGCTCAAAGTGTGAAAATCGTCAAAATTTGACGTCGCACATCTCAAATCCCGTGGCACGTATGGATAAAATCTCTGAACCTACAGGTTTGTGTGGTGGATGACTACAAAAACCTCTCTCTCTTTTGGACAACTCAAATCCATTTGCTCATGGTCACACTTTTTCGCTCACATAAAAAACCATGAAATGCATTCAATGAAAGGTGGCAAAATAGCACAACTTTTGTTTTGCTCGTCGTGGCAACAAATCGTAAATGTGAGCACATCCAGGTGGTTGTGTTTATGCTATTTATGCACCTCTTTTTCTCCCCAACTCGCTCATTCATTCCGAGCCACACCTTATCGATGCTTTCCCTTGAGCTCTCAAAGTATGAAAACCATCAAACTTTGACGGCACGTATCTTGAAGCCCATGGCACGTATAGAAAAACCATCTCAACCTATGAGGTCATGTAGTGGAAGACTACAAAAACCTCTCTTACTTTTGAACAACTAAAATCCATTTGCTCGTGGTCACACTTTTTGGGTCGCATAAAAAACCGTCAAATGCATTTAGTGCAAGGTGACAAAATAGCACAACTTTTGTACCGCTCGTCATGGCAACAAACCATTAGCGCGAGTGCATCCAGGTGTTCATTTTTACACTAGGTATTTCCTTCTTTCTCACCCCAACTCACCCGATCATTCCAAGCCACACCTTAGTGATGCTTTCCGTTGAGCGCTCAAATTGTGAAAACCGTTAAACTTTGATGTCGTGTATCTCGAATCCCGTGGCATGTATCAATGAACCATCTGAACCTACAAGGTTGTGTAGTGGAATAATACAAAAACCTCTCTCACTTTTGGGTAGCTCAAATCCATTTTCTCGTGGTCACACTTTTTCGGTCACATAAAAAACTGTCAAATGCATTCAGTGCAAGGTGGCAAAATAGCACAACTTTCATTTCACTCATCGTGGCAACAAACCGTTAGTGCGAGTGCATTTGGGTGGCCATATTTACATGAGGTATTCACTTCTTTCACTCCCCAACTCGCTTGATCATTCTGAGCCACATCTTAGCGATGCTTTCCCTTGAGCACTCAAAGTGTGAAAACCGTCACTTTGACGTCGCGTATCTTGAAGCCCGTGGCATGTATGGACAAACCGTTTGAACCTACGGGGTTGTGTGGTGCACTACTACAAAATATCTCTCTCTTTTGGACAACTCAAATCCAATTTCTCATGGTCACACTTTTTCGGTCGCATAAAAAACCATCAAATGCATTCAGTGCAAGGTGGTAAAATAGCACAACTTTCATTTCGCTCGTCGTGGCAAGGAACCGTCAATGCGAGCATGTTCAAGTGGCTTTTTTATGCTAGGTATGCACTTCTTTTTCTCCCCAACTTGCCTGATCATTCTGAGCCACACCTTAGTGATGCTTTCCCTTGAGTGCTCAAAGTGTGAAAACCATTGAACTTTGATGCCACATATCTTGAAGCCTATGACCGGTATGGAAAAACCATCTAAACCTATAGGGTCATGTAGTGGAAGACTACAAAAACCTCTCTCACTTTCAGACAACTCAAATCCGTTTTCTTGTGGTCACACGTTTTCAGTTGCATAAAAAACTGTCAAATGCATTTAGTGCAAGGTGGAAAAATAGCACAACTTTCATTTCGCTTGTCATGGAAACGAACCATCATCGCGAGCATAGTCGAGTGGCCGTTTTGATGCTAGGTATTCTCTTCTTTTTCTACCCAACTCACCCGATCATTCCGAGCCACACCTTAGTGACGTTTTTCCTTGAATGCTCAAAGTGTGAAAACCGTCAAACTTTGACGTTGTGTATCTCGAAGCTCATGGCATGTATGGACAAACCATTTGAACCTATAGGGTCATGTAGTGGAAGAATACAAAAAAATCTCTCACTTTTAGACAACTAAAATTCATTTGCTCGTGGTCACACTTTTTCGGTCTCATAAAAAACCGTCAAATGCATTGAGTGCAAGGTGACAAAATAGCACAACTTTTGTTTTCCTCATTGTGACAATGAACCATCAGCATGAGAGCATTTGGGTGGCCATTTTTACACTAGTTATGCACTTCTTTTTCTTCCCAACTTGCCCGATCATTCCAAGACACACCTTAGAGATGCTTTCCCTTGAGCGCTCAAAGTGTGAAAACCGTCAAACTTTGACGTCGCGTATCTCAAAGCCCATGGCATGTATGGATGAACTTTTTGAACCTATGGGGTTGTGTGTTGGCCTTATACACAAACCTCTCTCACATTTGGAAAAATTAAATCCATTTGCTCGTTCTCACACTTTTTTGGTCGCATCAAAAATTGTCAAATGCATTTAGTGCAAGGTGGCAAAATAGCACAACTTTCATTTTGCTTGTTGTGGCAATGAACCATCAGTGCGAGTGCATCTGGGTGCCTATGTTTACACTAGGTATGCACTTCTTTCGCTCCCCAAATTTCCTGATCATTCTGAGCCGCACCTTAGCAATGCTTTCCCTTGAGCACTCAAAGTGTGAAAACCGTCAAACTTTGATGTCATGTATCTCAAAGCCCGTGGCATGCATGGATGAATCGTTTGAACTTACAAGTTCTTGTAGTGGAAGAATACAAAAACCTCTCTCACTTTTAGACAACTCAAATCCATTTTCGCGTGGTCACACTTTTTCGGTCGCATAAAAAACCGTCAAATACATTGAATGCAAGGTGGCAAAATAGGACAACTTTTGTTTCACTCGTAGTGGCAACGAACCGTCAGTGTGAGTGCGTCTAGGTGGCCATTTTTACACTAGGTATGCACTTCTTTCACTACCCAATTTTCCCGATCATTCCGAGCCACACCTTAGCGATGCTTTCCCTTGAGCACTCAAAGTGTGAAAAACGTCAAACTTTGACGTCATGTATCTCGAAGCCTGTGGCACTTATGGATGAATCGTCTGAACCTACGGGTTCATGTGGTGGATGACTACAAAACCTCTCTCTCTTTTGGACAAATCAAATCTATTTTCTCATGATCCCACTTTTTCAGTCACATAAAAAACTGTCAAATGCATTCAACGCAAGGTGGGAAAATAGCACAACTTTCGTTCCGCTTGTCATGGCAACGAACCGTCAGTGTGAGCACATCCAGGTGGTCGGATTTACACTAGGTATGCACTTCTTTCACTCCCCAACTTGCCCAATCATTCCGAGCATGAACCATCATGTGAGTGCATCTAGGAGGCTAGGTTATCGCTATATATGGCATTCTTTCAGTCACCAAGTCGCCCGATCGTTATTTTAATTATTTTTTAAATACGATGTGATCCTTTTGTTTTTAGTGTGAATTTTGAAAGTAGTTTATAGGGTTCAGATTTAATGTAAGAGTTGACATCTAGCTTGTACTTGAAAGAAAAGGAAAAACCTAATTAAAAGAGTAATTTCTTTCTTAAGCATATATGTAGACTAGTACAAAATAAGACTTTCTAACTTAGTCTAACACTAATAAACCAACTCTAACTAAAGTGAAGAGACTAGTTATTGAAACTGAAAATGTAACTAGAATAATGTTACTACTGTTTGTCTCCATGGACTATGACAAAATAGAAATTATAGGCATGAAAATAAATATATTTATTAGTTACCAAGTTATGAAGTTGAATTATCGAACAAGAATTGATTTCAATTAATAGATACATAATAATAATTGTTGACAAAACCTATAGAATATATAATATTTCACATACAAAAATGTTTCTACAAATAGAGAAACTCAATTTCAATCATCAAATTTATATATGTGATTTTGGATAATAGTTGTAATATGATTTGTATTAACCAAAAAAGTCATAAAGTTATAAAATGTTTCATGTCGATAAGAGTATACCATATATCCAATACAATGAGACGATCTTGCCAAAATCCATATGGCAATAAAATCTCACATATACATAATACAAAACATATGCTCAAAAATGCCATTAAGGCATACAATAAAGGCCCCTAGTCTACTAATTTCCTCCTAGCACTAGGAAATAGATCACGAGCTGCCTTCGAGTGTCAAGGGGATGGAGATAATATGTGATTCTAGCATCTTTCGAATGCGCTCACTAGTCCTCCTTTCTAGACTTCTTTGGAGCTCCAACTGATACAATCAAAACTATTAACATCAATATATAATATTTATAAAAAAATGAATTGTAGAATGACAAATAATAGAATAATTACTTGCTAGAAACATATAATCACTCTATTCATCCACGATGGGGGGATGATCATTCTCATGAGTGACAAGGCCCTACAACAAGCATTATGATAGAAATTAAATTACATACAAGTATCATTATAATTTTCAATATAGACGATTAAAAGATCAATTTAAATGTACTAATTTGTCTCATACCTCTATCAAAGCTTCTGAACTTGCTACTACTGCAGCAACACCATGATCCAATGTAGCTCGAACATCAGGAGGAGTATTTGATGTCAAAAACTGAAAATGAAACAATAACTATTATTCAATTATCAAAACTAATAAACTTGTTTTACCACACTGTCAACGAATAAAGGTCACCTTAGTGTAAGTGCCTTGATGAACTTCACTATGAGGTGTTGATGTCGAAGCTTCAACACCAAACTATTTTCAACATCCAAAGTAACATGAGAAAACCATTCATCTAATGTTGACTATTCACATGTAAAATTCAAATTATTTCCTGGAAACCTACTCGATCGCTCGATGGTGTCGTGTAAAACATGGCTGGGGAAATGTCACAGGTAGTAAAAACACTTTGACCCTACATTTTTATCACAATAATTGCACTAATTTATCAAAATTAAATAAAATTGCAAAAATTTACTTGGGTATCAATGTCGAATGTCTCACTTGGCAGAGACTTTGTCATGACCATATTCTCTATAGCAGATGGTTGTTGTGTAGGTGCATGCTGACTACTATCAGGATGATAAGTGCAAAGGGCCATGCATGACTAACAATAGTGAGATGGAACTTGAGGCCTATAAGATTCATCTGCATCAACATGTATTAGAGGCTCAACATATTGTATGAGGGTATGAGACAATGAGCTAGTGGACTCTAAGGTATCCATCTCGACACTGTCCTTCACAATGGAAGGAATAGTCACATGCTCCACCATAGGTCTACCCAAGGGTCTCGGTGCTAGGTTTGGATCACGTTGTGCCCCTACTCTATCATGTGATGATCCCCTGCCCCTACCTTGAAAATTTAGGTAGTCAAAATAGTTAGGGATCTCATTAAGGACAAACTCACAATAGAGTTTCCTCAAAAAGTACTAAGGCACCTCATGATTATTACATGGCGGCTGATCAAAAACCATCCACCACCTATTCTAAAATTTATTCCTTATCCCTTCATGGTGGCACCAATGGATAGGGAACCTCCTACATCCAATCTGTAAGGGTTGATTTCTTCTAGGGTCCGTGAAAAGTGCACACAGGTCAACTTTGTTTATCTTCTTTTTCTTTAATGCAGCATATGATAACTTGTTTGCATAAAATTGTTTTTGTTCTTCTCTTTTGTTGGACCACATATTAATTTGACCACTCACTGAACCTATATGGGCTACAATAGATTCTAGTGACTCCATATTAAATACCTAATTTAATCCATATTTTAAACAAAAATTAGAGAGTAAAAAAATAGAAATTCATACCTCTTCAACCCCCTCAACGCCGTGGTGCCATTTTGATGAAGATATCACACTACTAGAAGCCAAAACTATGTCTCTATTTGGCATGCACAGTTTGGAAGGCAAGATATGCAAGCCAAAATGTGGGATAGCAGAAAATGGTTTCTAAAATGCAAATGAATCAATGTTTAAATATTGCATTTGCATTTGGCACACACCAAATAAGGTGTGCGCCAAATAGGGTTCATGGGCTTGGCATGCCAAGCCTATTTGGCATGCACCAAATAGGGTGCACGCCTTATTTGGCATGTGCCAAATGGACTTTTGGTGACCAAAAAGATTTTTGGCTTCTTTTTGGTCCCCCATCTTAGTGCATACGCCCTATATTTTGGCAGTTTGTATTTATGATTTGAGTTCACTTTTGACAAGTGGTGTGAGGTAAGGAAGGAACCTATTTGGTCATGGTAACTTGTATGTTGTAGTTACATTGTATTTGGAAAGATGATGGTTATGGAAGAGATAGGTCTTGTTACTTCAAAAGTTGCTATGTGCAACATGTCATTGGATTAGCAAGGTGTTGCTTGTGACACAACTTACCTCTTGTGCTTTGAAGTTGGTTTTGGAAACCATGTGCACATATCACTTTTTGATGAGCTCTATAAACATGTTGATGCCTTAGTGGTTTTGGATGAGACAAGTTGAAGGCATTGTTATGTTGCTGGAATTATTCTTGAAATCTCTGTTGTAGCTACTCCAAAAGAGAATTGGCTATGTGCATTATATTGTAACTGTTATTGTTGCTGAATAATACAATTGAGTCTGGCTTTTGGAGTATGGGTTTTTTCCCAAAAGGGTTTTCCCTCATAAATTTGGTGTTGTGGTTTTATTTGTGAAATTTGATTTTATATCTGTTTATCTAACTTGCAATTGTTTAAAAGTTTGTAAGAAATTCCTGCATCACCTCTCCTATTGGATTTAGCATTTGGAAGTTGTTATTCCGCACTTATACACTAAACTCTTATGGTTTGAGTCAAGAATTGTTCTTTGTAGTTGGGCTTGGGTTTGATTCCTTGGAATCACGGTAGTGTGAAGCATTTTTACTTGCATTTTCAAGTAGATTAGATGATCAACCTAAAGTTTGTTGTCTTTTAAGCTTTCATTCCATCAACATAGCTAGAATTTTAAGCTAAGGTGTTCTCTTGATTGTGACATGCGGGAGTTTAGTGAGTGCCCATGAAGTATTAGAAAATTCAGTTAGATGCCATAGTTACAATAAACATGTTAGACATGTATGCAAAATGTGGTTCACCATAAACAAGGCGCATAACTTGTTTGACATAATGCCTCAAAGAAATGTGTTTTCATGGAATGCAGATTATGCACAAAATGGATTTGTTGGAAAGGCGTTAGAGACTTTCAAGAAAATGCAATTGGGAGGATAAAGCCAAATTCCATAACTTTCAGCAACATATTCTCTGCTTCAAAATGGGAGCTTTGGAACAGGGTATTGGCATTCATCAAAGAAAAATGGAAGGAAAGATTTTGTCAGATATTATAGTTGGAAATGCTCTGGTAGAAATGTATGCAAAATGTGGAATCATCAACAAGGCACGCAAATTGTTTGATAAAATGCTTGAAATAAATGTGGTCTCATGGAATGCCATGATCGCACGAAACATGCATAATGGATTCATTGAAAAGGCTTTAGACACATTCAAGAAAATATTATTGGAAGGTGTAAAGTTAAATTCCACAACGTTTGCCAGCCCTCTTCATGCCTATGCCAAAATTGGATCTATAACAGGGTATGAATATCCATCAAACTATAATTGGAGGGGGCTTTTTATTGATTGATGGAAGTGCCCCCTCTGTTTGATTTGACTGAGTTAACTCAACTACTAATTGAGCAGTGAAAATTAACTCATGATCTTTTGAACATCTGTCATCCTATTTCATTCATCTGATTGGCCTATAGATCTGTATCTTACTCATTTTATTGTGACTAAGTAGATTAGTCATCATCAATTAAATTTATAATAGACTAGAATCATTTTTATTTATAGTTTTTGTTGCTAATTCATTGATATTGGGTTCTTAGTTAATTATGTTCATTACAAAATTTAACACATAAAAGTCAAATTTATTATTAGTTACTAAATGATTTATAAATGATGATTTCAGCACTATAACCTATGTGAAGAAATAAACCATATAATTAACAATAATATGCTTGGCTCCTACAATCTATGCATGCTTTCATTAGGTCAGATTTGATTATGCTTTACAACTTGGGTGAGTTATGATTTCTCTCTTTTGTAATCTTTGATTGTTCTTTATAACCATAAACTGGATATGACACTAGATGGTGTGGTACCGTGTCTTATATATTGGATATGGCCTAAGCATGGGATTGTATACAAATACATTTGAATATGTTATTCATCTTCTATTTGGGAATATCGTATTCATATCTAATATCTGATATGTAGATACACATATTTGGGTAAGAAAGAGAGTATTCAACAGCTTTAATTACAATCTAAAACCTACTTTTCAAAACATAAACAATGTCATTCAAATTCAATCATAATAAAATGCAATTTAAGGTCATTATTTCTATGTCATATAAATAATATGAATAACTCCAACGTATCTCAATTTACTCAATTTTAGCTTTCCTTCATCCACACAGAATTGTGTGTGATTGTCTAGCTTGTCCTCATCCTATTTTGATGACAACACAAACCCATGATATGTTGCACCTTAGCTTGTGTCATAATATTTAACTCACACCCAACTCCATTTCAACACTTAGATATGTAGGAATAGTTCCCAAAAATAAAAAATAAAAGTATATATCTGGCTTACGTTGCCTCCAACTTATATTTTTACTCCATCATTTCCATTAAAAAAACTTTGTTCAAGGCTTCTTGTAGACCTACAATCAAATTACACATCACTTGTAAGACTCTCCTCTGTTTAGAAGATCATAGTTTAAAGGTAAAATGGGAACAATTGCCATGATAATGACCCAAGTTTAATCTATACCAGTTTTCCACTTCATCTAATTATGCAGCTCGGTAATTATGTAAGCCCCCATTGAAGACAACCAAGTGTAAGTCCATGAATTTTAACTGAAGAGATACTCTTGGGCACAACTTCCAAGCATAAAGTACTCTTCAAAATTCAATATATCAAAGACAACATTACCTTCTATGTTCAAGAAGATAATGCAAGGGGCTAAATAAAAGAAAGGAAGAGAGATATAGGCAACCTTTCTATTATCTAGAAGGATTCTAAATTTAAAGTGAATATTTCAAGCTTTCAACTTCTTCAAATTCAATTCAATTATCATTCCTAGCTACTATTCATGTTACATATAGTAACATACTTATACACACTCATTGTTCATTTTATCTTCCTCATTTGTACAAGAAAAAACTATTGTTGCAATTGGTTGACTAAAGGGTAACATTGTTATCCTTCTCTTACATCTAATCTATACCAACTCATCAAATTAAAGTATAAATCGCATCAACTTAAATTTTAAATAGTACCAATTTAAGTTTCCATGCAAAAAGGAATTCATTGTAAACTATTTCAAATTGATTGATTATAAAAATAGAAAATTATAAATAATTTTAGAAAACTTAAAATTGAAGTTGATTTTATAATCAGAGTTAATCATAATAATTTTTCATTAAAAAATATATAAATTTGATCATGAAAATAAAGAAAACTCTTTAGATTTTAGAACAAATTTATGATTTTTGAGTTTAAA
Organism: Cryptomeria japonica; assembly: GCF_030272615.1. Classification (NCBI taxonomy): domain Eukaryota; kingdom Viridiplantae; phylum Streptophyta; class Pinopsida; order Cupressales; family Cupressaceae; genus Cryptomeria; species Cryptomeria japonica. Next base: position 534,789,078 of record NC_081406.1, read on the forward strand.
TAGGCTTTATGGCTTCTCAAACAATCACATATATATTGCCAAAACCATAGATTTGGTTGAAAATGAAAAGATATGTTTGATTTTTTTTTAAAACTAACATTATTTTGTAATTTATATTCAAATAATTAATGAATGCTTATTTAAAATCTAAGAAATTATTTTTGTGTTATAGATGAGTTTGGAGGAGCACTTTAACTATCAAAAAAATTCACACTAAAAGCTTTACAAGACTAAGAGCTTGTTGGGTGTAGATTAATGTAAAAATAATATAAAAACAAGTTTCATGTAATGAAAAATTTACAACGAGATAAGTTAATTATTAATTATAATTCTCATCTTCTTTTTTTTTTTTTAATCATTAAGTGCTATCATTTATGGGGATAGCTCCCTATATTGCTTGAAATTTTAGAAATTTTGATATATGGAGAAGATTTGATAATGGCTATTTGGTTCATGTTTTCATGATTCTCCGCATCAAATTGGTATCAGTCCACCAATTATTAGGACAACTTGGACAACTCATTACAATGGGCTCTTTTAGCCTTACATATTGATTCATATTGACTCAAAATGACATTACAAATGAAAATGTAATTGAATACTTATGAATTGATTTTTATCCTCTTATAGACTCTTTTTATGCCTTTGTGTTAGGTGCTCCTGCACCATACTCCCAAATTTGAAAAGTTTCCAAGTCCCTTGGAAACATGGAGGAAAATAACTTGCAAGAAAATTTTGAGTGAGATCTTCACCTTTGTCTTCATTAATCTTTGCCTCTTTGGATTCTCTTGATGCCTTTGCTACATTTTTTACCAAATCATAACTCTCCGCATCAAATTGGTATCATGAAAACATAAACTTTAATGATATATGGAGAAGATTTGATAATGGGGATGAGAAGATTTGATAATGGCTATTTGGTTCATGTTTTCATGATTCTCCGCATCAAATTGGTATCAGAGCTCAGCAAAAGGTCTGGGCTGAGCAAGTGATTGGTATTTTGGTTTGCTAATGGTTGTGGTTGCAGATGTATATCCATTAGCTGCAAGTAGGCAGACATGAAGGTCTGTCATGGGGCCATAGGAGATGGTCCAAGGGGCCTGAGAAGGAGGTCCAGTGGGTTGCCAAAAGACCTGGGGAGAGAGGCAAGGAAAGGACTCCTGGGTGAGGCAAAGTAGTTGGTGAGTTTGGTGCAGCATTGAGGGTGGACTTATGTTTGGAGCAGCATCTTGAGGAGCAGCCAGTATGAACTCCATTGATGGGAGTTTTGATTGAAGTAGAAAACAAAACAAAACAAAAATGTAGCAAAGGCATCAAGAGAATCCAAAGAGGCAAAGATTAATGAAGACAAAGGTGAAGATCTCACTCAAAATTTTCTTGCAAGTTATTTTCCTCCATGTTTCCAAGGGACTTGGAAACTTTTCAAATTTGGGAGTATGGTGCAGGAGCACCTAACACAAAGGCATAAAAAGAGTCTATAAGAGGATAAAAATCAATTCATAAGTATTCAATTACATTTTCATTTGTAATGTCATTTTGAGTCAATATGAATCAATATGTAAGGCTAAAAGAGCCCATTGTAATGAGTTGTCCAAGTTGTCCTAATAAGGTCTTGAATTAGTCATTTGGTAAAATTTGTATAAAATATCCTTGGAGGGATAAAATGGTGACAAAAATACATTATTATTCCATCCTAATATGTTTTGAAGGTTATTTTGAAGGTTTAAAGTCATTTGAGTCAAAAGTTGTAAAATGCAACTTTTCAAAAGTTGTAAAAAGATCAAAATAGGAAGTTGTATGGCCATAAGAGGAAGTTGGGTAGTTGTAACTTCCATGTGAAGATTAAAAGGCTATAAAACCTCTATAATGGTCGTTCATAAGTGGATGTAAAAGTTGGAGAAGGAATTGGAAAGCATTGGAAACATTTTGGTATCAAATTTTCATTGTTTTCAATCTCTTGTTTTGTGATCTTAGAAGTTTTTCTCTTGTTTCCAGGCCTGGTACGGCCATGTACAGCCTGGAAACAAGTGTATTTATATAATTATAGTGTATTATATTGAATAATGTTTCCATTGCTTTTGGTTTGAGTTTATTTCATTCGGTTTTGAGAAAGTTATGAATGTTTTGGTGAAAACCGTTTGGAACTACCCAAAACACTGATTCACGGTGACCAGTTTTGGAACAATCATCATAACTTTGGATTTAACCGTTGGATCTTTCTATAATTTGGAGAAAAGTTTTATAACTAATTTTTATAGAATCTGACCGGAGAGATTGTCTGGAGGATTCATATTTTAAGAGTTATTAATGACTGTTCATGACTATAATTTCATGACCAGAATAGAGTAAATTTCACAGTTTGGACAAATTCTTGGTTTTCATTTGCAAGAAATGAATAGATGAAGGGTTTAAATAATTCAAGTTTAATGCATGATATATGGAGAAGATTTGATAATGGCTATTTGGTTCATGTTTTCATGATGCTCCGCATCATTCCCCTTCCTCATTGTCATCTCCATCGCTCTCTTCATCTTCCTCTGAGTCTGAGTGAAGGTAGTTCTCGAATTGAAAATAAATCTTCAATATGCTCACTCTGACATCTTCCTCCATACCTAGAATGGCATCAGCGACTGTGTCTACAATAAAAGGTTTTATGAAGCCTGCTAACGATTCGACCACACACTCCTTCGTTTCAATGATGTCCACCATTGGAAGGAGAATGACTTCCAACACCAGAGCATCACACCAGTGTCTGTCCGTATTTAATGTAATGCCCACTAGCCCCCTAACAGAGTCATATACATACTCTTCAGTGCTTAACAAATTTCTCAACTGTGCATTCAATGAATTTTCATAGTTTACACAACTAATCCTTCCAAAATAAGCCATGGCCAATGATTATTCCTGCTTCACTCCCCAAAGAACTCTCACAAATTCCTACTAGGCCAAAGCCCTTCAAATTTGTCTTAAGAAGTTGAAAACTGAGGTGTCAATCAAAAGCATTGTCCAAATCCTGCTATAATCTTTCTCTCTGCAACCATATCTTTTTCGGAATGTATCTTATCCAGACATGCGGAACTGCTTGGGATCCATGTGACCAAAACATCAATTACTTCTTACTAACCTCGAGTTCGAGTTTCGCCAAAGTTTAACCATTTTTTAGTACCCGAGATCTCCTAAACAATCTTTACTCACTTGCCTCTACATCTAGTCGCTGTCAACCAGCTTCCGTAGAAAGATATTCTCTGAAGTGACAAACCTCGAATACTATGTGCAATCATGGCATAACTGATACCATAACGCTTATCCTCGATGCACCCTGCTTGTCTCAGACAAATCTCTGTCAACCGATTCCAGTTCTTGGTATCCCTTCTTTAACTGCAGCAAGGACTAAGAGTAGTCCGTTCGGTAGCTCTTCCTTCTTAGACATCTGTTTTGGACCATCACAGTCGATTCCTCTATTTGCTAGCCAGTCTGCCACTGAGTTTCCCTCTCAGTATATGTGTTTAAAGGTGAAACTATTTAGGCTGTCACATAATCTTTGGACTTTGGGATGACATGCCTCCAATTTCCAATTTTCAAATTTTTGTTTGGATATCCCATTCAAAATAATTTGCGAGTCTCCCTCTACTTCTATGTCCCGAAAGCCTTAGACCACACACCATTCCATCCCAGCTAACAGCCCTGCCATTTCTGCCAAATTATTTGTATTGATTCCTAAAGGACCAAAATTTGCCCCAACAAAATTACCAAATTCGTCCCTTATAATGGCACCATAGCCTGATTTTCCAGGATTACCATGGCTAGCTCCGTCGAAGTTAACCTTTATGTTTCCAATTTTTGGAGGAGACCAAACTATGTTGTCTCTGTTCTACTTCTTGTCCATTAGCTTGTAACCACTAATCTTTGTTAAGTTCCATTGTCTCTCCATCTCTTTGTCCCATGAAGAATAAGAACAATACTTCCTTCCCACTACTTTCACATTGATGACTTGTTCTATGGCTCCTTTAATTTTAGGAATTAGAATATCATAAGATAAAGCTTCCTCATTGAAAACTCTTCAATTTCTCTCCTTCCATATATGCCAAACAAGCAAAGTTGGACTCACTACCCACAGGATGCTCCATTTTGATTTTTTTATACTGGAAGGCCATGCTAATAAAAAACTTTTTAATGTTTGACTTCTCACGGATTCATACTGCAAATTGCCCAATAGCCAATCCCAAACTTTTTTAGAGTAAGAACACTAGTATAAGAGGTGATCCGCAGTCTCTTCATTTTCCTTGCATAGAGTGCATACAGTCGGACCTGCAATTCCAATTGTTTTCAACCTGACCCCTGTCAGGATGCGACCGTGCAAAGTAATCCAAAGGAATGCCCCTGCCTTGGGCAATACCACTTTGTGCCAACACAAAACCAAGGGCCACTCCACATTCTGTGTTCTGCTCCTAAGAATCTCATATCCCAAATTAACCTTATATTTTCCAGTTTTTTATGCACTCCATATTAACTGGTCCACTTCATTTTGATAGATAATTTTTTTTTCTATTCAGAATGTCCTTTAGCTCCATATTTTTCTCCATCTTCCATTCTCCATATAATCAGCCACATAGGACCAACCACTACTTCCACTTCATTAACCCAAACCGTATCGTCCATTTCTTCAGCTAAAGAAATATCACCATTCCATGAATCTCTCCAAAATTTAGCCTTTCCACCATTACCAATTTTCCATGTCAGATGCTCTGTTATAATACTTCTGCTTTCCCAAATAAATTTCCAAATTGGAGATCCCTTAATCAAGTTTGCCACTGTAAAAATCCTATCTGCATCATTTGAATCCAAATACTTAGCAGACATAATCTTACACCAGGATTTATGAGGTTGAACATACATTTTCCATGCTAATTTAGCCCCTAGAGAGAAATTGTGCAAGTTCATTTTTCTTAGATCCTCTCCACCCTCCGTTTTAATTAAACAGGTTGTATCCCAATTGATGAGTGGAATTTTCTTCTTCTTCTATGCTCCTTCCCACAAAAACTTTTTGAACAGACTGTCTAACTCTTTAGCAGCTTTAAACGATAACCGAAAACATGGGAGAGAACAGATTTGATCATTTGGATTCTCCCCGCCTGTGTTAACCACTTGTTCTTCTAAGAGGAAGCCTTTACTTTACATTTTTTTATAACTTCCTCCCACATTCTATTTTGATGTCTGCTTAGGTCTAACTGAACCCCTAAGTACTTTAAAGGAAATTTGCCCCGTGGATAACCCAATATCTCCCCAATTTTGCATTGCATCCTCACATTAGTGTTGAATAAATATATCATTGATTTTTCCCTATTCATACTCTGACCCGATCCTTTTTTGTAATCATTCAGTAGCATCTTCATTACCTTAGCTTCCTTCTCAGTGGCTTCCCCAAAAAGAATTGCATCATCAACAAATTGAGAGTGAGAGATTGGATCAATACTGTCGTGAATGTGTACACCTTTCCACAATCTCATTTTTACAAGTTTCTTAATATTTCTACCCAGAATCTCAGCCATTAATACAAACAAAAAAGGAGACAAGGGATCGCCTTGTCTAAGACCATTAGTAGCTTGAAAAAAACCTTCTATAGATCCATTTACAATAATGGAATATGATACTGAGGAGATACAATGTTTTATACAGTTTATCCAACTAGAATCAAAACCAAATCTTTCAAGAACAGAGAAGAGGAAGTACCAATTCACTTGATCATATGCCTTACTGACATCTAGTTTGACCACCATCCCCTGAATCTTGCTCCTTTTCATTGAGTGCATAGTTTCAGCAACAATGATTATACTACCAGCAATTTCTCTACCAGGGGTACAACCGTGTTGCTTTGGAGATACAAGATTGTCCAAAACAAGATTCAACCTATTAACCATAACTTTGGATATTATTTTATATATCGAATTACACAAAGATATAGGCCTATAATCAGCAATACTCGGACAACTTTGCTTTTTTGGAATCAGGGCTATAAGTGTGTTATTTATTTCTTTAACGAATTTGCCTTTCCTTCGAAATTCCTCCACCACCATCCATACATCCTCTCCCATGAATTTCCAACACCTCTGATACAACTCCATAGTCACCCCATCTGGACCCGGTGCTTTATGCGGATGTAGCTCAAATGTTGCCTTTTTGACTTTGTCTTTTGTAATTGAAGACAATAGTGATGCATTATCCTCCTCCAAAATCCGTTTGTCAATGATATCCAAAAGATATTCAACAGTTTCATCTCTAGCCCCCACTGATGATCCCAATAACTCTCATCTTAATAAAATAAAATTAATAATTATAATATGATATAAATACTATAGTGAAAATATAGTCTTTCCTTAAAAGTTAACTAGCTATCAGCTTTATGAAAAACATAATTTTGTTATTCTTTATTTCTACAGTTTTTAACTTTAGTATTGAATATTTAATATTTCTTACAATTTATTTCACAATAAATTAAATATATATTTTTAACTATATTGAAAAAATAGTTTTAGTAATCTGATATTTATTGTATTCTATATTTTTATAATTTTAATTGAAGTTATACAATTGTAATTTAACTTGTTCTTAGAATTAATATTTGTATATGGTGAAAATGAATAACAATAATAATGATATTGAAAGGCTAAATGAATTCAACCACAAAACCCTAGCCTAACAACAACAAAGATCCACCATAACATATGAAAATTACCTAAGACAATGCAAAACAAATGAAATCACAAAGATTATACCATCACATGTCCAATAGGGCTTGGATCTCCATTCTTCCTATCTCCATTGATCTTGCTTGATATATTTGCTCTCAGATTTTATGTGCACAAGAGCTCAACAAAGAACGGAATGTGGTTGCAAGTAGGATCGTCTATGTTCAAAAGCGTAGTGTAGTCAAGTAGTCAACGGGGGGTTTGATAATGAAGAAAGCATCTCCTTATATAGAAGACACTATATAAAATGGAGGGATAAGATTGAGAGGTGTAAAAGGAGGTCGGCTATGGTTAGAGGGTAGGTAAAAGAAATAATAAAATAATGAAAGGGGTAGGTACTGTATGAATTAAGAGATGAATGACATGTGTCATGGGTAAAAAAGGTTAATGAATTAATTAAATAAATAAAGATTTATTTAATTAATAGAATAAGTGGGATTAATTAAATAAATAAGATATTTATTTAATTTAGGAAAAGGATAATTTAAATAAATAAATGTATTTATTTAAATGAGAAATAAGGCTTGAAGAGGATAAATGAATTAATTAAATAAATAAAGATTTATTTAATTAATAGAAGAATTAGGCTAAAATAATTAAACAAATAAAGATATTTATTTAATTAGACATGACAAATTTAGGTGTCTACATTTTGCCCCTCTTTGAGACAATGCGGCTTGTCGCGTTGTTTCAAAGAAGATAATATGAACTGATACAAAGTTGCCCCAAGATGGGAATGATATGCCCCCTCGAGAGATTGGATGAAAATGTCTGGAAAGATCGCAGACAATCTCTCGATAAGAAAGAAAGGCTAGAATGGACTGGCCGGATAGAGTGACAGAGTCACGGGATAAAGAAGACTGACTCGGGAGACAAGGGCTAGGGCTAGGGTAGTCTATAAGATAGACTACGAGGGGAAAACATCCTCATTGTCATCCACACATCCAAGAGATCAAAGTGCAGAGAAAGAATAGAGCAGCAATAGTCAACAGTGATGGCATTGGTTCACAGATTTGATTGTGTTTGCCGATTTCAGAGGCGAGCAGATGCAAGAGAGTCGGTGAGTACCGCAAAACCTCTTTGTACTTTGATGCATTTATTGTTGTCATTAATGCATGCTAGGTAATGTAATAAATGTGCGTTTATGTCAGGAAAATGTGTTTGTGTCCAAAAATGTGAATTTGTGTCTTCTAGGTCAAATCGGTAGTTCTGTGATGAACATACGCTATCGATTGGATAAGTTGCTGAGAGGATACACTCAAGCAGGTCCTCTAGGGAAAACTAGGATAGCAAATAGGGCTAGGATTGACATTTTTGTGATAGAACATACGTTGCCAATTAGGAAACTACTCAAGAGGATTCACTCAAGCATAGGCCCTAGGATAAGATAGATCAAGGCACTTTGTGATGAACAGTGAGTACCAAGATATAGTACTTCGTGATGAACAGGGAGTACTAAAATATGAGCAACACTTTGTGATGAACAGTGAGTGCAAATGTGAGCAGCACTTTGTGATGAAAAGTGACTGCAAAACACATAGTACTTTGTGATGAACAGGGAGTACCACTAGGATAGAGCAACACTTTGTGATGAACAGTGAGTGTCACTAGGACTAAGATGATTGATTTGTGTGACTGTAGGAGTATTTGCCTATGCTGGAGTCACGGGAGAGATTCCCATTGACTCAGAGGTTGCGACCTGAGTTGACAGCTGAGGACCGAGCTGCGATTGAGGCTATGGGATTGAGACATATTCTGTATATGCCTGAGTTTTGGGTGAACATGGGATTGCTGACTGCACTGGCGGAGAGGTGGCACTCTGAGACTTGCACTTTTCATTTGCCGATGGGGGAGATGACAGTCACCCTGGAGGATGTATACAGGATTTTGCGGATACCGATCGATGGGGAGCTAATTCTGTACGATCGAGATGGAGATAGGGAGGCCCTGAGATGAGTGTTTCAGGATCCAGGACTACAGATGAGGGTTGGACACATGGCATGGGACACGATGACACAGATAGGATTAGCACTACCAGTAGTATTGGTAGGAGTGATCAGTGGGTTCCTCTGTCTGGATAGGGCGACACGAGGATTGGCTGCGGGATCGGGGGGGAGGAGGAGAGGAGGAGGATGAGACAACTAGGCTCAAGAGACATAGGGGATAGGAGAGATGATCATGGGGCAGGTCCTTCCAGGGCTCAGACTCCGTCGAGGCCAGCCAACTCCGAGGGAGGGAGTTCATCATAGCCATAGAGGGCTCCCTATGTATCAATTTTGTACCATTTTGTATGATGATGTAGACACCTTCGGGTGATTGTAGCCATATGATTTTGACATCATTGTATCATGACACTTATGATTATATATATGAGATGATTCATCTTTGCGGCAGCTATATGCATGCGTACCAATGTGATGTATGTTATGCTTATGACATGGATGCAAATATGTATATGATGCAATGCAATATACTTTTTGTTCTTTTATGTTTTATATTTGTATGCATGATTCAAATGTGAATGTATGTAATGCAGATGAATATGATAATGCAAATGTAAATTGTGCTAACAGGTGTTGTGTGCAGGATGTGATGCAATTGTGATATCTATATGTATGTATGAAATGCTTAATATGTGGAAATGCAGGTGCAGACTACATGAAATGCAAATGTTTTTGGCATGTCATTATACTCAGTCATGTGATAGCAGGCTACACAGACTCAAGAAGGATGATGGAAGTCAATCAAGAAAGGGGGATGGAAGATAGAAGATATGAAAATGAAAGAGCTTCTTGTGCGTTATCATCATTGAACTTTATTATGGCAAAATAGGTTATGACAATCGAGGCATATGTTTGACCTAGAAAGTCATTGTACCCATTTTCATGGAGATAAGACAGTCTCAAACAAGGAATGCCCCAGTTCATACTAGACTCTCAGTGTCCTCATATCCTTGGACAAGGCATAGCATTACTAAGAGACAAACCACAGATAGCAAAATAAAAATAGGTGACGATACCCCATCCTCACCTTTCTAGTCAAAGACATCTTGGAGATAGAATCTCTAGTCAGAGACATCCCGGAAAAGCTAAAAGACATGTCACCAAAAGATAAAATCAAAAGAAAACCAAGACTCGACACCAACATCCACTGTAGTCCTCAAGTTTAGTGTCTCTTGTCACTTGTATAAGTCTATTTGATTGTGGTCACAATGTTTACTTTCACAAACGGATAGATAGCACTGAACCATAATGTTGTCTGAGTTTGTTGAAAGATTTGATTTGTTGAAGTCCATTGTTGCTGTTGTGTCTCATCTGAAACTGACTGAATCCATGAAACTGATACTTTATTATGGATTGGCGATGCAGATGTTTCTTTATTGTGGATTGTGCATAGATATACTAAAGAAAAATGGAAGAAACTGTACTCCTCAGAACGTGTGATGTTCTTAGTTCCACACCCATTACTAGACGTAGGATTTGCCTTAGCCACAAATAGGAGCTGATTTATTATGGATGGAAAGGGAGGTGAAAAGGGAGGTTTATTATGAATGGCTAACCAATCTTGGGTAGATCAATAACAAGCCATGATGGGAATGGGTAAGTTTATTATGAATGAATAGGTTGTGAGTGTGTGCAAAGTGAAAGGATGAAAGTGAATCCTGAAGGAGGGAGGAGCAATGTCTCTACGTATGGCGTTGGTGACCCATTTTTCACCATGGTACTTGCCCAGGGTGCCACCGAAGTGGTTTTCACCGTTGGACGAAATTATTTCTCTTTACTTTTTTTGATTTTTCAATGTTTTTTTTTTTTTTGTGTCACAAGGCACCTGTTTGTCAGGTTTTCACCAAGTAACGATTTTTTTTGTTTTATAACTTTTTTTGTAATTTTGAATTTTTTGATATTTTTTTGTATTTTTTATTTTTTTGTATTTTTTGAATTAGGATATTTCAAAGAGCTATGTGCAGAACCTGCGAAGGTGCATGCTATTGATAGGATCCTCCAAAGGTTCACCTTTTGTAGTTGAGAGCTGATATACCCCAGATCCATATGCTGTTGTAATGATGTAAGGACCAAGCCAATTTGGTTCAAACTTGCCCTTCTTCTCTCTGTCTTGTTAATTTTTGGGGTTTTCTCTGAGAACTAAGTCCCCTACCTCAAATGTGCGAGGCTTGACTTTGTGATTGTAACTACATCATTCCTTGATTGAATGATGTGTAGCTCGATTGATTGTCTTTGTTGATAAAGGAACTGAGATAGAATTACTAGTGTGTGGACTACGTAGGCCCATATGTGTGTCACCTAAAGAAGTTTGGGCATCCCTGATAACAAAGTCCTTCGAGGAAGCTCCATTAAAGGTCCCTGATGTATCACCAGAAGGGGAAGGATGTGTGGAACAAGTGGATGAGTGATGAAGGCTTATGATTGTGAAAAGAAGTGAAAGTAAGATGACATGATGGAGACTTAGGATCAACAAGTATTCTTTTTGGCTTGAAATTGTATAACTTTTGCCCCCAGTTATTTTGATATTAGGGGAGATCAACTCTTTCTCTTTTTGCTTCATAGGATTTTTATCCTTGACTTTGATTAGTGTAGAGTCCAATAGCTTTTGATTTTGATTTGGACTAAAGGACTTTTCTTTATTTTTGACTTTTAGATTTTTCTTTTCAAAGCTTGATTTTTCATCCCCAATGAGTAAGGGCTTTTGTAATTCTTGTTGATCCAAGTCTAGGAGTGGAGTGGAAATGGAATGAGTGGATGAAATGGTAAAGCTATGTGAGTTCTCAAGAGGGTTGGCAATACGCTCAATAGATTCTTCGTTGGAACCACTCTTAGGACTATTGATATCAAGAGGTGCTTGCACCACTAGAGGAGATTTGCATTCAGACTTAGTAGCCACAACACTAGGTGGTTCACACCCAATTCCTTGATATTGCAAATTGTTTGTAGGTTGTTCCCGTCGATGGAATGTCTTAGGAGATAGTGGGAGTTGATCAACATGAAAGATATACTCACCACATCCCATGTCTTTAAACTTGAATTTTTCTTTGATCTCTGCTTGTTTTGACGTAGAAGCTTTCAAGGATTTTGGATCCACATATGTTGAAGATGGAACAACTTCTTGATTGACTGGGATTGTTATTTCTGATCTAGGTTGTAGATTGTTGCAATATATGAATGGATTTGGGTCAACTTTGATGATCACTTCAACTCCATTGTGTGGGAACTTGATACATCGATGATATGTAGATGGAACAACTCTCATTTCATGAATCCATGGACGTCCCAAAAGTATGTTGTATGTGAGATCTAAATCAAGGACTTGACAAACCACATCTTTTGTAACTGGCCCAACTCTGAGAGGCAAGATCACTGTACCTTTGGATGAACATTCCTCATCATCGTATGCTTTGATGGTAATTTTGTTTGTAGAATTCACAGCTTTGTCTGAATATCCCAATTGTTTAATGGTGCTCAATGTACAAATGTTTAGACCAGCTCCTCCATCTATCAGGACTCGTTTTATTCGATGTTTGTGTAGGAAGGCTTCAATGTGTAAAGGTGCATTATGTGGTTGGCTCATGGAGGTATCATCAGCTTCAGTGAATGTAAGGAAGTGTGGAATGGAAAGGTATCCCACCATGGCTTGAAACTGGTCCAAGTTCAAATCAGTAGGAATAGCAGTGTCTCTCAAGATTTTATCAAGAATGGCTTTATGTGTGGGGGATATGCGTAAGAGCTCGAGGATTGAGATAAGTGTGGGTGTCTTCCCTAACTATTCTACAAGATCGTACTCAGGCTTAGGTGATGAGGAAGTGGTATTTTTGGCTTGAGCACCTTGCAAAGTGAATTTACCTTGACGAGTTGTGACATTACATTCAGAGGTAGGCTCAAAAGAAGATCCAATGCCTTTTAGGACAATCTTGGGTCTTTGGGTAGAATTCTCAAGCGTTTTGTCCTTGATGATTATGGTAGAGACATAATTGTCCATCGAAATGTGATTAATAGCTGAATCATAGTTATAGGATGCTCTGGTATAGTTGGTTTGGTCATCTGTGGCTTTAGCTTTTCCTTTGTCATGTTTTGGGAATGGTTCTTTAAAAATTTCATGTTCTTGATTGGATGAGTGTCCTTCAATCTCAATGTCACCTCTGTCAATGAGATCTTGTATGATGTTCTTCAGTCAATGACAATTTCCTGTTTTATGTCCTTTGCTCTTATGAAATTCACAATACTCATCATCATTCCACCAATATGGTTTAACCTCTAGCTCATATGGAGGCAAATCTGGAATTGTGATTATCTTGTTTGCCACTAGCTTTTTGAAAACTGACTCAAGTGGTTCTCCCAATGGAGTGTAATTCCTTCGTGATTTGGAAGTTGTTTGAGTATTCACTTGATTGTTTGTAGAGCTTGATCCGGAAAAAATGATTTTGGGTCGCACTGTATCAACAACACCATCATTGACTATGTTCTTGTTTTTATTCCAAAATCTTGGCTTGTCTTTTCCTTTAAAGTCATCTTTGTTTTCCTTGAATATATTAATGACTCCTTGTTCAATTAGGACCTTCTCTGTTGCTAAGCCTTTTTCAATGATGTCCTTGAAGGTGGACAGACAAGCTTTCCTTAAGTCATAACCAATCTCTTTGTTAACATTTTGGGTGAACATTTCTACCATTTGTTTTTGTGGAATTTCACAAGAGCATCTTCTGGCTAGACTCCTCCATCTTTGTAAAAATGATGCAAAAGACTCTCCCTCTTTTTGCTTGGTGTTGCACAAAGTAGTGACTGATATGTCTGTCTCTATATTGTAGGAGAAATGTTGAATAAATGCCTCTGCTAAGTCACCCCATGACTTAATTCCAGGTGGAAGTTGGGAGAACCATTCCATAGCTTGATCGCCTAGGCTCTGTGGGAATAATCTCATCAAATATGTCTCTTCTGAAGCTACCTCAATGCAATTTGTGAAAATGTATCTTATGTGTGCCTTAGGATCCCCTTTTCCTCTATACTTATCAAACTTAGGTGTCACAAAGTGTGTAGGAAAAGGAGGCATTGGAATGCTCTTGTCAAATGGATAAGGACATATGTCTCTCATTGTGTATGTTGGCTTTGGTGTATTTATGTCCTCCATTTTCTTTTGTAAGTCCCTGATTTGTTGCTCAAAATTGTTCTTAGGTGGAGATCGACTTCTTGGACCATACCTCATGCTTGAGGCACCAATTGGAGGAGGAGCATGTTGCATATATGGATGATATTGATCATACACATGTTCATATGGAGGAGGTCTATAATGATGCTGCGTATATGGACCACTTGGTATAGAGTCATGGTGAGGAATGGAATATTTGCTTTGTCCATGTATACCATACTCTACAGGCATGTCATGTTCTAATGTGTTGCCCCCAAATTTGATGCGGGGTTTCCTTGTGTCCAAATTTTGAGCATGCCTTTGAATATCCAATTGCTTAGGTGGTTGATCCTTAGAATTGGCATGTGATTGAGTGTATTTTTCTGCATAAGACTTCCATGATGGTCTGCGAAGGTGAGTATCATATGCTTGACCATGTGTGTATGGGACCTCTAGTTTTTGAAACAAAGATTATGGTGATTCAGGCACAAGATATGGTCCTCTATTGCCTCCACTATTAGGCCTCCTTTGATCCATGTTGAGGTGAGGTTGTTGCAAAGGTTGATTTTCCATTATTTGAGACATGTCAAAATCATGAGGGATCTTGGCTCCACTTTGTGCCATCACTTGTAGAAAGTATTGTCTATCTCTCCTCATTATTTCCTCAACCAATCGATTGAAATGGGGATTCATAATGGTGTCTTCCACTTCTGTTGAATGTACGGAAAATTTATCCATATTGTCATTGTGTGTATCATTGTTGTTTGTAGTGTCCATGTTCTCAACATTTGGAATGTTTCTATAAGCATCCATGTCAGGTAATGTAGTATGATCAGAATTGAAAAAGATATCATTGTCATACTCATAAGAACTCATGTTTGCGGACTCTTGAGCCTCTTTAGTTTCTCTCCTAGATTTTTGAAGACGGGTTTCAACCATGAACTAGGTATTGACCGAGATGTCTGAGACTAGATGAAAATGGAAAAAGTATGGAAGACCAAGAGTTGGATGGAATGTAAATGAATCTGAGGTGTACTTGCAATGTCCAAAGTGTAAGACCAAATATGTATGTAGTAGAGTAGGTGTGACTTCCAAAGAGAGGATAGTTTCTCTTGATGAGGTAAGTTGACCTTGACTCTAAGTAAGACCAAATGAGACCCAAAGGTGATAGACCTTGATGAGGGACCACTTAGCAAAATGTTGTTGTATGTAGTATGTTGACAAAGTATGATGAGGACAAACAAGTGACCTTTTGACTCAAGTTTAGACAAATGTAAATTTAATGCAAGATGTAAAGCAATGATGGACTTTGTGAGACCCAAAGACAAGTTGAATGCTAGATGAAAACCTGGAGAAACAACCTAGGAAGCTCAAGAATTCCAAAACTGATTGCTCTTGTTTGTTGGACTATAAAATTTTTCCAATTTGTGAAGTTGTTGGTTGTGACCAAATCTGAATGTTTGACTATTTTTCGTGACAAGAGGACACAATGTTGATGAGGACTCAATGTTTGCAAGTGTTTAGACTCAAAATGACTCCAAGAAAAGTGTGTTGTTTCATACACTTGAAGACACAAAAGACACAATATTTTGTTGTTTGGTCTTGAATGTTTAAAATAAGTCAAGCACAATTCTTATGGCTGGCCAAGACAATAGTTGTTGATCCCACATGAGGTTTTACCCCCGAGGCTACACTGTTCAGAGCGGATACTTAGATGCTTGACCTCACTGGCTCCACCCTCGGCACTCACTTCTCAGGTCAGCCAAGCATCAGTCCCGATGAAAACTCCTCGTGGCGAACTTTGTATCTCTACTAAGAACTGTATGTGTGTGGGCCACTACCAGAGGTCCGACCTCCTGCCTCAACAACTAGAAGGATTTTGGCTTCTAAAACAAAAAGGTGCTAGTAAGAGTATTCGCTTGTGTGGCCATACATGTGGCACTTTTAGCTCTGTAAATACAGAAGGCTCCTAGCCAGTAGGGGTTACGCCCTACAATTGATCAAATAAATTTGATCAAACGGGTTTATGGGGAGACATAGTGTCGGTATGAACTAATCAGCACACATTATCCATAGTTTTCACCATGAATATAGTTGTTTATAGTGGTTCAGAAGAGGTGGGTTTTCCTCGCTACCACTTGGGCCATTCTCTTCTCACTAGTAGTCTTAATGACCACACGGGAAGATAGACCCTCTAAAGATTAAACAAAAAGAGCCTATTGCTCAAGACACAAAAGACAATGATTCAATTTTAGTGCACCAATTGAAGTGTTTGCTAGTCTATGAAAACAAGGCACACAATAAAAATCCAAAAACCCTTGCCAAGGACATGCAACAAATATTTATTAGTAGTTTGGATTGTTTGAAATAATCACCCCTTCCTGCAAGCACACAAGTTAGGTAAATTTTAGATCCAAAAGACTTTGTGAAATAGGGGCCTTCAACAATGCATTTTGGTGACCAATCCAAAGATATGATTCATTATAAAAAAATACCACCTGTAAAATTTCAAGAGATTTCCAGAAATGTAAGAAAATCCAAAAAAATTGCTAATTTGCTCCAAAAATTAATTTTTTATGAAAAATCATAAAAAATTCATGTAAAATGCAAAATCGATCCAAAAAATTTGAAAGTTTTACTTGAAAGTCCCGATGGTCTTCCAAACTTGCATAAAAATTTTTTTGCAACAGATCCAAGGATTTTGTGAGATATGAGTAAAATAATGCAAAACCCTGATTTTCAAAGATCTAATTTTTGAGGAATGATTTTGCATCAAATTTAAAATCACAAAGAATATATCCTATGTATAATTCTGAGAGATTTCCAAAAATGTAAGAAAATCTAAAAAATTCGCTAATTTGCTCTCAAAATTAATTTTTAATGAAAAATAATAAAAAAATCATATAAATTGAATAAGTGATCCAAAAAATCTAAAAAAATTTCTTAATCCTTCTGATACTTTTTCTAACCTGCACAAAAAATTTGATACCAAAATTCGAATCCGTTTGTGAGATCTGATCAAAATAAGAAAAAAAACCTAATTTTTAAAGATTTGATTTTTAGGGAAATATTTTGCATCAAATTTAAAATCACAAAGAACAGATCCTATGTATAATTATGAGAGATTTCCAAAAATGTAAGAAAATCCAAAAAAAATTCTCATTTGCTCTCAAAATTAATTTTTTTATGAAAAATCATAAAAAATTCATAGAAAATGAAAATGTGCTCCAAAAATTCTGAATTTTGGATTGAGTGCTCCTGATACTTTCTTCAACTTGCAAAAAACATTTGGTGCAAAATTTCCAAGCCGTTTGTGAGATATGATCAAATCTCTCCAAGATCTTGATTTTGTGTCCAAAACCCTAGCTGCACAAGGTTATTCTCCAAATTGTTTTACAAAACAGCAATATAGGGTTAGAAAAATCTACAAAAAACACAGATCTAACAAAAATCCATGTCCCACTGGGCATGCCAAAATGTATATGGTGAAAATGAATAACAATAATAACGATATTGAAAGACTAAATGAATTCAACCACAAAACCCTAGCCTAACAACAACAAAGATCCACCATAACATATGAAGATTACCTAAGACAATGCAAATCAAATGAAATCACAAAGATTATACCATCACATGTCCAATAGGGTTTGGATCTCCATTCTTCCTATCTCCATTGATCTTGCTTGATATATTTGCTCTCAGATTTTATGTGCACAAGAGCTCAACAAAGAACGAAATGTGGTTGCAAGTAGGATCACCTATGTTCAAAAGCGTAGTGTAGTCAAGTAGTCAACAGGGGGTTTGATAATGAAGGAAGCATCTCCTTATATAGAAGACACTATATGAAATGGAGGGATAAGATTGAGAGGTGTAAAAGGAGGTCGGCTATGGTTAGAGGGTAGGTAAAAGAAATAATAAAATAATGAAAGGGGTAGGTAGTGTATGAATTAAGAGATGAATGGCATGTGTCATGGGTAGAAAAGGTTAATGAATTAATTAAATAAATAAAGATTTATTTAATTAATAGAAGAAGTGGGATTAATTAAATAAATAAGATATTTATTTAATTTAGGAAAAGGATAATTTAAATAAATAAATGTATTTATTTAAATGAGAAATAAGGCTAGAAGAGGATAAATGAATTAATTAAATAAATAAAGATATTTATTTAATTAGACATGACAATTTTAGGTGTCTACAATATTATAAATATAAATAAAATAAAATAAAAAATAGTAATTTAGTTCTATGAAAATATATATAGTATTGTGAGTCAATAATATTGATGTTCTTGGGGTCTTTGCTCTTATAGTTAAAAATTGTTGTCAAATATAATTATTTTTTATTATATGCAATGAAAAATCTAGAAGCCAACAATAAATATATTGGAATACATTGTTTGTTGAATATAGAGGTAGAGGACGAGTCACTAGTACATTCGAGACTAATTTCTGATGATCGATTGTCGGAATTGCGTCTAATTTTCATCGAAGTGCCGACAAAAGTAGCCGTCGAAAACTCATCGTCGGATTTGTCAACGATGCCTCTAACCATTGGAAATACGACAATCCCATGGACTCTACCGAAGGTGGGCATGATCGCTCTTCAGGTCAAAAAAGTCGTCGAACATGCAGCATCCCCATCAGATGTTTGTGTAGAATTTATCGTAACGTCGACGGAAGTTTGGAACTTTGCACCGATGATGATGTTGTTTGTCTGATGGTTGTGTCGTTGGACCATTAATATGCATCAATGACCATCCGAGTAGGAAGTGTTGTCGCATGTACAACATCCTTGTCGGATGTTTGTGCAGTTTGAGTTGGAAGTGTGACGACTCCAGAACCTTTGCACCGACAAGAATGATGTTGGTCCGACGATTTCATCATCGATGGAAAGCTTGGTATCCATTGTAATTCCGATAAACATTTATTTTTTTCAAAAATAAATATTATTATCCAATCATTGATATGTACAGCGAATGATATTCTATCCCCACCAGCTACCAATAGGGGGCATAGGTTTGAAGCTAATATGAGCTGCATTGGTTTGAAGCTAATATGAGGTGCACTTGTTTCAAGCTAATATGAGGCACACTGGTTTCAAGCTAATATGATCAGGTGCACCATGGTTGAGATGGTCCAACTCCTAAGAGGACTGTATGAACCACTAAGTACTGGTAAACCTATTAAAAATGGTGTTGATAGGGAATTAGCTAACCCAAATATAAGAGCCTTTAAAGCCAATCAGGGAGATGAAATGAATTTATCTACCTTATCTAAGTTAGTTGTTCTTGGGAGCTACCAAAACTTATCTACTATATATATATATATATATATACATGAAATGAATTTATCTACTATATATGCACATATTTCTTATAAGTATATCCCAAATTGATAATCTCATATAAAGTGTCATCCTATGTCAATATATGACATATACCTATTGAATGACATGTATATATCTCATACTAAGTAGTTACTCGTTATTATAGATTCAACATATATTCAAAGATGATAATCATGCATTTCGGGCTACATGAATATCCTCTTTAATAAAATAAATCACATGTACAAGGTTATTGGGTTGATCGAGTCCAATAGAAAAGTACAATAGGTAAAGATAGTGTATATATATCTCATACTAAGTAGTCACTCATTATATATTCAACATATATTCAAAGACAGTAATCATGCATTCTGGACTACATGAATATCCTCTTTAATAAAATAAATCACATGTACAAGGTTATTGGGCTGGTCGAGTCCAATAGTAAAGTACAATAGGTAAAGATAGTACTCAAAATAATGTTACTAACATCTTAAAAGAAAACATAAATGTATTATGACCACCCAAAAAAAACTTGATATAAAATATTTCCAACCTTTCTTTTGTTTAAGTCCACCTGACCACGTGGAACCCTTAGGTCCACCCCATTGTGCTTGTGGAGATAGTTCCAAATAGTCAATCAAAGTATACTCAATTGGGCACAATCACCAAGAGAACGATAAAAAGTGTGTTTGAGATCATTGTCCTAATTGTGGTGTCATCACCAAGAGATCACCGTAAATTTTGTTGGCATTTTGATGATGTTGTGATTGTCATTGACGAACACACACTTGTTTTATGATCACTTCCCTATGTATGAATTATGCTCAACCGGCAATTGTTCCAACCGGTATTATGTATTATAGTCTTTAGACTATCGGTGTTTTGCAAAAGCTGTTTACCGGTCACAAATTGACTAAAGACCCAAAGCGGTATGAAGACCTCAAGCGATAAGAAGGAACAAAGCAGCAATTAACATTTTTCTAGTCTTCATTGTGACAACCGGTAATTGGTAAAATGTATGAACTGGTAATCGGTAATGAACCGGTATTACTCTATGATGAGCTACCAACCGGTATTTCTATGATGAGTTATCATCCACTGACACTTTGGCGGTGATTTTGTGTCGTGTTACCAAATGTGTCTAGATGCACTGAACCTAGGAACTTGTAATGTAATCCTATTGGACCGACATGAAATCAGATTCCTTTATAAGGACATCATGTCTAGGGTTTTAGTTGTCGATAGGGTTTTAGGTGGTGTATGAGGGTTTTTGCATGTGCGATCATAGAAGAGAAGATTATGTCTGTGTGAAGAAACAAAGTGTGAAGATATTGAAGACTGAAGTAATGCTAAATGTGCATTAACAATGAGCTATCAAGGATCTAACCAAGCATATTGTGCTAGTATCTAGATCATCTACTTGTTGATTACTTATATTTTCAACAAGTTTGAAACCCTTAACCGAGTAGGCCCGGCAAAGCCTTTGTAAATCCTCTAACAAGGTGGTTCACAACTGTGAATCTGAAATCCTCTCACAAGGTAGTCTTTAACAGGACTTATCTCCTAACAAAGATCTAGATTCCTAACAGGATGTGTTTTGGTGAAGAACATTGTATGACCTTAACTGGTCTGCCCTTAACTGATCTAGTTTCTATTATGCAAATAGTTACTTGTGAGCTTCTGCTCACCTTGGTTTTTCCCATTTGGGTTTCCATGTCAAAACCTCTTGTGTTATGGTGATTGTGCTCTTGTGGGTGAATGCTTTATTTGTTGTTTGGTTTGCATTTGTCTTAACTGGTTTGTTAGTAAATCTATTATACCGGTTAACTGCTAAATTGTTTAAGAGTTTAAGTTTAGTATTTTTTTGTATACTAATTCACCCCCCCCTCTTAGTATTCATCAATTGGTATCAAAGCCAACCTTTCTATAAGTTTCACCACTTGGAAGGAGATATGGGGGAATACACTGTGAGGGAACTTACTCATCATCTCACTCAAACTGAGAAATCCTTTGATGAACTCAAAGTCAAATATAAGGCCTCACTGGAAAAAAGAAGAGAGAATGTTGAGAAACTGATGGAGCTTACTAAAAATAGTTCTTCTAATGAAGCAGACATGGAAGCCCTAGTTGAAGAAGTTGAAAAACCGAATGAATCTAATGCCAACCTGAGAAGGGAACTGGAAGGACTGACAATCAGAATGTGTCAAGAGTTGGAGAACCAGAGGAAAGCTAAAGACCTGGTAAAAGACAAAGATCATGAGATCTCCAAACTGAAGCAAGAAATCAGTACCCTTACCGCTCATCTCCAAGATAGTAAAGTGGAAAAAGAAGAAATGCAAGGTGAACTAAACATGGCTATTTCTGAGAATGCAACCTTGAAGGAATCCAATGCTGCTATTTCCAAGGAACTCACTGAGTCAAAGGAAATACTTGCCAAATTTAATAAGAGTACTGTTAAGCTAGAACAAAAGCTTGAATCACCAAAACCGGTAAAGAATACCGCTGGACTTGGTTTTTCTGGTTATGAGGAAGGTGAGACCTCTGGAACAAAAGATGGAGCATCAAAGAAGCAACCGACATCAAAGGATAAAGGTAAGCAAAAGTTTAAACCTATTTTCTTTAATTGTCTCAAGGAAGGACATACTGCTAATGTGTGTAGAAATAAGGCCTACAATAATTTTCCTTATTTTTTAAACAATAAGTCTAGATCCAATAGATTCAATGGAAACTATTATGCATGCAACAATTTTGGGCATAGAGCATTTGAATGCAGGTTTGTTATGCACAACACTGGGAGATATCCTCAAAGGACTCAAGGAGTTTTTCCTGAATCATCTCTGAACCGGAATCCAAACCGGTATAATGCCTATGACCATCAGTCAGGTGGTGGTGTCTATCAAGCGGCAACCGGTTGGAGAGCAGCCTATTTGATCTGCCATGGTAGTGGTCACACTGTTGCAACATGCAAGAGGAATAATGGTAGAATAAACAATGGACCATGGAGAACACCTGGAATGGTATGCTATCATTGCAACAAACCGGGACACCCTGCCAGAACCTACAGAATGAGAAAGAACCTATTAGATGATATACCGGTCACCCCAGAAGGGAAGATTGATGTTGAAACCATTCAAGCATGAATGAATAAAACATGGAAAAAGAAACCTGAAGAAGTATCACAAGATGACCCAGTTTCCACACCTAGTGTGGAAGTCTTTGAACTGACAAACTAAGCTTCAGAAAAGCTTAGGGGGAACAAATCGGTGAAATGTTTCGAACCCTCGGTTTATACTGGTAAAAGACCTTAATCGGTATACGTTACCTATCAATTGGCAGAAGATTGTGAAGTGGTAAATGGCAAAATTAGGGTTTGTACCCTAGTGGTGGAGCATTTATTATGGTAGGTGAAGAACTCGTTTAAAAGGAGTTTTCAAAGTCATTTTCACTTATCAGTTTTTGAGCGAAGATTTTTTCAAGAGCAGAGCAACAAAAGGCGATTCGACTTACGATTCAGAGAGATTTGAAATCTTGCAGAAGTATCCGGAGATATTTACAATCAATCAAGTGAAGAATACCAAGTGGTAGTCAAGCAACCGAAGTGGTGTAGTGTGAGTTGCATTTGTCAAACCCTAAATTTCAAAATTGTGAAGGTATTTCTCAAAAATTTTGTTTATCAGTTAAATCACGGCTTCTGCATTGCACTCCAGTTCTAGTGCACCTATGGACTCAGCTGAATTCATTCAAAGAAAAATGAAATACAATGCCCTGTCCCAAATACCCGTCGGAGTCATTGTCGAAGGAGATATTTCAGGGTACATTGACTGCAAACTGGAAGACCTAGGATCCTTAGCTATTCATTCCTAGCTAAGTCTGTTTTATGAGGATGATAAGAAGATCAAACTGGAATACAACATTCTGGAAAGGAAGAAACTTCACAATGCGGTTTACTTTCTTGAAGAATTCACGGAAGACCACATCTGCATCATCATGAGCAGAGTGCATGGAAACAAGATGTATCTCAAGAGGACGCATGACATTATGCCTAAAGCAATTCATGTCATCACTGGTTTCTGCAACATTGGTGAGGTGTCAGCCCTAAGGAAGGTCATCAAGACAAAAATGACTAAGCTCATCGGTTTTGTGAGCGATCAACGGGGAATGACCGTCAACACCATCAAAGATGAGTTGGTCAAGTATGCTTGCATGGTGATTGGATACCAGATGTTTTATGCTAGCAGATTAAACTCTGTCTCTGCTGCTGCAGTTAATGCTGCCTACAAAATGATCATGGAGGACGCCTCATTTGATCTATGCACCTATTTGTAGAAGCAACTTCTACTGAACTTGAAGTCCATCAAATAGGACAATGCCCTAAGATTCAAATTTGGACAACTTTTGGTGGGTCTGCTTTTCTACTTTCAAGGCTATTCACCGGGAGTCGGTGATATTCAATGGTCTGCTGACCAACCGGTCACTAAACAAATTAGGGAAAGTCTCCAAGCGGTGGGAACCAGATATCCTGAAGTCTTGAATAAATACTTTGATGAATTCAAACGGAAGATGAGTCAAAGGATGAGGATATCTAGAGACATTGTTAAGAAATATGAAGAGGACATCTGCTTTACCATTAGAGTAGATGAGTGTGTAATAGAAGTGGTAGAGCCCAGACAGGAAGAAGTAGAACCTATAGGATATGAGGTAATGTATGACATGTTAGATGGGTATGCCTCTACCTTGATTGCCTCTCCTTTAAATGCAAAGAAAAAGAGAACCGACACCTACTTGGAAAGGGTAACATCGGTTGAAGAGCCTTCTATGAAAAAGGGAAAGGCAGTGCCAACGGCATCAGCACCGGTTACCTCAGCCAGCCCAAAAGTGACCAAGCGGTCACCTGCCAAGAAGAAACTGGAAGTTGCACCCACTAAAGTATTTGAAAGGAAGTAGAAGACCAGAGCAACTCACTGGAGTCTGAAGACACAGAATCAGATGTGCAGCCTAAGAAGACAAGGCAAACAAGGAAAAAGACAAAAGCTACTAGAAAGACACCTACATCATCAACACCGGTAAATATTGACATCTCTTCTTATAAGCCAATGACACATTGTCAAAGGACTATCAAGAATATAAGAAGAAAACTGCTTAGTGATCTGAAGGAGTGTTTTGATGATTTTACCGATAGTGAGAAAGAGGAAACAGAGCGGGAAGTCATTAATTATTTGTGTAAGAATGACCGATCGCCATCAAAAATTAGATTTGAGGCACCTGATTCTTTATATAATTCTTTGGGCAACAAATGGCACATTTCCATAGAAAAAGAACAGGAAATAAGGGAGAAAGTATTTGCTTAGTACTTTCCTGAAGCCTCCAATTCCGAATTATTTCAGATTATGGACACGCATAAAGGTCTCTTCTTCATGAGAAGAAGAAGACTCGGGCTGCTAGAAGGCAAAACCTCTAAAGTAGAGAAGGACACTCATCTGCATGCCAAAGCTATTGTCTGGTTGCATCAAGTGTTTGAGGCCAACAAGAAGGCCGAACAGGATCCAAAAACTGGAAAACCGGATGAGGCATTTGATGATGAAGGAGAACTAGCTACAGAATAGGTGGACACCATTGATGTTGATGCTTTGGATGTTGAAGATGTCACTCCAGATGTTGAAAAGGAAAAGGTTGATAAAGAAAAAGCAAACAAGGAGAAACATGACAAAGAAAAAGCAGACAAGCAGAAGCTGGAAAAGGAAAAGGCAAACAAAGAGAAAGCGGAGAAAGAGGAAGAGAAAAGGAAATCGGAGGAGAAGAAGAAACAAGAGGAAGAGAAGAGGAAACAACAAGAAGAAAAGTGAAAAGAAGAGGAGAAGAGGAAAGAAGAGGAGAAGAGGAAAGAAGAGGAGGAAAAGAAAGAAGAGGAGAAGCGGAAAGATGAGGAGAAGAAGAAACAAGAAGAGGAGAAGCGAAAAGAAGAAGAAAGAAAGAAGGAGGAAGAGAAGAAAAATCATGAAGCGTAACAAAGGGAGAAAGAAGAGGAAAAGAAAAGAGTGGAAGAGAAGAAGGAAGCATAAAAGAGCAAACAACCAGAGACTCCAAAGGCAACTGGTGGTCAAGCCAAACCGGTCGATGTCACCAGTCATCTTGACCTCCAATCTGTAGATGAATCAGAGCTGCTACAAGGCATAAAGCTAGCATAGGAAAGACTGGAAGAATTAAGGAGGAAAAAGGAGCAGGATTTCATTCACATTGCAATTGACACCCTTACCAGTCTGATTCCAGGTACCAACCTCCCCGGTACTGATTCCTCTCTAGCCAAACTAAAACTTCTATGTACAGTGGTAGAGGACCAGGTACAATGCCTAGAGGAAGTTGTTGAAGCTAATGCACAAAAGAAGCATCAAAAGGCACTTAACACTACCTTAGTAAAGAAATTGAATGAGCTCTGGTCTCAAATTCAGAAAGAGCAGAAGGATATTAGAGATGCTATGGATGAGGGAAAACTATTGTTGAGCAAAATAAGCCAACCCCATATATTTTGTGATGATGTGCTTGCACAAAAGGATAAACTGCAATCTGATTTGCAGGCATACATAAGCAACTTTAAGACCCCGTATGATTCTTTCACTACATATGGGCAAACTATTCACTAGTATCAGCTTCAATCTGCCAAGATAGAGCTAGAGATTAGAAACCGAACAAGAGATTTACAGGAACTTCAACTGGTTTTATTACCCAGACTGCAAATTCTTCAAAAGTGCTTTCTCAATCTAGAAGCTTTAACGGTAACTCAAGAGATGAGTACAATTGATGCCATGGAAGAAAAGGTATCACAGATGTAGACGGAAAGTGAGGTGGCTACCTCATTACTTGAGTCATGGTCATTATCCATGAAGACTTTTATGCAGGATTTTAAATCAGTTTTCGATAAGTTTCACTCATTATTGTCATAAACACTTATTTATTTTAATGATAATGAGAAACAAGGGTTATTCTGCAGTACTTTGTCATTGTTGGCAAAGGGGGAGTAGTATCTAAAATTTTGGTGAATGTTATGTGTTATTTCTTTAAGGGAGTAGTATACATTTTATTTTCTGCAAAAAGGGATAGTGTATATGCTTAGGGGGAGTAATTTTGATTATGGCATATTTTTGTTGTAAAACACTTAGATGTCAAAATTTTCCTAAGTGTTGCCATCAATGCCAAAGGGGGAGATTGTTGGCATTTTGATGATGTTGTGATTGTCATTGATGGACACACACTTGTTTTATGATCACTTCCCAATGTATGAGTTATGCTCAACTAGTAATTGTTCCAACCAGTATTATGTATTATAGTCTTTAGACTATTGGTGTTTTGCAGAAGGTGTTTACCGGTCACAAATTGATTGAAGACCCAAAGCAGTATTAAGACCTCAAGCAGTATGAAGGAACAAAGTGGTAGTTAACATTTTTCCAGTCTTCATTGTGACAACCGGTAATTGGTAAAATGTATGAACCGGTAATCGATAATGAACCGGCATTACTCTATGATGAGTTACCAACAGGTATTTCTGTGATGAGTTATCATCCACCAACACTTTGGCGGTGATTTTGTGTCGTGTTACCAAATGTGTCTAGATGCACTGAACCTAGGAACTTGTAATGTAATCCTATTGGACCGAATGAAATCAGATTCCTTTATAAGGACATCATGTCTAGGGTTTTAGGTGGTGTATGAGGGTTTTTGCATGTGCGATCATAGAAGAGAAGATCAGGTCTGTGTGAAGAAACAAAGTGTGGAGATATTGAAGATTGAAGTAATGCTAAATGTGTACTAACAATAAGCTATGAAGGATCTAACCAAGCATACTATGCTAGTATCTAGATCATCTACTTGTTGATTACTCATATCTTTGACAAGTCTGAAACCCTTAACCGGGTAGGCCCAACAAAGCCTTTGTAAATCCTCTAACAAGGTGGTTCACAACTGTGAATTTGAAATCCTCTCACAAGGTAGTCTTTAACAAGACTTATCTCCTAACAGAGATCTAGATTCCTAACAGGATCTGTTCTGGTGAAGAACATTGTATGACCTTACTGGTCTGGTTTCTATTCTGCAGATAGTTACTTGTGAGATTCTACTCACTGTGGTTTTCCATTTGGGTTTCCACATTAAAACCTCTTGTGTTATGGTGATTGTGCTCTTGTGGGTGAATGCTTTATTTGTTGTTTGGTTTGTATTTGTCTTAACCAGTTTGTTAGTAAATCTATTATACTGGTTAACTGCTAAGCTATTTAAGAGTTTAAGTTCAGTAAATTTTTGTATACTAATTGTAGCGTCCTAAAATTGCGACACTTGCAATTTCGACTACATTTGGGTCTTCATGATGGCGACGCAACACTGAACCTGGATGGAGACCCCGAAACTTGTTCATGACATCAAAAACTGCATTTTTCAGCACCCTGGCCTGATCCTCCTTGCACCTCACTGTCCCTGGAGGTGGGACCATGGCGCCCAGTGCCCTGGTCCTTTAGGACTAGGGCGCCCAGCACCCTGGTCCCCCAGGACCATGGTGCCCAGTGCCCTGGTCCTTGGCCCTATTTTGGGCCCGGTCTCTTATGGGGCTTCGGGTCTTTAAGTTTGCAAATTGGAAAATAATATTTCCTGATCGGCCTAAGGTCAGGAAAATCAGTCTATCAACCCTAATTGACAACTATATAAACTACATTTCCTCTCCCATTTTGGTAGATGAAAAAAAGGCGGAAACGATATTCAAGCATTCAAGCATTCAAGCATTCAAGCATTCCTTCAAGCAATTGAGCATTCTAAGTCTCCATTCAAGGCTAAGTGTTGCATTCAAGACAAGGATTCAACCATTGAAGAGGAGATCACATACAACATACAACATACTACATACATTACACCTTCGCATGTAAGAATACAAACATTCTTACAACAAGGTTGCAGGTACGTGATTGTAATTGAAGATCTGGAATCCTTGTGCAGAGACGAACAGATCCACCTTCGTTTCGCGGATTTTTCGGAGGACCGTGTGCACGTCGGGCGCCATCGTCCCGTCAACTTTCGCTCAAATTTGCAGAACAGCACCGTCTCGACATTTTACTGCTAATTCCAGGTCTGCAGCTTCATCCCATATCCCTATCTCTGTTTATAAGTGAATCTTTCCTACTTTACATGCATTCCTAGTTCAATCTTTCTATCTACATTCTTTACAAAAGAGGGTATCCTTGCTATCACAACCCTTGAAACTCATTTAGAATCCAATCTTGCATTGCGTGGGATTGGATCTTGTGGGTTTCAACCCCTCTTTTGAATGTAAAGTCTCTCCTAAGTGAAAACCATCAACCCTAGTGACTCTCCCTTCTCTCTCCTTGGAGTTGGGGAGGGGAGAACAACTAGGGTTCGATTTTTCCGCTTTACACTAATTCACCCCCCCCCCCCCTCCTCTTAGTATTCATCAAATTTGTCAACCTTTCCTTCATTTAAACCAAGTAAACCTTTATGTATATGTATATGCATATGTATATAGTTTTATGTATTCATTAAAGATTTTCATTTAATTTTGAGCATTTTGTGGATGGTATAGTCAAGAAACATATCATCACCCTCACCAATTATGCTCAACTGATTTAAGTACAACCATTTGATTGTTAATAATTTTTAAATTAAGGGAGTACTTTTCAAAATAGAATTGTTGAATTATTGAATTTTTATATATATAATAGTATAAGCCTTTTATGGATGGTATAATTAAGAAACACGCCATCACCTACACCAATTATGCTCGATTGATTGAACTACAACCCTTTGGTTGTTAATAATATTTAAAGGAATGAATTACTTCTCAAAATAAAATTGTTGGATTATTGAATTAGTATATATAATAGTAAGCTTTCTATATTCATAAAAGATTTTCATTTAATTTTGAGTCTTTTGTGGATGGTATAATCAAGAAACATACCATCGCCCTCACCAATTGTGCTCAACCAATTGAGCTACAACGCTTTGGTTGTAAGTATTTTTCAAAATAAATAAGTACTTGTCAAAATAGAATTGTTGAACTAACATGAATTAGTATACATGGCAATACGTTTTGTATATTTATAATAAAATTTATTTTTGTTTTAAGATTTGTATATTCGAACAAGATTCATACATAAGAAAGACATACTCAATTGGGAAAAATCAACAAGAGAATGGTAAAAAGTGTGTTTGAGATCATTGTCTTAATTGTGGTGTGGTCACCAAGAGACCACGGTAAATTTGTCAATGCAACTTTTCTTGCAAAGTAGTAAAAAGTGTGTTAGTTTTGTTTCAATGTTAGTTAATACTCAAATATCGGTTATGGAAATTGTAGGGTTGATGAGACACATAAATAGCCTTGTTTCATCAACCATAGGATCGATTGTTGGAGGTATTGCAGGAAAAGTCATTAAAATTTGGAGATTTTCTGCAATTTTCACTATTTTTCAAAACGTTACAGTCTATTTTACATCATTTTTTTGTTGTGAAATTCTTTTTGTTGGTATTATAAACCTATAGGTAATGAGATAAAAATGAATCCATGAACTTTTTTCTTTGGTTTGATTGAATTTCATTTTGATTTGAGCAAGTTGTTTTTCTAAAAACTGTCATAAACGCTTGTTAGGGTATCCAGTCATAAAAATAAATGTATAAATCATATCCCCACTAGTGAAAAGTCACCCCAATGGGTGGTAACATGTATATTGGTATTATCTTTCATGTTTTCATGCTTTTTAGGTCTTCAAGATTCATTGGCACGTGCAAATGGTGACTGTTGGTGTGATATTGGTCATGTATCAGACCTAGTGCAACATCGAGGGCAGATTTGAAGTTGTAAGTGCAAGATAGACCCCCTTGGTGTTTGGAGGAAGGTAGTGAGGGGTGCAGAGGGTTAGTGCATATCCTTTACAAGCTATTGTGGCCCTTGGGTAGGGAAAAACATCAAGAACTTTATGATTGTCCCTAGATAGTGTGTGGTTGTCCTAGTGAACAAATGAAGACTGAGATTTGGGGAGTATGATGAAATGAATAATCTTATTATGTGGTGGACATATGAGATAGGGTTGTACTGATCCTTGGAAATTTTTAAAGAGGTTTGGAGGCCCTAATAAGAGGAAACAAATCATATCTTGCCGATTGTCCTAAGTGACTTGGTTGTCACAGTCATTGTTGTCAATCATCTGTATGTTGCAAATGGGGTTCACATAAAAGTCTATTATTATTTAGAGACCAGTATAAAGTGTGTGTCAACCTTGTGAAATTTTCTCCTAACAAAGCCTAAGGATTTTAGGGCTTTAGGAAATATTTTGTGGTGTCTTTTGTCCATCAAATGGGCAGTATAGTTTGCTACGGATTGATTTGTGTCAAGTAAGAGCAAGTGAGAATTTTGGGATTACAAAGTTGATTTTGTGGCATTGTCTCATGTTCTCAAAACAATGTAATTAACATGTCCAAGGTGATATCCAAGGTCCAAGGGATTTCCAAACCTATGTGCGAGGGCTCAAACTTGTAGCGGTTTAGGATAGAGACTAGTAAGTATGCCCTAGTCAGTTGTTGTGTATGTTGAGTTTACCATTGTGAGTTACCCCTACCTCTGCATCATGCTATCATGGTTATGCTAGTTTGAAGAGAAACCCACATTTCAAGCATTCAAGAAAACATCAAGAAAAAATTGAGAAATATACGGTCTTTGCTATGGTATTAATTTTTATCATTTGATTTTATGCATAGGTCTTAAGCTTTATTGGACGAGTGTGAATGTGAATTTGGATCTTGCATTGCATTTTTTCCACTTTATTTAGATTCACATCTTCATCCTTCACAAGTATGAAGACAAGTATGATTAATTATACCTAGCGTTGAAATCAATTTTCAATGATATAATTTTAACACTACCAACCATGAGCTTATATGTCCTTAACAACAAATCTGTCCCCCTTTTACATGCACTTAGGGATCCTCATTGTTCCTTTATGGGTATATCATATTTTATGACTGTCATGGGTCTAGGGTTTCAAGAAATGAAAGAAAACCCTTTCTAAACTTTGTAATACACTAATACCCAAAATTCTACCCCAAGCATGTTCAATATCTTCGTAACCTTATTAGAGGTTTCATGCTTTGTAGGTCTCCAAGATTCATTGGCATGTGCAAATGGTGACTGTTGGTATGGTATTGGTCATGTATCAGACCTAGTGCAACATCAAGGGCAGATTTTAAGTTGTAAGTGCAAGATAGACCCCCTTGGTGTTTGGAGTAAGGTAGTGAGGGGTGTAGAGGGTTAGTGCAGACCCTTTACAAGCTATCGTGGCCCTTGGTTAGGGCAAATCATCAAGAAATTTATGGTTGTCCCTAGATAGTGTGTGGCTGTCCTAGTGAACAAATGAAGACTGAGTTTTTGGGAGTATGATGAAATGAATAATCTTATTATGTGGTGGACAACTGAGGTAGGGTTGTAGTGATCCTTGGCACTTTTAAAGGGGTTTGAAGGCCCTAATAAGTGGAAACAAATCATATCTTGCTGATTGTCCTAAGTGACTTGGTTGTCACAGTCATTGTTGTCAATCAACTGTCAATTCTCCCAACAGTATTATACAACCTTCATGCATTGCCATTAATTCTCAAAATAATGTTACACAACCTTCACTAGAATTTTTCACTTGAGAAGGTCTCTCACCAATGAGTTTAGGGATTCTTGGACTATTAAGGTTTAACAATTTTTTGATAGTTTTTGAAAGCAATTCCTACAATCCTTTGTGTAGAAACAACAACTTTCTATATGTCCATGCATCAATGAGAGAGGTTTAGGATTTTCATTTAGCAACATGATTGATAGAGATACCAAGAATGAAATTGCAAGGAAGATCTAATATTTATGAATGAAATTGCAAATCAATCTAAGTTACATGTTTGATATCTTACTTATATCATGGCAACATAAAATGTATATATGCACTCAACATACCTCTTTGCTTGTTTATTTGAGAATGTTGCTAGGAATTAATAGGTGAATGATACATTGATCTACACATGAATCACTTGTACTTTCCCAATACTTTCATCCCTTGGTCAAGGCCGCATACCCCCTTACACTTGAATATTGTTTCCACCCTCATGATTACTTAAAGTCCATTCTCAAATCACACTAAATGACAATAGTTAGTACAAAATAGAGACCATAGCCAAGGAAGCCCAAATTTACTCATACTCAACATAATAAGAAATAACTAAATCATCTGGACCATTATTCATAACATAGCCTCTTTTTCACATCATGTAAGGCCAAAATTACAAGGATCACACTTCTTTGAAGGAGCCATTGTTCAGAGCCACCAAAATATCAACAAGAGTAGAATCTATTAGGCTCATACAATTTTAGGACATATAAAGAGTTGAATCAAAAGTGAGATCATGAAGCATACAATAGAGAGGTATTCATGGAATAGACATCTGAAAACATCTCATTCATGAAGTAAAAAAATGCTAAAGAAAATGACAAGTAATAAAAAAAACTTATAAGGATGAGGCATATTCATAACTTATGCAGTCCCGCCTTGGATATCAACACTAGAAGCAACTCATATTGTTCGGGTACATACAAGACAATATGGGAGTTCATTATACCCAGCAACTTGTGGTGTTGTTGTTCATGTTGGCTCTGTTGGACCCTACAATTAAGATTCAATATACATTATTCAATAAGATTAACTGTGCAACATAATGAAATATTGAAAAGTGTGTTAGCTTGTTGAGATTCACTTGGTTTCAAGAATAATTTAATATTCTCTACTTAACAGGGCCAACCAAATGAAGGAGGAAGCTCATTTGGCCCCTCCCCCCCTAATATCACTCTAAACTCCCCATTAGCATCTTATAACATTCATTCATTCATTCTTTCTACCATTAATAAAATATAGCATTCATTCTTTAATATCACATAACGCTCATTAACACATAACATTGATTAACATTAATTAACATGCAACATTCATCAATATTAATTAACACATATCATCCATAACCATTAATTAGCACATAATTACATTCACTAACACATAAAAATCAGTCATTATCAAATAAGTTAGATTACAATCATTTCTTTTTTTGTTTTTTCTTTGAAGCTATGAAAAGACTAAGTGGAACATCGGTTTCTTCATCATTTCCCCCCTCTGTAGATGTTCTACCCTCTGCTCGTGATCTTGATGTATGCCTAGTCCTATACTGAGGACAAGGACACTGAAGCGAAGGGGGGTCCTCTGCAATAACAAAGAAATGGGTTAAATTCAAAACAATTTTTTAATATTGTTACAAGTATTTCATTAATTTAGAGAACATAACTGTTGCGCTCTTTACCTGATGGGGCCACATCATTTTGTCTAGCCTCAACCTCAACATGCTGAACACCCTCTAGATCATCTGGAGTTGAAATACTAAAGGTTACATTAATGTTGAACACCCTCTAGATCATCTGGAGTTGAAATACTAAAGGTTACATTGATGCTGAACACCAATTGCAATTATATTTATTTAAAGGAATAACATTGGTCCTCTTTACCTGAGTGGGGAACATCACGTTCTTGATGTTGTGTACCCAGATCATGCTCCACTAGGTCACCACCGACTACATGCTCTAAAATATTAACAAAAAAGGTTACATTAATTACTACTCTAATTACAAATTAAGATGTTTAATTGTATTAATAGCTAAATAAATAAATTTGAATAGCAAATGAATACCTCCACTACTGGGATGCACATCTGGACCTTCATGTGCAGGTGGTGTTTCATGATTACCAGGCTGCATTCCAGTGTCATGCACATTGTTATCATTGCTTTCTTATTTAAAAAATATATAGTCACTTTATGTTGGAACTCAACATCAATTAGATTAATGGTAAAGTATTCAATTTGAAACAATTTCCATTTAGCATATTTACCTGTGTGACAAATGCACTCAAATTTTCATGTGTATGCCCACTCAATTCTCATAGCCGATCAACCACGGCTAAATAGCCTTACTGGTAGGCAATTCTCTTGTCATCTTCTGTGGGCACTCTATTGAATTCAGATCCCTGCATTTTTGCTTGGTACCATGAATTTTGCTTGCATTGATTGATAAAAAAAGATCGTTTGTAACTTATTAATATTTTGATGCAATATTTCGTTTACATGAGATACTTACAATTCATGCAACAAGTTTCATATAGCCACCAGAGCCGAGTTTGTGTTGCCCATGCTTTTCTTGTCTTGCCTTGGTTGCTTTTGACGTGTCACTTAGTCTATAAAAAGTTTGAATATGTTAGATTATATAAATATAAAGACTAATTAATTAGTACATAATTACATTCTTAATAGTATCTCGTACCTTCTTCTAGCGTCTGGTGGTGTATTTCCCTTTTTCCTTTAAATTCTCTCCTTGGCATCCAAAATCAGGTCCTTCCACTCCCTCTCTGGAATCATGGGGGGACGCTCGTACTTTAGGTTCCTCTCTAAATGGGTCCTGTATTGGTCCCTCACATACTTTAGATATGTGCCAACTTTTTCAAGGAGCTTGGTTTAGTCAAAGGTGTCATATCCAAACCACTCAACCATTTAGTTTGTCAATTCATCTTTTAACCTTTTTTCTTGGTCATTCCACCTTTTAAAGCAAAAATAAACCTGTTAGATTCAGAAATGAACTAAAGCTACATTTATTACAGTTAAAGAAATGGGTCAAAGGAAAACCATTCTAGCAATGATATGAAATCAAAATAGTGGAATAGGGTTAGTTCACATATGATGTACCACCTTTTACGTATGGTGGGCCCAAATATCTGCAATGCAATGTCACTAAGATGTTTATATAAAATATCATTGCCTGCAAAAAATTCATGGGATCATTAGTCCAAAACGAGTGATCATAAACTAAATTACAATTAGAGCATATATAATAATAATTTTAAAGTACCTGGAACCTTTTATATCTTTAAGGGAATCATTTCTTCGTCGCTCACCACCAATGTGGTCTGCAACATTCCCGCACTAGCAATACGAGAAGATCCAGAAAATGATGGTATGTTATCAGTAGTAGTCGCCTCTGGCACATCCTCATGTGCATCTCCTCCTGCAAAAAATAAATCCACTATGAAATGCCCCCAAGAAAGAACGCTTGAAGGGAAATAAACACATAACAAAAGATAGAGCAAAAGAGGGATCTACCAATAGTGGGCAGGCCAATATGATGTGCAGTAGAGGATGTCTGCATGCTACGTGTTGTCGACATTGCAGTCGGCAATACAGGTGAGGCTAACCTCTGATGAGGTAGCGGCAACATTTTCACAGGGACATTGATAGCACCTAAAGAATAATACATTAAATATATCAAACATTAAATATATGAAAAGTGCAAGAATTGTAAACAAGGATGAACCTTTATTTTGAAGATTGACACTATCAAGTATGATGTGTTTTGGGTACTCAAAGTGATAAGCCAAGCAAGTGATAATACAAGAAAATTGTCATCACCTGAAGTACCTGCAACACCCTAATCATGGCAACGAATTTCATGAGGGTGGATAAATTGCTGTAAAAATAACACGTACATATTTTAGTTAATGACATAAAAGAGAATAAAATATAAACCATTATTGAACTTTTTTTATAATTAAAGCTTTCATTACTGCTTACTTGCAATTTTTTTGTTGTTCGAATCAATACTTCCACCCTCTCTTATATCTCATCAGTCATAGGATGCACGACTGCCAAAGAAACAATCTCTTTAGTAATTTTTCTAAGAGGATTTTTTATGAATTTCATAGGGTGTGTGGAATCTTCAAGGTCATAATTGCTTAACCCTATTGATTCCACATCCCTAGAGAGGTGCTCAAGTACTACGGCTCCCTTTCCCTTGCCCCGAACATCCGTCTGTGTCAAGAATATCATTAACAATTAAAAAATTAGTCTAAATCACTAAAATAAAGAGCATAATAATGTAACAGTTTGCTTCTACTAATTTGTACAATTACAATGAGGTTTACCTACTCGGTAGAAGTGTCGCAACCTACATCCCTGTCTGTGATATTTGATGGATCCATGTCGCCCTATGACAAAAAAAATATATAAAAAACGTTAGCAAAATTAAACCAATAGACTTAGCAAAAAAACTTCATAATAAAATGGTATATTGGATTCATTAATTGGAGGTTGGTTAATTTAAATGGTATATAGTACGTACCACCCCCATGATATTAACTTTGTTTGTATCTATATGATTCAAACTGTAATCGATTAGAAGCTCTTCGCTTGCACTTATTGATTTTATCGCACATATGAATACATGATTTCCCTCACGCACCTCAAATATGCAATTGGGTTGTTTATTAGTTGACCCAGATCGCGTACTATTTATAAAACCTACAATATTCCCTGTTGCTTTTGGCCAACCATCAATGTATACAGCCACTCATTTACTTTGATCATTATCTTTCTGTTGTCTATACTTTGTTGACAGTGCATACCTACGCATACTTTTTTTATATTTAACAATCTGCATCCAATTATTGTAATTATAACAAGGTCCAACAAACTCCATCATTTCAACAACTTTGTTGTAACAGACCTTTATGTCGTCCATGGAAAAAAAGCCTAAACCATGTAACGACGAAGGTGCTATGCGATATATCCTATCGTTAACACAAAAATCGGTGTTTATTGGAGGAATTTCCTCGGGCACCCATTGTTTCTGTAGATGTTTGTACCTCAATGGCACCTCAATGTCGCCTTTGGTCTCCTCATCATAAGAACATGACCCCCCTTGAGAAAGGAAATTTTTTATGCATTTATTGAATTTTCTTCCAATCTTTTGACCTCTCGTTGATCTCCCTATTGTAGACCTACTACATGTATCACTTTCATTTTCTATTCCTGCATTTTCCTCACTCGACGAAGACAGATCTGACAAATACCTATTTGGGGGTCCCTACACTCCATGAAATGTGAGAGTTAATTCGTAATGAGAGAGAAATTTTTCAAATGAGGGTAATGTTGATGAAGAAGTTTGCCCTAAAGTTGATTTTGGGATTAAAATTGGAATAAGTCCAACTGGGGCCTCAAGTGTTGATAACTGTATTAGATTTGCTGCTAATGTCGAGGTTTGAAAAACTGAGGAAGTTTGTTTTCCAAGTAATTTTTTAAAAATAAATTGTTTCTATAGGGTGTATTGACTAGTTATACCTATCCATCCATGAGACTGTGCAGGATCCTCGCCAAAGGGGTTCAGGGTCCTGCACATGTAATTCAATTATCTTATGTTAACTAAAAATTACATAGTAGACAACATGAACAACATGAACTTTATAGACAAAAAGAGTATTAAATAATAAAAAGATGTTGTCATCAAAATCATTATAAATTAATTTCTTACCTTTACTTTATGTAGACTATGCAGGATCCTCAACTAAATGGTTGACAATGTCTGTAGGGTATGTGCAGGATCATGGTGTGCCAAAACAGGCCCTTAAGTGGCAATGAAATTTCAGAAAATCAGAGTTATGCAACTTGACATGAAAATTTGAATAAGTTGTGAACATTATTTTTAAAATATGTAAGAAGAGAATATATAGAAAATTGATGTAGTTTCTAAGCAACTAGCTGGTTTTTGGAAAAAAAAGTTCCTATTTGATAAAAATTTCAAATTTCAATGCAGTGGTACTAAAATTTCAAGAAAAAAATAAGAAGTAGATGTATGTCTGACCACCCTAATCACAATCAAATCATAATATTTTTTTATAATATTTATAACATAAGTATTATTTATGAATTTTTTACTACAACTTTTCAAAAATTCAGAAACTCGTACGTCTGACCACCTTAACTTGGTCAAAACCTTATGAAATTTAATTTTTTAAATTTTTTCCCTATAGTAGACAAAGCATAGGATGTGATGCATGTTTTGGATTCAAAAAATGTTATACCATTTGAAAGTTATGAGTGTTTTTCAATCAGTATATCGATCAGGACTTGTGTCAAAATTCAATTAGAAAATAAATAATAATTATTTATTAAAGTCGAAATAAGACAAGCCTTATATTGTTGGAAAGTTGGGAACGTCCTTAAAAAACCCTTTTCATTTTATCAAATTTGGCTACAAAAAAAGTCGTCAACCACCAGTGTAAAGTCTAGAAAATCAAGGAATACTGAAAAACGCATTTTTTTCAGTTGACTTTCCAGGCTTGTCACTTCCAAGCCAAATACCAAAGCATTCCCAAGCCGAAATTTGAAATTTGAAAATTTGACTACAAAAATCGGATATCCGATTTTAATCAATAAATTCTCTAACTAGATTTGCCTAATTGGATATCCGATTTTAATCAATAAATTCTCTAACTAGATTTGCCCATAATTAATCTAATGTTTATTAATATATTAATATATTAATTTATAAATAAATTAGTATATGATATTAAGGAGAGGGAGAGAGAGAGGGGGGAGTGGGAGAGAGAGAGAGAGAGAGGGGGGGGGAGGTAGTGATGGGTAGGAGGAAGGGAGAGAGAGAGAGAGAGAGAGAGAGAGAGAGAGAGATTAGGGGAGAGGGATAGAGAGAGATTAGGGGAGAGATTAGGGGAGAGATAGACAGATAGAGAGAGACAGAGAGAGATGGGGAGGGTGAAGGGAGAGGGAGAGATAGAGAGAGATTAGTGGAGAGAGATATAGATGAAGAGATTAGGGGAGAGGGATAGAGAGAGATTAGGGGAGAGAGAGAGAGAGAGCTTAGGGGAGAGGGGGAAAGAGAGAGATTAAGACACCATAGGACCCAAAGCAACCCAATATGGTGTCATAACAGGTCGTATGGTGTCCTAACGGGTCATAAGGGTTCATGGGACACCATATGACCCCTAAGGACAACATACGACCCCTTACGACACCATATGGTGTCATTAGGGGTCATATGGTGTCCATAGGTGTCATATGGTGTCCTAGGACACCATATGACCCCTTAAGACACCAAATTGTATCGTTATGGGTCATATGTTGTCCTAAGGGGTCATAAGACACAATATGACCCAAAGCGACCCAATATGGTGTCATTAGGGGTCATATGTTGTCTTAAGGGATCATATGATGTCTTAAAGGGGTCATATGACACAATATGACCCACTAGGAGACAATATGACTCATAATGACCAAATATGGTGTCTTAAGGGGTCATATGGTGTCCTAAGGGGTCGTAGGACACCATATGACCCCTATGGACACCATAGGACCCCTTATGACACCATATGGTGTCATAAGGGGTCATATGGTGTCCTAAGGGGTCGTAGGACACAATATGACCCCTTAGGACACAATATGACCCAAAGCGACCCAATATGGTGTCATAACGAGTTGTATGGTGTCCCAAGACATCATATGACCCCTATGGACACCATATGACCCCTATGGACACAATAGGACCCCTTAAGACACCGAATTGTGTCGTTAGGGGTCATATGGTGTCCTAAGGGGTCATATGGTATCCCATGAACCCTTATGACCTCTTAGGACGCCATATGACCCCTAATGACACCATATTGGGTCACTTTGGGTCATATTGTGTCCTAAGGGGTCATATTGTGTCTTATGACCCCTTAGGACACCATATGACCCCTAACGACATGATTTGGTGTCTTAAGGGGTCCTATGGTGTTGTTAGGGGTCCTATGGTGTCCATAGGGGTCATATGGTGTCTTAGGACACCATATGACCCCTAATGACACCATATTGGGTCACTTTGGGTCATATTGTGTCCTAAGGGGTTGTAAGACACAATATGACACCTTAGGATATAATATGACCCAAAGCGACCCAATATGGTGTCATTAGGGGTCATATGGTGTCCCAAGACACCATATGACCCCTATGGACACCATATGACCCCTAACGACACCACAGGACCCCTTAAGACACCAAATCATGTCGTTAGGGGTCATATGGTGTCCTAAGGGGTTGTAGGACACAATATGACACCTTAGGACACATAATGACCCAAAGCAACCCAATATGGTGTCATTAGGGGTCATATGGTGTCCTAAGAGGTCACAAAGGTTCATGGGACACCATATGACCCCTTAAGACACCAAATTGTGTTGTTATGGGTCATATATTGTCCTAAGGGGTCATAAGACACAATATGACCCAAAGCGACCCAATATGGTGTCATTTGGGGTCATATGGTGTCCTAAGGGGTCATATGATGTCTTAAAGGGGTCATATGACACAATATGAACCACTAGGACACAATATGACCCATGATGACCAAATTTGGTGTCTTAAGGGGTCATATGGTGTCTTAAGGGGTCGTAGGACATCATATGACCTCTATGGACACCATAGAACCCCTTAAGACACCAAATTGTGTCGTTAGGGGTCATATGGAGTCCTAAGGGGTCATATGGTGTCCCATGAACCCTTATGACCTTTTAAGACACCATATGACCCCTAATGACACCATATTGGGTCGCTTTGGGTCATATTGTGTCCTAAGGGGTCATTTTATGTCCTACGACCCCTTAGGACACCATATGACCCCTAACAACATGTTTTGGTGTCTTAAGGGGTCCTATGGTGTCGTTAGGGGTCATATGGTGTCCATAGGGGTCATATGGTGTCTTGGGACACCATATGACCCCTTAAGACACCAAATTGTGTCGTTATGGGTCATATGTTGTCCTAAGGGGTCGTAAGACACAATACGACCCAAAGCAACCCAATCTGGTGTCATTAGGGGTCATATGGTGTCCTAAGAGGTCATAAGGGCTCATGGGACACCATGTGACCCCTTAGGACACCATATGACCCCTAACGACACAATTTGGTGTCTTAAGGGGTCCTATGGTGTCCATAGGGGTCATATGGTGTCTTGGGACACCATATGACCCCTAATGACACCATATTGGGTCGCTTTGGATCATATTGTGTCCTAAGGGGTCATATTGTGTCTTACAACCCCTTAGGACAACATATGACCCATAACGACACAATTTGGTGTCTTAAGGGGTCATATGGTGTCCCAAGACACCATATGACCCCTATGGACACCATATGACCCCTAACGACACCATAGGACCCCTTAAGATGCCAAATCATGTCGTTAGGGGTCATATGGTGTCCTAAGAGGTCATAGGACACAATATGAACCCTCTCTCTCTCCCTCTCCCCTAATCTCTCTCTCTCTCTCCCCTAATCTCTCTCTCTCTCTTTCTCTTTCTCCCTCTCTCTCTCCTTCTCTCTCTCTCTCTAAAATATGACTAATAAAATCCAATATCGGATTTAATCAGATATCGGATTTCTACCATTGCCATTAATGTGGCAGTTCAGTAAAAAAAAGGCGACAACAGGAAAATTTTTGGGGACCACAAATTTA
The DNA here is from genome assembly GCF_030272615.1 of Cryptomeria japonica. Taxonomy (NCBI): domain Eukaryota; kingdom Viridiplantae; phylum Streptophyta; class Pinopsida; order Cupressales; family Cupressaceae; genus Cryptomeria; species Cryptomeria japonica. The sequence goes on from NC_081406.1 coordinate 534,830,679, forward strand.
TACATTAAAATCGGATATCCAATTTTTGTACATAAAAAAAGAAGCCTTGTGGGCCATTTTGTGGATTCCAATGGCCCACAGTCTACATATTCTATTTTCTATCGACGATCATGGGTTTTCAGGCAGGTTGAGACAAATTTGTGCTTTTGGGAGGTTCTTAAAGTCAAAACTTACATTGTCAATCATGTAGGAGAATCTGCATGGAGGGAAATGGGGAGTAGTAATCATTGGAAGTCTAAACGCAAAAGAAAAATTTCAAATGACCAAATTGAAGTGTATAGAGAAAGAGATAGAGAATGTCATAGGAGGAGAAGACAAGGTATGTTAAATATTGCTAATGTTACTTCAAGTGAAGAGGAAACTGAATTTGAAAATGTGCCACAAGTTATTGAAAATGAAAATGTAGATTTTGAAAGTGAAAATTTTGAAAATTTTGAAAATGTTGAAAGTGATAATGAAAATGCTCAACATGTGGAAAATTTTGACATAGGAGGTGAAAATGTGGAAAACTTTAACATTGAAGGTGGAATTGCTCAACCAAGTGAACCATATGTAACACCTAATTACTTTAGAAATGAAGACCCTCTCATGGATGAAAGACAAATTCCAAATCCAAGACCTTCAAGAACCCCAAAATGGTTATTTGAAATCGATGAGAACATTATTGCGAATCTTGAAGGCAAGAGGTCAACAAGAATTGTTCGGTTGTGGGCTACACAAATTTTCAACCAAAATTTTAGCAATAAGACATGGATCGAGCAATGCCAACTCTTTGTTCAATTGCTAAAGATGATAAAGATGAGACCATTGCTAAACAAATTGAAGATTCATATGAACAAGAAGATGGAGAGAAATTCTATTATTGCAAAAAATCTATTTGACGCTCTCAATTCTATTGGAAAGAATACCAAAGAAAGAGATAAGAGAGCTGCTCGAAGAGTGATTACAACCTCCTTAGTAAGCCATCAATTGAGGAAGGCTCATCAAATGAGACAAACTTGTGTTGATTTTAACGTAAACTATAAAACTTTGGATAGAGCACTTGCACGAAGACAAAGACTTGATGATCCGCTTCAACAAGATACATGGGCATTTGGTGGGAGGCTTCCACGTGTTGATAGAAAGTTGACTAACAATATGAAGGAGGAGATTCAACAATTTTGGCACTCTAATTCTAGAGTGTCACCCAATGTAAAGGACATTTTGAAATTAAGAATCAGCAACCGAGATCGCACACCACATCCCAAACATTTCTTGGAATCAAGCCAAACAATGTTGTACAAAAAAATTTGTGAATTGCATCCAACTTTGCAAATATCACAAAGGGCCTTTGAATCTTTGAAACCATTTTATTGTGTTCCTCTTAAGATTTGCAATACTTGTTGTTGCAAGTACCATGTGTATTTTTCAATGTACCATGAAATTTTATGTCATATCCATTCTACGATGTATACTAATGAGATGTTGCAGCAGTGTGGTGCAATGTTATTTCCGAGATCATCAAGAGACTTGCAAGATATATTTTTATGCACTAGAGATGATGGTTGCTATTTCTATAGAAATGATTTTTTGAATGAGAAGTGCTTAGAATGTGGTGGGTTGTCAAAGTTTGTTTCATGTTTTCATGAGGGTAGTGAACACGAGTTTGGAAAGAATTATGTTGAGAAAAAAAGATATGAGATAGTGAAATATACTTTGAAGAGTGGAGGTGAAGGTTCTAGATGCGAATTAGTCTCAAGAGAAGTGAGTATTTCTGATTTTATTTTTGATTTTAAGGAAAATATTTTCTACAAGTATGCAAGGCACACCCATAGGTCTCAGTGGTTGGATCAACAGTTCAGGATGTGTAAGAACTCTTTCCCGATTGGCACTATTGTATCAATCGTTGATTTTGCAGAGAAATATACATTGCAACCACAGAATGAGGTACACTCTTAGTACTACAATTCAGTCCAAATTGCTATTTTTGTTCACATTACATATAGACATGCTCTTGATAGTACAGAAGAGGATAGGAAGATAGTCAAGGAGTATCATTTTTATATGAGTGATGGTAGATCACACTCCTCCGAGTATGTGCAACATTCTTTCGAGAATTTTTTTGAGTTCTTGCATGAGAAAGATATTGCAATTTACTGACATATAATATGGTCAGATAACTATACGAGTCAATTCAAGAATACCCGTATGTTTTATTGGTTGAGTAGAATGCATGTACAGAGGCGTATACCTCATATTTGGTGTTTTTCTGAGGTAGGGCATGGGAAGGGAGAGCGTGATGGAGTAGGTGCATGTTTGAAGAGAGCTCTAGTTAAGAAGCAATTGAGGATTTCAGGTGCAAATTTCTCTAATGCGCGTTCTATTGTTGATTGGTGTAGTTCAGCATTGTCACATGGAGGTACTCTTGATTCAACAATGACTAGATTCTTTTGGTTGGTTGAGGAGGGAACAATGGGAGATAGATTGGATTATCAAACAATTAAAGATTCTTCAAAGATGCATTCATTTCTCAGTTCAGATGCTTGTACATGGACCATTTGGACATGAGCATTGGCTTGTTTTTTTCATAGTTGTGTTCGGTGTGATTGGGATCAGTGCAAGTCAAGTGAGTGGCTTGATACTTGGGTTCCCCACTATCTAACTCCTTTATCTCAAACAATATCCTTATCAAACGATGACATGGAAATTTAACTTGAGTATGATCGTCTATCAGATCTTGTACAGCTAGGACAGTTTTTTGCAGTTGTCGCACTGCAAGGGAATGAAGAGAGATTGGAATATTGGTTGGCATGATGTGTATAGGGAAAACAAAAGCTAACACAACCAGTGATAGATGATGATGGGTTCACATATCCTACAGGTTCAGTTGTTTTTGTGGGAACTTGGTTGTGAACATACATGATTAGAAAGAATGGCATACCTACATTTGAAGACTATGAGAGACACAAAACCATTATAATGTATTCACACCTTATTATAGCTACAAATGTCAAGTTGTTGAAGCATCAAGAAAAACCGAAGACCAAAGAGCTATGGACAGTGACTACTACTGATCATGAAGCAATACTAGATACTCTTAAGCAAAGAGATGACGCTTCAGGGACACTTGAGTAGTAGGTCTTTAATAGTGTTGTTAGGGTTTCAAGCAGATCTGAAGCAAATATGAACTAACAATTATATGCAAATTTAAATACAAAAGATAAAGGAATAAAATAGGACACAGATTACACAGAGATTTAACATGGTTCACCCAGAATGGATTACATCCACCATACACAACCATCCAATCTTTCTTATTATCCAGCAAAAATAGTACATCCACCTTCCAATGCCTTAAGCATCCTAGCCACTTATAACATGCGTTTTTTAGGGCAAAAATAAAGTCGGCCTTTTTAAGGTTTTATTACAATGTCTGTTTTCATCAACAATGTCGGTGACGATACGTACTGAGTGTACAGTACTTTGCTGATCAGTCACCACATTTCAACAATCTCCCACTTGGAGACTGATCAGGCTCCACACCGAACAATCTCCCACTTGGAGACTGATACTATACGACACCATTGTACATGCAACATCCGCTGGAAAAAATACTAGGACTCGACTGGTATAAATTCTACAATTATCAATCAAGAAGACCAACAGAAACTGATGAAGAAATCAACTTCTACTACGAAACTGCCTTCCTGAACATATCGGCAGGATTCTCACTTCTGTAAATCTTCTCAAGTCATAACTAACCCTCCTCTAAAACAGTCCAGATGAAGTGGTACCTGAGCTGAATGTGCTTTGTCCTTGAATGAAAAGCAGAGTTCTTTGCAAGATGAATGGCACTCTAGCTATCAGTATACAATGGGCTATCCTCTTGTGTCTGACACAATTCCTCTAGAAAACATTGTAACCAAATCATCTACTTGCTGGCTTCTGTAGCAGTAACATACTCAGCTTCAGTGGTTGAAAGTGCAACAACCTTTTGCAGCCTAAAAATCCAACTGACTGCAGTTCACCCTATAGTAAAAACATACCCTATAGTACTCCTCCGTGAATCAATATCGCCTGCCAGATCAGAGTCAAAAAATCCACTTAGAGAAACATTAGATCCTTTGAAACATAATGTCTTCATAGTAGTTCCTTTCAAATACCAAAGAATCTATTTCATAGTATTCCAATGTTCCATACCCGGATTACTCATAAACCTACTCACAACTCCCACTGCATGTGCAATATCTGGCCTTGTGCATACCATTGCATACATCAGAATGCCAACAGCTGATGAATACGGGATGTTAAACATTTTATTTACCTCATCATGTGCCTTTGGGCACATCTCCTTAGTCAATTTGAAATGACTAGCCAAAGGTGTACTAACTGCTTTTGCATCCTGCATGTTAAATCTTTTCAACACCTTCTTTTTATACTCACTTTGGGACAAATTCAAGGTTCTATTTTTCCTATCCCATGTAATCCTCTCACCCAAAATTTTCTTAGCTGCACCCAAATCCTTCATAGCAAATGACCTGGCTAATTTATGTTTAAGATCATTTATATGTTGCATGTTAGACCCAGCAACAAGCATGTCATCAACATAGAGCAACAGGATAATATAACTGCCATTATCCAATCTCTTAAAATATACACAATGATCAGATTTGCATCTATGATAACCATGTTCAGCCATGAAACTATCAAATTTTAAATACCATTGTCGGGGTGCTTGCTTTAGGCCATACAAACTTTTCTTCAATCTACACACTAAGTTCTCCTTACCTTTCACCTCATATCCCTGTGGTTGCAACATGTAAATTTCCTCCTCCAAATCTCCATGGAGAAAAGTTGTTTTGACATCTAATTGTTCAAGATGTAAATCATCTGCAGCCACAAGACTAAGTACAGTTCTAATTGAAGTCATTTTTACAATTGGAGAAAATATTTCATCATAAACTATACCCTTTTTCTGTGTAGAACCTTTTACCACAAGTCTGGCCTTATATCTTTTTTGACCTCCTTCCTCCTCCTTCAGCCGATAAACCCATTTGTTAGGCAAGGCTCTTTTTTCTACAAGTAAAGGGACTAAGTCCCAAGTCTTATTTTTCATCAAGGAGTCCATCTCCTCTTTCATGCCTAGCTCCCACTGATGTTTGGCATCCACCTGCATTGCTTCTTCATATTCTTCTGGTTCACCAGAATCAATTAATAATATAGAATACAAAGAAGGAGAAAATCTTTCAGTAGGTCTACTTGACCTTGTAGAACGTCTAACACTTGCAGGAGTTTGTGGGATATTCTATTGTTGCTGAGCATCAAGTACCTGTGGCATTTCATTTTTCAGGAATCTCATCCAACACCACATATTCTTGTTTGTCCTGTTCATGCTTCTTTTCCTGCATCTGTTCTTTATACATGACCTTCTCATTGAATATAACATCTCTACTTCTAATTATTTTCTTATTTTCAAAATCCCATAACCGATAGCCATATTCATCTATCCCATATCCAATGAAGGTACATTTTTGAGATTTAGCATCAAGCTTGGTTCTGTTTTCTTTATCAACATGGACAAAAGCTTCACAACCAAAAGTTTTCATAAAAGAATAATTTACCTTTTTACCAGTCCATGCCTCCTCTTGAATATCACCATCCAAAGGGGTTGAAGATCCTCTATTTATCAAATAGACAGCAGTATGTACAACATCTACCCAAAAATTTAAGGGCAATCCAACATGCAATCTCATGCTCCTCGTGTGTTCCATGATAGTCCTATTCATTCTCTCTAACACACCATTTTCTTGTCTATCTTTTTCTTTTGAATCTCATTTAAGGTGCAGTAAGCTTCAAATGCTCTGCTACAATACTCACCTCCATTATCCGATCTGAGACACTTCAATTTTTTTCTGTCTCATTCTCAACCAAAGCTTTCCATTTCTTAAAAGTTTCAAAAACATCTGATTTTTGTTTTAGGAAATATACCCATGTTTTTCTGGTTGAGTCATCAATAAAAATAACATAATAACAAGAGCCACCAAGAGATGATACCTGAGCCAGTCCCCATATATCTGAATGCACAAGCTCTAACTTCTCACTCTTCTTCTCTTTCCCAACCTTGAGAAATCTGACTCTTTTATGTTTACCATAAACACAGTTTTCATAGAACTCTAAATCAATCTTCTTTAGTCCTGGCAATAGATTTTTGGAGTGAAGGATTTTCATCCCTTTCTCACTCATGTGCCCAAGCCTATGGTGCCACATTATCAAATCTGTTCTTGCAACATCTATTGTTGTTGTCCCTATAGTAACTTTATCTGTAGCAGCTAGGGTAGAGTAAGTGTTACCAGTATACAGATATAATGTGCCTACCTTTGCACCTTTAGCTACTACTAATAATCCTTTAGTGACCTTCCAGATATTGTCTGAGAAGGTAACTATGCAACCTTCACTACCTAGTTGCCCTGCAAAAATTAAATTTCTTCTTAAGTTAGGAACATGTCTTACTTCCTACAAAAACCAGTCATTTCCATTCTGCAACTTGATCTTTATCTTTCCTTTTCCAACAATTTGACAAGGCTCATCATCACCCAAATATACCTATCCAAAATCACCTTGAACATAATCTAGAAAATATTTTCTATGGGGTGTACCATGAAATGAAGCCCCAGAATGTATTACCCAAGAATCATTAACATTATCCAAACATAAGATTAAGGCATCATGTGAAGTATTACTTGCAATATTAGCTTCCTTACTGTCATTTTCTTTTTTGTCTCCTTTATTTTTTTGAGACCAACAGTCTTTCTTTAGATGACTAGGCTTTCTGTAGTACCAGCAATCTTTCTTTCCTCTAGATTGAGAGTGTCCTTTCTTTGACTTCCCTCATGACTTCTCATTCCAAGGGCCTTTTCCTCTTTCATTTGATCTTCCTCTATTCTCCACATTCAAAACACTACTTGATGATGTTGAAGTCTCACTTGTGTTTTTCCTTCGCATTTCCTCGCTTAGGATAACACCAACAATATCATCAAATACCAAAGTATTTTTACCAGAGACAGAGTTACTTACAACCATAACCAAGCTATTCCATCTTTCTGGCAAAGAACATAAAATCAAAAGAGCCCTAACCTCTTCTGCAAAGGTAATTTTTACTGAACACAATTGATTGGTAATTGTATTAAATTTATTTAAGTGCTCCGCTATAGATCCTCCCTCACTCATTTTCAAATTAAACAAACACTTCATAAGAAATACCTTATTCAAAGCCAAGGGTTTCTCATACAACTTAGCCAATATCGCCATCAAATCTACAGTCATTTTTGCTTCTATTATATTGAATGCTATAGACGGTGCAAGGCACAATCAAATGGATCCCAGTGCCTTTCTATCTAAAATGTCCCACTCTTCATCTGACATTGTGGTCGCTTTATTTGCCTTTCCTTTCAATGGCCACCACAAATCCTTTTGATACAAGTAATCCTCCATCTGCATATTCCATAAATAATAATTCTGGTTGTTAAACTTTTTGACCTTGAATTTGGAATCCTCCATTTCTCCCACTCAAATCTGAGAGTCCCACCTATTTATAGAAAACCTCGCTCTGATACCAATTGTTAGGGTTTCAAGCAGATCCGAAGCAAATATGAACTAACAATTATATGCAGATTTAAATACAAAAGATAAAGGAATAAAATAGAAAATAGATAACACAGAGATTTAACGTGGTTCACCCAGAATGGGTTACGTCCACCATACACAGCCATCCAATCTTTCTTATTATCCAGCAAAAACAGTACATCCACCTTCCAATGCCTTAAGCATCCCAACCACTTATAACATGCGTTTTTAGGGCAAAAACAAAGTCGACCTTTTTAGGGTTTTATTACAATGTTGGTTTTCATCAACAATGTCGGCAAGGATACGTGCTGAGTGTACAGTACTTTGCTGATCAGTCGCCACATTTCAACAGGTGCCTTATTTTTTTTATCATGCATTTCATTTCAAATAATGATCATCAAACCTTAAAGTTCAAGTTTTTTATGTGTATATTAAGGATGTGTTGAAAATGCAGGTCTATTGATGAATGTTTATTTTGGCAACACAGTTTTTGCATTGACATAGTGGGTA